>NC_060065.1:10000-610000 GCF_020283565.1 Trifolium pratense | reverse complement strand
TGTGCTTTTAGCCAACGAAGCCTCACACTAAATGCCCATTCTTTACCTCTCTTAAGCACTTCACTCCATAGGCGTTTGGAGGGTTGTGGAGCGTTATATGTGTTAATATCGAACTATATTGTCTTAAGTATTTTCATCAAATATGAGACTTCTAACGATCTCTCTTGATAGACCAACACTTTAATGTGTAATATGACGTCGGTTTAGAGGTTTAATTGACATCAAATTTTTTGTAATTCTGTTTATCCCAGTCTCTGTTCGTCTTGTGAGAGATCGGTTATTATTAATAATATTTTGGCGTTCAAAAAAATTTTGAGATAATAGTATTTTTTTAAAATATATATAATATGACTCATAGCTTGTCACAACACAACTTGGTGTAGCACGTACAGTTGCTAAGCTGGCTAGTTACTTAGTGATGGGGTCTAATATTAATTAGGCTAAGTTTAGCCATTACAAATAGATGGAGGTCCACACTCCCCATTAGTAAATGGTCCTCATAGTCATACTTATGCATCACACGTGAAAATGCAAGCTCAAGAGCAAACAGAATGTAGGCAAGTTCCATCAAGTTTTGGGCCATGAAATCCTTTTTCAACTTTGCAGGTCAATATCTCCATATTTAGTATACATCCTCGATCGGTCCTATATATAAGAAAAAATTTACATTTTAGATTCATTGTAAAGTTGATTATCTATACAACATTATAGACTAGATACATCAACTTTACAATGAATCTAGAAAATAAATTTTCTCTTATATATAGAATCGGAATGAATACTTTTTTTTGACTTAATTAAGTATACATACTTTTTTGTTGTTGATAAAATTTAGTATACATAACCATACCTTTTCCACATATAATATATGTGATGAAATGAAAATGAAATGGCCTAAACATGAAGAACTCAAAGAATACTAATAGAATGTATTCACCTCCTTACACGAATGAATCAACTCATTACTAACTGAACCAACTTCTATTGTCATCTAATTAAACTTTTTGCTTAGCCAAGTACGCTAATGAATCTCCAAATCTTAAATTATATATTATATTTTGGTTTTTCTTATGTTTACCGAGGTAACCATATAAATTTGAATAAACGAAATATGAACACATCTTTCAGTCGTGATTTGAATATTGATTCATCAAGTTATTTGTTAGAGTCAGCTCTCTTCTACTAAATTCATCCCCATTTGTTCCATTTAGAATTCTAATCCTTATGAAAATGAAAAGATAGTCTCTAATGAGATCAAACACAAAATTTGAGTCCTCTTCTTTTTGAACTATACTTCGAGTAGTTTTTTTTCTCCTTGTTTGTGCTAAATAACCATCCCATTTGAAACCTAAAAAGTGCTTAATTAGCACACACCCCTACCCCCCCCCGCCCAAGTATCAATGAGCCCACTCTCCATCGACTTGAGTTGCAAATTGTATCACATGGTTTTAAAATACTTTTGATAAGACACTTAATGTATAAAAACAGTTTGCAATCCATGTGTTGTGAGGAAGAATTGGAACTACAATAAAGATTTAAATATAAGCAATGATCAAAAGTGCAATGTTCTTTTCTTATCTTCTAGTCAATACCTTTTTAATGCCGACAAAATGTATATCTTATAAAATATTTTGTTCAAAGATTCACAAAGAGATCATCATCCATATCTATCTATAGTACCCAAAAAAAGTGTTGTTTGTCGTCTAGTCAAGCCAACTTCTTAATTTAATCACTTTTCCATTCTTGCACTTTCCAAATTTGGGTTATTATGTACGTACTTCAATAGTACCAATCACATCTAGCCAAAGTGCCAACTAATATGATGCAGTGCAAGGCAACAACCACGTTTATATATCATCTTATAAACTAAATTTTTTAATACATCAACTAGCTAGCAATAAAGATTAAAAGGTTTGACACGGTGGCTTATGAGATCATTAAACATCTATATTATGAGCATGATTAAAATTGCATTTTGATACATTATATTACTATATATTTTATTATATTTGTATGTGTAATATTAATTGGTATCCATAATGTTTTAACTCTAGGCAACCTAACTTAGGTAAAAATCATATTAATATGTCATGCTAGGTCCCCTCTACAAATGGATTCTTTGTTGTAGTTTGCGTGACACAATTATAAATCTCCATCGTCCGATCTAAATTAATAGTCGGTATCATTTAAAATTAATATATTAGCTAGCTGTGTGATTTAAGCCCTAAACCCTAAACTTTGGCCAAAAGAAGTGAAAAATCAAGCAATTGAAAATTCTTTAGTGGACTTTCCTAAATAGAAGGGAAAGAATGAAACTTTGATCAACTGGTCAAAAAAAACAAAGGAAATTAAATCTTAGGGAAACAAGTGACATCACTCTCCTTTCTCTGGTTTGGTCAGTATCATTTATTTTAGTAGTTACTTAGAATAGAGAAAAAGTGATTATCTAAATAAGTTAAGATGAAGACTGATGAGGCTTCTGAATGAATAAAGGAAGTCAGATAAAGCAGACCATGCCTCAAAGTTCAGAATGAGAGTGATAGCAGCTAATGTGCTATACTATAGAATACTAATATTAATATTCAACCAACTTGCTCTTTCCAAAAATATAGACAACTTGCAAACTCCATATTTATTATGAAAGAAAGAGAAAAAAAGAGATAGCTATGAAATAGGTAATTCATTCATATGAGTTATTAAGTGTTTCTCTCAAAGTCAGAAGACACTAAATACTATCCTTCCTTAAGGGTGAGCCTAGTGGGAGCTGATGTTTCTGGACCCTAATGCCAATTCGCCCATAAGTCTTTTGTCCCTTTTCCTTTACTTTCCCTTACCCCATTCAAGAAAGCTCCTTAAAGTTAAAGTAAATAAAGGAGAGTGAAGACAACAACAAAAGATATAGACACAAACACAAGCAATCAAGCAGAAGAAACTGTTTAGTTGCTATAGCAAGAGATCATGAAGATCCAGTGTGATGTTTGTGAGAAAGCTGAAGCTTCCATATTCTGTCCTTCAGATGAAGCTGCTCTTTGTAATGGATGTGATCATACTATTCACCATGCAAACAAACTTGCAACCAAACATGCTCGTTTCCCTCTTGTCCACCTTAATTCCAAAGACTACCCTCTTTGTGATATTTGCCAAGTATGAATATATCAATTACTACTTACTCCCTCCGGTTCTGAATATATATTTTATGGTTCAGATACATGTTTTATTCAATAAACCTAGAAAGTTGTTTTTTTGTTTATATTCAGAACCGGAGTAGTAATGTTTTAAAGAATCACCATCAAATGTGACCGCAGCAACATCAAATACCATGATGCCACGGCCTAAATCGAAGTCTCAAACTTTTTTAAACCTTACTCATCATTCTCATGGAATTTTCGCTTCTTCTAATGTGTGTGTGTTTTTGTTGCAGGAGAGGCGTGGATATCTATTTTGCCAAGAAGACAGAGCGATTCTATGCAGAGAATGTGACCTTCCAATCCATAGAGCAAATGAACATACACAGAAACATAACAGGTTTCTTCTCTCTGGTGTGAAGCTTTCAAACAATTCTTTGGACCTAGATTCATCATCCACTAGTATTGGCTCTGAAACCAGAAACTACTCTAATAGATCATCAAAAGCAAACATAATACCAAGATCAGTTTCCAATGAAAATGTCAGTTCTTCATGCAAGGTTGAAGATAACATGGCTAGTGACACTGGTTCTGTTTCAACAAGCAGCATTTCTGAATACTTGATTGAAACAATACCCGGTTACTGCTTCGAAGACTTTCTCAATGCTTCATTCCCACCTAATGGTTTCTGTAAGGTTTAATTTGTTCTACACTCTTTAATTATATATAATCAATTAATCATACATACTTATAACTATGTACTTACTTAAAATAGTTTTATAAAAAAGTATTAGATAGTTGTTAAGATATTTCAATATTAAAATATTTGTGAAGATATTTTTTAAAATAATACTATTAGAGGATAGTTATTAAGATCTTATAATTATGTATCTTAGAGAATATTGAAGGACTAATTCTTCTTATGGGATTTAACAAACTTGAAATTGTGTTTGTTTATGCAGAATCAATATTCGGCATTTCAGTACCAAGATCTTAATGCTAGCAAGTTTTTATTTCCTCAACCTCAAGTAACATGTGTACCTCTAGCACAGATTCAATCAGCTCAACTAATTATTCCCACTCCTTCTAATATTGGTTCAGTGGTTGGAGTTAAAGAAATTCCAAAAGTGAACACTTACAAAGGGAACTCAAAATGGAAGAAAGATTATGGATGTACAGTTCCAGTAAATGGTGCTACATTCATAAAAAAATCTAAATACTCTAGATAATTAACTGTTTGTAGAAATCTGTTGGAAAATATCCCTTTTTATTTTGCTTTCTGCATTTCCTTGTAATTCATTTTTTGTTTCTCTACTATGTTTTTCAAATTCATATATCTACTGTTTTGGTCTCATATTTATCTTAACTTACAAAACCTTAAATTAAAGCTACTCCTATGGAGTTTCTAGAGGATTTTTAGGTACTCTAAGTAGTATGCTTAGTACTAATAAAAATGTTTTGTCACTTTGTGATCTTCTTCAGCAACTCTAACTAGAGATCTTTTGGGATCTTTATAGATAGCAACTCTATCATAGCACAGTTAGAGTGAAGACAAAAAATAAGCGTGTGGACTATTTAAAGACATTATGGCTGTTTGCTCATATATATGTTTTAAAATATAATATGATAAAGATAAAATTTTAAGGCCATTGAATATTATAAACATATTTTTTTGGATTTTCAATGGTGCCAAAGTCCAAAAAACCATCTATATCAATAGTACACCCAATATTAGTTTAGATATGGAGAAAAGATTCTCTCAAGTGCAGAAAAAAATATGTACATAACATAGAAGGAGAGGATCCGGATCTCTTCAACATATCTTAGATCTTCCGCATAATATTGCATCTCACAGAATACCATCCTTATCACCCCGACACTACACAAAAGGACTCCATAGTCCATTTGTACCATTTATTTGGCAAAGATTTTTGGCAATACTACATATACAAATACCCCTCTCATCACATAGTAAACCTCCATAATCCATCGAACAACCACTACTTTTCGACGCCTCATCCTTAAGACGGAGCAACTTTGATGGAGGAGCAACCCAATTAATATCAAGTTATCAACACATTGAAATGAGCATCCAACTCGTATGAGAATCCATCTCCTTCCTTCGGTTAACGAGTAAAGCATGTTTACCACAAAATCCCAAGGTTTAAAATGAGCATCTGAGTTGGGATCACGAACTCTCTGGTGGCACCATGCTATATAGCTAATAACATATGTTTTAGCCCAAACAACATCCCAAAACATGTGTTGGATTAAGTTGTGATCAAGCCATTGCACCAAAATAACAAGGGTCTCCCAAACCTTACTTTGTCATTCTCACACTAATAAGTAAACGATTAGGGAGAGCTTGCCTAATGAAGACTCGAACACTTTCAAGAGAATCAGTACATATGACGCCAAGAAGTATTGTCGTTCTTGTTAAGAAAGCCACCAAATATATGATCAACACTAGCTATAGAAAATCAGCTCAACCTGTCATATGATATCATCCACTAAATCTAAAATTCTTGTATCATCAGTCCATTTGTCTTTTAAGCGAATAGTCTTAACATCGCCAGTTGCCTAGTATCAATGCTCTTGCATGTTAGGCCAGAAATTAACAATGGCTTTCCACAAACATGAATCAATATGACTCACCACCACCTCACCATTCCCAATCTAGCCGTGCCCAATTTGTAAGAATAAGGATTTGAGCCAAGTCTCGAATCTCCTATCTTTAACAAATCATTCATATGATAAATTATGAATGTTATAATATTTTTTCAACTCTATTAATGACAAATCATCAACGAAATTCTTATATGATTGAATATTGGAGAATGTTTCATCAAATCCTTCAAAGTGACATTACTTACGTGAAAAAAGGATGTCATCATGTTACTAGCAAATTGTTACCAATTTCAATGTGCAATGAGGGACAGTTTAGAGTTTCACATTAAAAATCATGAACCTGATATGAAGGTTTATATTGGATTGGACAATCCTCCTTTTCGAATCATGATTTTGAGGTGAAGTTAGATTCAATCTATATCACAAATTAAATCACTAAATGCATTCAAAGAAAAAAGAAAAAAAGAAAGAAAAAAAACGTAAATCAAGTTACATTACAGTGTACATTTTTACAGCAAAATTTTCATTAAAAAGTTTGGTTTTAATTATAAATAATTGAATTATATTAGCAATAAATTCATGTGGAACCTACAAACAATTTAGTAAAACGTTCAAACTTGAAATTTCAACCAATTTGAAAATTTTAGTAGAACGTTCAAACCTCAAATTTCAACCAATTTGAAAATTTGTTGAGAAGAGTGTCAATAGTACACTCCTGATGAATATACTTTTTAAAGCCACATATAATTGCTTCCGAGTTATTGACCAAGGAAAACATTTTCATTGAAATACAAAACAAAAAAAACAAAAAAATCCTTGACGGTATGTCAAATTTAAACTCATTTGTGTTATAATTTGATTGAAAATCTTGATAATAAAAATTTTAAAACTAAATTCAGTCTAAATTCTATCCGAGAGTCCAGAAAAACCTTCACTGCTCTTATACACAGCAAATGAAATAAACAGAGGATTCGCAACAAAATTCTACCGTACTAACATACATTGTTCAATATGTACTTCAGTGGTGCTGTTTGCACCCTTTCCCTTTTTACATTCTTTCTCCATACCCCTTTTGTTTTCTCCTATTATACAGTTCCCCAGGGGTAGTTTAAAAGAAAGAAGATATCGATGTACCTTTAAACAGTCTTACATACAGGCAAACTAATAAAAGAATTGCACCCGCAATTGCATGGGATATATTAATTCAATGCGATAGATCCCTGCAAACATTAAAACAGCCAAAAGTAAACACGTAAATAATTTTACAGCATATGAATAGACAACATAAAAATATATTAAGATAACAGCAAAAACCTCTGTTAATAGGGTCAAGATGTAAAAGCAAAAAGTCTATCTGTAATATTTGTGCGGCATATAGGACATTCAGAACAAGCTAGTGAACAAGATTTACACACTGCAAAAGCAAACAAGAGTCTGTTAGTATTCTTGCAGAAAACATTAAAAATTGCCAAGAATCTGGGGGGAAGAGTTTCAGACATATATTGAAAATACTTACAACAAAAATGTCGGCATGGAAGAAGAATAGCAGCAGTAGGAGATTCAAAACATACTTTACAAACATGGGAATTGGCATCACCATTCCCAAGGTACTTGAGTTCTTTTTCCTTCATCTCTTGCATGCGTGCCTGAAATCACAAAATTGCAACTCAAAAACCGTCTCTCAGCAGACCTTTCTGGCACAAAACATATTTTCCAGTAAATGCCAAAGAAACTGTGCGCTTAGTCATCAGATCCAATCATCCAAGCTAAAAAATAAAAGAGTAATTACTGCAGAAACTGAAAGTGACACCATGTTATACACAGGTGAAGGTGATTCATTTGCTAGAATATTTAGATAATACCTTCAGATATGTTTATTGTTTCTAGGAATAAGAGTCTTTCAGTGGAGAGAACTATGTGTTGCTAGTATTCCCTGGGATGGCTCAAATTATTAGTATAATTAGGACCATTGGATGAGTTAGTATTTTTTATAAAATTAATTTCCTGTTGGCCAATCTACGTAGAAAATCAGTTCAACATTTTCGAGGACAAACACTAAAATAACTGTAGTATGGTGTTACCTTGAGGCGCACAACCAGGGTTTCTTCCTTCGGAATTTCACCATGTGGTTTTGATACATCCAAAAGCTGCTCCTTAGAGACAAAATTACATTCGTTGTCATTAGTTTTTTTATCATTTATGTTTTCAGCCCCATCAATTGTTTTATCAATGTTAGATTCTGGGACAGTCCCGCCTTCTTTTTTTAACTTAGCAACAAGGACCCACATATTAGCTAAATCGTTCTCCAAGGCTTCTTCTCTTTTCTTGGCTTCTTCAGCCTTTTTCCTGAACTCTTCTTCCACAAATTCCTTCTCAGATAATGCAGCCTCCAGAGCAGCCTCTCGCTGTTTCCTGGCCTGCAGTTCCAGCCTCAGATCATCAGCATCAAGACTCCATGACTCAAAGTCATCAAGACCAGCTCCTGAAAAGTCATTAGCACGGCTAGAAATCCTCCCCTTCCTCCCAGATCTAGCATCACTGTACTTACGGTTAGCACCATTAACTGTTTGAACGACAGCACGGGAGTTAGCATGGTCTCGTACAGTCATCAATTCTTTTTCCAACTTTGCATTCTGTAATGAGAGTTTTGTCACTTCCCCAGCCAAATTCTTCAGTTCTACAGCAGCAGCAGAGGCCAATTCTTTGGCATAAGAGGCTTCTTCAGATAGTTTCTGATTCTGCACACGCAACCCACTATTCTCTTCTGACAAGTCAACTTGCTCTAGCTTAAGTTTTTCATTTTCAATTTCCTGAAACAAGGACGAAAAATATCAGTTTAGTGCAATCAAATACAACATTGTATCATCATTTAGCAGCCTTAGGAAAGATTATAAATTACAGTCCCAGCAAGTGATTACATAAGTAACAAAAATGCAGGGGAAGTATTTCGACAAGCATGGGAAAAATGCATCACAAATGTGTTCAAATGTGAAGTGAACAAAAGACAATGGAACATATAAAACACATAATCTATCACACTGTGCAACCTAAATAGCAACCAAATTTGGTTACCTGGGATTGTATCTTCTTTTTTAACTCATTAACGTGTTCTCCTGATGCAAATCGTTCAGAAGATAATGATGTACCACTAGAACTTGCTGCCAGTTGTTGCTCAAGTTGTTTCAACTTTTGTTGCAACTCTCTGTTTTCAGAACACTGTTGACAAAATAAAATTCAAAAGGGAGGCTGTCAAGTACAAAATTTCATAACATATGATGTACACAAAATCAATTGGGAAACCCAACAAAGGAGCACATATGGATTCAAGTAAGCTCCTTAGTCTCGAAAGAAGAAAAAAGACAACAGAAGAAAAAAAGGGGCGCCAATTGCAATTGAGGACACGTACCTTATCATTTAGCTGTTCCTGAAGGACACGATTGTCTGCAGATTTAATCTACAGTGAAGAGACACATTAAGAATGGTAAAAAGTGATCAGTGTCAACCTAGGTGTATGCTGAATGTGTACAAGTACAATTCAAAGACCAAATACAACTGCGTACAAAAATCAGAATTTTGGAACTAAATTGATTACTGCCCAAGAAACACTCTAATATCGTTAAAACACTACTCACCTCCAACTCAAAGGCTTTTTCGTTACACTGAGTCATTAATCTTGAGACTGTCTGTCATAAACCGACAAAGAAAAACAATTGCATGAATGAGCATTATGAAAGCATTTACTAAAATGCAGGCTTCAAATCATTAATATTGGTTACATACTTGCTGCATTTCAATTAGTGATGAATTAGCCAGAGAAGATTCGCCGGTCTCAGTTAATCTTTGTTCTAACAACCTCATTTGCTTCCTTTTATCTTGGATTTCACGTTCTAAGTTCTCGATCTGTAATTAACAAAGCAATTCCAATGTAAACATGATGCATCGAAACCCCATAAACTTTTTTGCAAAACTGTTTAGCATAAAAAAACTCTATAACACTGTAGGTCTGTACATTAGTGGAAATCAGACCTAACAGTATAAATAAAGGTTGGAGAGAATGTTGTTGATTGAAAAAATGTTTGAAAACGAGGTACTATACCTGACTTTTGGATCCATCAGGGTCATTTACAGACTGCTCTATCAAGCGCTTCAGAGTGCTGGTACTGAAAGCAATGTCTCCAGCTAGCATCTTGACTTGCTCAACAAGAAGATCCATCTGATCGGACATCGTAACCCCACCCTACAATTCAACGGGAGCACATGTAACAATTTTGAAAGAGTGCATAATGATCAACCACTTAAAGTAAGAAAAGTCAGCGAAATATAATACTCAAGTGAAGGTATGGTAAACACAAAAGGAAAGATATCAGCACATCCACCCAAACATTTTTCACCATGGTTTTAAGTTGTATCATATATCTGATAATTAAACAGGCCAAATCCTTTACTCAGGGTATTGACATCAATAGAACCCAAATGCCAACCTGACCCTTAATAAAGTGCTAAACGGCTAATTTTAAAACCAGACTCCGGACTGATCCCAATATAGATGAAGTGGTCCACTCACCACATTAACACTTTGAGAGCTCCATCGTGATTACAATTATTTAAAAATATTAAGACGAGCTATAAAAAATTAAGATTGGAAAGCAACAATATTTTTAGTGAGGGGGAATGAATTTACTGGTGCCAGTTTTGTTTTGCTGATCAGTTCACCAGCTTGTGTTGATTCTGTAACGCTACTGCTAGTTGGGGAGAATTCATCATTCCATCTACTTGATGATCTTTTATGTCTACCATCATGAAACAGATGTGATGACACTACAGAAGCATCTTTTTTACTCTCATTTTCAACCAGCATACCATCACGAAAGGCATCAAGTTTCTGGAAAAATAAAAAAGAACATAAATATTTATATACTTTGTAACACTTTCTTAAAGAACGTAGCACAAGGAAAGTTCATCTGAAAAAAGATAGTAATATTCAACTATGTAATAATATATTTAACAAAACAGATAGTTTAGCACGCAGTCAAAATCCAACTTAACCTAAAAGTTTAAGTGGTTAAAAGGACACCATTGAATGGTGCACGTGAAGGCCCCTAGCCCAGTGGTTTGAGTTCGAACACCAAAGGAGTTTTATTCCATGCAAGAGGTCCAAGGTTCAATCCCCAATACTAACATTTCCCCCTCCCCCTAAATAATTAACCACTTTCCAAAAAAAATGCCCTTTAGGCTTCAAGCATTTCCTTGGCAGAATGGTTTTTAATTTTTATCACTGTACTAAATCAGTGACTGAAAAACAAAACTAATTGTACTGCATGATCCCAACAGTTGACAGCATGAAATTTTTTGGCTATGGAAATTTAGAATATGAAGAGAAACTTAATATGCAAAACTAATTTAACTGCAAAGTGCTCCTCTGCTTCTTACTACAATTTGCAACCTGGTAAAGTAAAGGCTCCCAAACCATGGTGATATACAGGGAAAACACCATACCCAAAGCATATTTATCATAAACAAGGAGGCAACTTTAACAATTGTACCAAGTCTCTACAGGGTTCCAGCGAAGAAGAAAAGGAAGGATAACACAATCTACAATAGTTAATAAAAGGAGTAGCTCACATCTTCCTCGCCAAAAGAGTGACTTCGCTGGTGGTTAGGAACATCAGTAAGATATCCAGGAATTGTATTCTTCGAGGAAACCAGAATGAGTTTGGTAAGCCTCTGTATCCTACTCATAAGAGCAGCCTTGGCATCTTCCTCCTCTTCCAATCTTGATTGCATTTTCACTTGACCTTCTTCCAGCTACTCGTATAACAGCACATTATATAAGAAAATACGGTTAGAAAATCACAAAATCCTGTTTAACAATCACAACATGAAATGATCACCAGACTAAGCTAAAAACCTTCTGCTTTAAGGTCATGATCTCTTCATGACTGACACCAACTAGCATTCCCTTCTTTAGTTGATCAAGTTCTAGTTTGAGAACAGAAATTTCTCTCTGGTACTTTTTAATTAGAGACTTTTCATCAATAATCTGCAACAAATAATTCCACCGTAAATCAGGATTCTCAAGTTTATGCATATAGGCATGCAATTGTATAGATAATTAATAGTTTGAGTCGACCTTATTACGCGACGCATATATTTCTACTCGTTTTGCCCTGCTGGCAAACTTTAAAGTATTATGAGTTTCCTCCATATTGCTGGACGCTGGAGTTATAGTACATATAAGCTGAAATGTTCATGTTAACAACAAATGTTAATAAGAAACTCATGTGCAGCAAACAGTCTATCATCCTTACATGGGAAACTAGAATAGCTATAGTAAAACCTACTTAAGTAGCATTTTAAAATAGAATGACAATCTAAAATAATACAGAATTAAAAGTGACTGAAAAAGTTTAAACAATCAAATTACTTAAAATGCTATAGAATTCCAAACTCACTGAAACATGGCCATGCCCACTAAGAGAAGATTGCAAGAGGCGAGTTAGCTTTGAATCTCGATATGGTACATGGGAAGCCTTCCCCTCGCTCAATTTTCCTATAACCTTCATTGAAATCACAAAATCAAGACATTAAATCATGCTCACCACAAAAAGGAAAACGAAAATAAAAGAGCATGAAATTCCATCAATCCACACACACACAAAAATGACTAATATTTGAAAGATAGTCCATTGTGAAATGCATTACCCAAAAAAAAATTATTTGAAATGCATTATTTTCAGGCAGTTGTAAGTATCTTTTAGAAAGATATTGCATGCTCTGAAACTAGTGTCATCGTGTACAAAGAAAATATCATAGTAAAACTTTTCTCGAGCTAAAAATATAGAAATTAAAAATGGTGATCTCAGGTGCAATAGAAAGATATAACAAAAATTCTCCATATCAAAAATATAGACATTGTATGACACCTACTGTTCCAAGTGTCAGAAGACTTTTGTTGATGTAAGATCCTTCTTTTCTTCTCAATCCAGTTGTTTCAGTTTTTGAACTTTCAGATCCAGCCAAATCAATCAAGTTCTGAACATAAACATAAATAAAAATACGATCAAAACTATATTTATATAAATATGAATATTTCAGTTAAGTTATAAAAAAATTTACATACAAGCTGAGAGAAGATCACTCCATCATACTCATCACCGTGGGCACTGCTCTCAATCATCTGTAAATGTATTAAATGACAACAGAGCTTAGATTTATATATCAAAATAAAATTAAATAAATTAGAAATATATTTTGATGCACTGTTGCGGCTTGATTCATGACAGAAAACCAAAATACATTAATTGAGAAATAGGTAGACACTTTGGTCTTTCTATCATGAATCAGCTCCAAAATGCATTTATAAAAGGAAAGTGCAGCAATCTGCTTATTTTTAAAGGAATATGTTTGATAATAATTTTAACACCGTCATATCAAGCATTCAAGCATGTTTACCAGTGTGAATATTGTGTGACTCCGGCTGCTAAAAAGATTAAAATTATTCGATCCAACATGACGATGCTCTGCCACAAAAAAGAAACAAGCTAACTAAAAAATGCTTCGCAACAATCATTTTACACGAGAAATAATATATTATATACTATTGAAAAACAATTTTGAGGATATGTGTAGCTATCATTATCGATGTAAGTACCTTCTCCAGCAGCAATAAAAGATAGGGCATGTCCAGGAGATAGAACAACTTCTTCCTTTATACCCTCAACATAAGTTCCCTACAACCCAACATATCAATAATTGAATAAAATGAAATTAGACACATGCCCTTCGGATCACAAATGCCATAATTGATCCCAATTTCTAAATCGAAAATAATTTTGAAGGTACTTTTTTTCGGATCACAGATGCCATAATTGACTTTTATGAAAGAAGAAGACTGATAAATTAAAACATCAATGTTTTGAAAATGAACACCATCACTGATCATGCAAAAGCACATATACTCTATTCCAAGATGAATGGAAATATCAGTTCTCATATATTGAAACACAAATAAAAAAGAGTAAGACTGTAAGAGACCCATGATTACAGTTAGATATAAAAATAGATGGAATAACAACAGCAATAAGATTTCAATCAAGATAAGGAGTATAATGAGAAACCTGTGAATCTTCTCTGACCCGTAAGTTTTGACCAGTTGGGTCAAGCAAATCATTGATCACCTGAAACCAAGCAGAAACAATCACCATATACCCATTTAAATATATATTTTGGAAATCTGTGCATACAAAATAAGACAATATGAATGCAACAATATGACAATCCATGTCAAATAATGGTCATCGAATGAGGAAAAACACTAAACCATGTTCAGCATAAATATGATTTAGAAAATAATTTCAGTATTTACCTCATTGTATATTTCTAGATATGACACTCGGAGTAAGAATTCTCTTCCTGGAGTCTGCAGCGAAAGTACAATTAGATGTAGATGGGATGGGATACTTCTAATCATGTCAAGTTGAAGCAGCAATAAATAATTACCAATCAGGACATAGAGGTCAAGTATATCCGTTTAGTAAGTAAGAAATAACTAAATGGAGCACAAATATGGTCAAACACATGGGGAAAGGGAGAGTGATGCACACACTGTCACACAGAGAAAGAGAGAGATGGTAATTGTGACAAAAGGGTACAGAGACATCCCGTATACTTCGTTGAACATGATATAATGAACACCAGTGACACATGTGTAATTTAAAAAATCAATAATTACTAAGTTTGCAAGAAGGCTTACATCTTGGATCATGCTGAAAACATCCTTTATAGCTAATGGTATTATACCAGGAGAATTTTGATCACCCTGCATATATTATCATTGAAAACAAAATAACTCAAATCAAAAGATCACACCTACGTAGAAAAGTATACCAATAAGATACTGCAGATCAACTGTCAAAAAAGAAAGATACAGCAGATCACACGCAGAAAGAGATGTCAAACAGAAGCAAACTATATGAGAGCTAATATTGGTAAGAACTACAAGTGAACCAAGCATTCACATGTGTTGATCATGGAGTTCTAAAGCAGAAGTAGCATTCGGGAGACTGCAACAAAGCAATATCAGAGGCACATGTGTTGACCATGGTAGACTTTATAGAACCATTATACAAATGGTTGCAACCTATGATTAGTACACATACCTCCTATTATTTGCATCATTGAATACACACAAAGTGCAGTGCCAGTTACACAATAATATTTCTAATCATCAATGTTTTTGAAATTGCAGTCAAAAGATGTCTTATCAATACTATTTGCAATTGCAAATGAACGCATTAGAGCATGGTAACAAGCTATCTTAAATTTTAAGTCAGTCTATAACATCATATTTCATATGATTCAACTACAGGGAGTGAAAATAACAGTACAGCAACAAGGGAATAGGTAACAAGAATGGGCCATCAAAACTACGTAAACTGGACAGACATATGAAATTTCAACCATTGGATTTAAAATAAATCTACTGCAAAGCAGGCATACCGCAGCAACTAAGGTCCAATATCAAATCAAATGGTTAATTCAATCATGCAAATCCTTTCCCATATCTGAATGACATTAAAATACAATTCTCGACTTTCCTATGTATGTTAGGAACCAAAGAATTGGATTCCAAAGAAGGAACAAAATTTATTAAAAAATAGGAAAAAACAAGAGAGCAAGCTCTCCTACACTGGTTATAAAACCAATCAAAACTAAGATATGCCAAAGATGATTTCTAAGGGAGTGGAAGTCTCTTTATTTATAGATTTTCCTATACAAGAGAAAGGTACAAAGTATCACAAGGACTAACTTAAAACAGAAAAACAACCAAACTAAACAATCAACTAGCTAGTTACTCTACCAACTCATAACTACTTTAACTAATCTAATTTCTCTTTATTCTATATCCTAACAATAATGCATCCTCTTCTGTACATACTCATGTGTAAAGTCCCTTTTAACCATCATAGTCATCTGTCAGTTTCCGCCAAGAGTGATCTGAATCCTACAACATTCCTCATGTGTAATTGATTGTTAATTGCTAATAGTCCTAATTGGTAGTTTACCAGACTATGAAGTCCCCCGGCGAAAAAAACAGTATCAGCTGTAAGTGGATCAAATCCCTTTAAACATCACCCAAAAACAAATCTTCTGAAAAGTGATCTTTAGCCATAAGAACATCAAGCAACAGCCAGAATATTAATATCACCTAGCACTGCTATGTTCAAAAATCAAAACCAGCACAAAATTACTAACTGACGCAGACCTTATTTTGGAAAACAGCCAACACTGCCCAAGTAAACTCTGCGATCTAAATCATAAAACAAGCTACTAAAATTGCAATATGATGACGATTGATGAAAGGTAACAGGGACCCCCACCCCCCCAGCTTTGAGCAAAAACCATCAAATGAAAACATAAAAAAGAAAAGCAGTTAGCTAAAGAGTGACACTTACATGCATAGTATGTGTCTTACCACTACTTGTCACACCATATGCAAATACAGTCCCTGCAATGTTTAGACTTAAAGTTACTTTCCATTAACCAAAACAACTTTATAAAAGGAAAAAAGTTATCCTCAAAACTCAGCTGACTCATTAGCCACTCTAACACTAAACAGCATATATAACTAACGAATCACCCTAGTTATTGTAATAAAGATATCAGATGAAACTAAAGCAGCTTTGATCAATCCATGAAAATGACATGGTAGTACAAAATTAAACTCTGCTCACACATCACGTTATAAATTTAAATTAGCCTCAATTCCAGAATTAGCATTTCATACCATTGACACCTTCCATGGCAGCTTTCACCACAGGTTTGGCTGCTACTTCATACACCTCATCTGATACGGTATGTGGTCCAAATACTCTATCTGTCAGTAATCAAAAATCAGAATTATTATAAAATTAACATCCACAATTTCTCATTTCTACACTAAACTCAAAACCACAACAAAATCAATCAAAAGTAATAACACAACACAACACAACACAACACAACGCAATATGATTCGATACAATACCAAATGCATAAGCAGTAGCTGGATTATACTCATTTCTAACAATCTTATCTCCATCGGCATACCACGCGATCTCGTCTCCTTTATTATACTCCCTTTCACTGCAACAAAATCAATCAGTGATGTATAATCTCACAGCAACCAATGGATCTGAAATCAAAACACAGATCTAAACATTGTTACCTCAACGGACGAAACCGAATCGTGACGGAAATGCTATCGGCTGACGTAGACGTATCGACCGGGTCCACAATCAGCTCCTCCGCTCCAAACGCAACCGGAGAACGATCTCTATAACCACGCGAGCCGTAAAACGTTGACTCGCTACGACCGCGACTCGGAGTGGTGGATCGGCCACCAGGATTGAAAAACGACGACGTGGCGGAAGATGAAGAGCGAGGTATTATCCTTCCGTTAGTGAGAGAAGAAGACGAAGAAGTAGAAGAATAAGGAGTTGAAGGTTTCCGGTGAGAAAACGGTGAGCTACTCCTAGCTCGGGAAGAAGACGCCATTGAGTTAACTCACTCACCGAGTTGGTGACTCAGTAGAAATGATGAAAATAGAACTATCTAAGTAGCGTGGGAGAAGAAGAGAATGTGTCAGAAGTCTCACATGGAGCAAAATATGGTTCTCAATCTCATCGCTTTTTTTTTTAATTTTGATTTTTCTTGCTTTTTTTGATATAAATATTCTCACGGACAAGTGGAGTATTGTTGCGTCTTTTTGAAGGAAGATGAATATGAATATGAAATTGTTGTTGTTGATGTTGTTGCAGTGATGAATGAGAATGATGAAGAAGAAGAAGAAGAAGAAGAAGATTCAGTGAGGGAGAGAACGGAGAAGAAAGTTTGATTTCAATTTCAAATTTTATTTCTTATTTTGAAAAATTAATTAATTGGGGGATTTTTAATTTAATAAATTGAATATTGAATGAAAAGTTTTATGTTGTTAGATTTGTTTTTACTGAGTGATGAGGTGGCAGATGAAAGGGTAGTTTGAATTAAATTATAGTGTTTGGAAGTAGCACCCGCATAAGGAAATTAAATAATAATGGTGTAGCGGCGATAGTCTATTCGAAAATATGCAGTGTGAAAATGAGCGGGAATAACTGCGGACGCCTATTACGAACACAAATTTTGCATTTTTTATACAAGTACTAATAATAATAAAATAAAATATATTATAATTATAATTATAATGATAAATTCAAAATACTAACTAACCAGTAGGGCTAGAAATTTGTAAAAAAAAAAAAAATAGTAAGGTTAGAAATGAGTCGAGTTGAATTGAATTCGTTTGAACTTAAATGGATAAAAATTGGTTTGGCTTTGGAACTCGGAACGAGTTCAATACAAACTCTTTTTTAAGTTCGAATTTGACTTATTTAGAGTTCATGAAGAGATTAGTTCGATTCGTTAGTTTTGGTTCATTTTTAGCTCAAAACTACTACTCCTGTTTTGAATATATCATTTAATATAATATTTATTTGGACCATAAAAGAATTGTTCAATACACTATTTTACAAAATCGACACATTTTATTTTATCACACGCCAATTGAACACATATATAAATTGCATAAATAATCAAATTTGTTGTTAAAATTTCAAAATATCATTTCTCATAACTCATTATACGGATCGAGATATTTTCCATTTAATAGACACTTCAATTTAAAGAAAGATAGACATCTCGAATAATAATTTTTTTGTCAATTTGTCTGATGGTTAAAATTCTACCCTTTTAAAGTAAATAAGTAGAGTGTTCATAATTCGAATATCAATTTATGCATGCAAAATGTGATATCTTTATCAAATAAGTTAAATTCACAAAAATAAATAAATATATTGTTTTATCATAGGTTTATCCTTCTTCGAGTAAAGAAAGAATTAAAGAAATAACATGTTTAAACAAACTATATTCAGAAAACTACAAAATTTCTATTCGAAAAAAAGAATAGACTATAACTTATTGAATATATGTGAAATCATACATATTACTATTGTTTGATACATCACGTGATTCTATCTTGGACCAAAATATATAGAACACGAACTTTTACTAGCTTATAGTTTATTTTGATAAACTAATTCAATTAACTTATAACTTATTAATATTTATACAAATTTTACTCATATCTTCTTACTTGAAAAAAATAAACCTATATTTTATATCATTTCATATTTATATGTCACGATCGTTAAAGTTGATTATTATATAATTAAATTATATAACTTAAAATAATACACTATGTATAACCAAATAGTTGAATACTGCAAACTAATATTTGCACTAATATTTAAATTAATGTGTATCGAGAGACTTACGATCATTAATAATAAACTCTAAACTAATATTTACATTAATATTTGTACGAATATGTATACATAATAATTTAAAGTTATTTATAAAATTATTATTATTATTTTTAAAAAATATTTGGGCTGGGCTAGTGTGGCTATAGCCGCACCAAGCCTCACACAGGTCCGTCCCTGCTCACCACGCTACTGGAAAAGACCACACCACCAGTCCACCACCACCACCTTTCACTCTCTGCTCGGAAAAGCCCCTTCACAAAGAGTATGCAAATTTTAGAGTATTTTTAATTATGGGGTTATTTAGTTTTGATTCAAATTGGTTGTTGTTGTTCTGCTGTTGTTGTTTATGATGTTCTGTTGTTGATTCACAAAGAGTATTTAGTTTTGATTCAAATTTGGGGGTTTGTTGTTGTTCACCTCACACTAAGTCTTATTTCAAATTGATTCAAATTTGGGGTTTCTAATGTACTGTTCTTCACTTCTTCTTTTTCTGTTTCTTCACAGAGTATGTTATGTGCTTCACTTAGATATATATTGTTATATAGTCGTTAGTTTGTAAAGTAGAAATTGGTGCATTCCATGATGATGATGATGAGTGGGTTTCTGATTCCTTTATACATATATTTTAATTATTTTTTTTAATTAAAAATATTTTAATTTTTTTGTATTAAAAGAAAATGACATGGAATATATCAGCCACGTGTAAAAACCTAACGGTGTTGGTGAAAATTTTGAAGGGAGGGACTAACTGATGGGACAAAATAAAAGATCAACTTGAAACTTTTAAAATATAAGGGACCAACTTGAAACCTAAAATAAAGACAAGGGACCAAATATAAAATTAAGCCAAAACAATCAGTTCACCGGAGAGCGGTGTACCATAAAAACTCCTTATTAAATTAAATAAATAAAGAAAATGTTAGGCTTAAACGAAACTATACCACATTAAATGTATTACTATTTTCTTTAACAAGTTAATGGCAAAACCGATAACATAATTCCTCCACTGGCTTTGGAGGGTTATCGTTTACAAAAGGATACTCCCTGCTCATTTCATTGCCTTTGCAGGTCAAAGTCAATACACTTCCAATCTCGGTGTTAATCTCGATGCTCTGCATCATTACATCAATCAATCACAAAAATGTTAGTACTGAAACATATCACTTAAAGTTTCAAACTTTCATTTTTTCTTTCTCTCTCGATTTTCACCACAAATAAAATAAATAAACAAATAATAACATCGATCATTCACCTGACACTCATTTCCTCGGTACTTGCAATGCCAATCTGGAAAAGAATGCAATCAAGATAATGACACCATGACCAGTGAAGAATTCTTCGAGCTGGAGGTCAGAATCCGAGCGTTGAAGGTGACCGACTATGAAAAAAAAAAAAGTATTTGCATAAAACAGTTCGTTCCCTAAGTCCGTATAAATTTGAGGTAAAAGTAGAAGATATAATAATGCAGAGAGAGAGAGAGAGAGAGAGAGAGAGAGAGAGAGAGAGAGAGAGAGAGAGAGAGAGAGAGAGAGAGAGAGAGAGAGAGAGAGAGAGAGAGAGAGAGAGAGAGAGAGAGAGAGAGAGAGAGAGAGAGAGAGAGAGATGTAATCTTTTTCAGCAAAACGGCAAAGCGTTCAAATCAATTGAAAAAGATGTGTCCAAGTCCCTAAAATAAATAAAGAACTAACAAAAGGGGACTTGCTCGAGAAAAGTTTTGCTGTCCCTATATGAGATTTTGATAGCAAAAGAACGAAAAGGAAAAATACCAATGAAACAAAAATAAAATAAAATTGACAAACACTAATAAAACAAAATTTAATTTGAGAAGCAAAACATTTACTTTTCTTTTCAATGTGGACAAAATTAAAATTCATTTATGAGTCCTTAATTCACTAATTTTCTCCCTTATTTTGCATAGCAGTCTCAAATAGATTTACGAGATTATGAATATTAAAAATATTAAACTATTAAATATTGAAGTGTTCATTGGTCCCTAATGTTAATTAGGAGGAGGACATACATCTCAACGCAATGAAACTGAAACTTATTGCATGACATGAAATTGCCTATAAAATACTTTTGGAATAAGATTTGGGGAGTATATTGCTTTTGAGTTTGACAAAGGTGTCGTGGGAATAATAGTAACTTTACGGCACATGCACGAGACATCGATTTTTAATTTGTAGTGGTCCTTTTTCATTCATTCATTCATCATATATTGTGATTGATGCTTGCTTGCTTGCATTGGTGGTGTGGTGTCTCTGTCGAGATACAAGCCAACTACTATCTCACGTGGGGACATTGGGCCATTTTTTGGGCTCCAATAATACCCATATGTGGACGTGGATTCAAGACCGATGTCTAGCTACTCAATGCACCAGCCCTACTCTACTTCCTATTTCTTTTATTTTCATTTTTTTCCTTCTTATTTTATAGTTATTATTTTATGAAAACTCGGTATTCTGCACAAAAATAGACTAATTTAAGGATCAATCTCACTATCTATTAATAGAGGGGTTTGATTAAAGTTATACTAAAAGTCATGTATAAACTAATTCAATACTAAAAGTAACACATTCGAACATAAGACCTTAAAAGAAATACACTCTAAAATCTCAAGACTACTCGATCATAAAAATTTAATAATTAAAATGTAGATAATGACAAAAAAAAGTTCCAACACATGCATAGAAATTAATAAGAATTTATACTTTAAAACCATGTCTCTTTTTGTTAAATACTAAGAAAAGAAAAGGTCCAACTATGTCTCAATTTGTCTACTCATGATCTCTTCCTTACTTTTCAGTACCATATCCAATGTCTTAACTTTACTAGTTGAGAATTCAGTTACAATTAGAAGGGAAAATATTTATGATCATATATTTTTTTTTAATTTAAAATGTGACTTTATAAGTGTTATAGACATCAAGATTGAAGATCATTATGTGTCTCTAATTTTCGTTTTTTTAAGGAGTAAAAAGGCTATATTATGATATATCTCTTCAGGTAGGAATTGTTGGGATAGGTTTGTCTAATATTTTTCATGCCTATGGTGCTCACGATTTGGCTCCAGATTATCTTTCCAATTCAATATGGGTATGTTTCTTCATATAGCATGATAGTAGAACCTTTTTAAATCTCCTAATTTCTGTAATTAGAACCTTTTAAAATCTCTTTCCATTAAAAAAGTCCAGTATCCCTATTGTAGGTTTGACACAACAATGACCCTAAGTAAAACTGCAAAAGGCATGCTCTTAAAAGATCTGACAGCAAGAGGAACTTATAAAAGCAGTTTAAAATATTGTTCGAAAAAGGTCAATACAACGCGATTGCACCATATAAATGCCAAAGGAATAGATTCTTGACATAGTCTTGAAAAATGATTAATAAACTAAGAAGAGCACACACAAGGTGTGAAAGATAAAGTTATGAACACCTCCAATCCAATAAAATAGCTATGAACAAAAATGCAATCTTCTATATGATTGATAATCACATGGAAAAAGTTGTCACCTATATCACAAATCAATTTGCCGTATGCTAAGAACACATTATCTATTGCTAATCACAGACCAAAACGTGAACACGTAGGGCAAGAAACCAACCAGAAACTTCAAAATACTTCCGCCACCTTGCTTGCAAGGACTCGATCCCTCCTTTCAACATAACCAAATGGAAACCAACCTGCTTTCCCTTTGCATTCACCCTCAGCCCATCCATTGTTTGTCACCTGTCAAAACCACAATCATGTAACGAACAATTTTTAATCCAAAAAAGAAGAGAGAGAGAGAGAGTTCTTCAAATAAAAGAAAGCAAAATACATTCTATGCCCAAAAAAAGATATAATGATAATGTCGGTAAATCACAAACCTTTCGAATGACGATGTAATCACCAACTGATAAATTCAGTTCAACTTCAGACTCAGCATGATAGGGAAACAAAACCTACACGAGTAAAATGTACAACGGAAAGTACAGTAAGCTAAACAGTCAATTATTTTCCAACACATTATCTGTAACCTTCTTACAAGAAATGGTCTAACCTCTCCTAAGAAGTAACCCATACTGTCTGTTATGCCATTATGATCCTGAGAAGCATAGACACCATTCACTTCTTTATATGATGGAGGTGGCGGCATGCTGTTATCCACACTAGGCGTAGGAGGAGCTTCAATACGCTGCCGTTCTGATATCATCTGTCATTACATATAAACATTACGCATAATCATATCATGATATCAACAGAAAATGATGAAACAGTCAGATGGCATATGTGACTTCTATATGGAGAATAGAATAAAAAGTAAATGAAGAGATGCCATCACTTGCCTCTCCTTCGAGATGATCAAGTATTTGGAGCACTCTTTGATGATAGGCACGCTCTGCTTCAACCTGCATAATAAAAAATAGATTGCGAAATTAAGCAGGACGAATAATTTTTAACAACTGAGCCAAGATTTCACAACAACTGAATATTGCAGCATCATATGGTGAAACTGTAATACCATAGCTATAAGACGCTGGAGTGTTAATCTCTGTTGCTGTGCTTCAACAGCAGTCATTGCTGCAGCTGCTTCCTTCCCCAATATGGCCATGTTTGCCTTTAGATCCTGCAGCTTTGTTTCAGATGCTTCCAGTTTCATAGCATTCTCAGCATTGCCTGGTGTTTCCCTTACTTTTGCCTGGCGTTTGGATACTTCAATAGCCTGTCTAGGTTTAAAAGACAGAGTAATTACAAAGTTCAAAGAAACAAAAATACTAGTTATGAACTATTTACTTATATTCATACATTTACCAAAAAGAAAGAAGAAAAAAAGCTAGTGACTGCTGAAAAATGAAATTCAAGATACCTGTGCTTCAGCATCCTGCCGCATTCTGTCATAACGTTGAGCAAGATGCCGAGCATCCTCCAATGGAGCACCCATTACCATTGCTCTTAAGGGCTCTGCAACCTAAGCATCAATGTTCAAATAAGTTAACATGAGTCGGCAAATAAAGATGGCAAACAAGCATACACCAGATAAGTTAACATGAGTCAGCTTTATAAATAAGTAGTGGAAAAGGTCAACTCGATGAATGTATCTGGATCTGGATATTAACTTATAAGTTTGATTCAAGGTTGGACTTGTACCTGGCCTAGATTTGCACTTATATTTAGGTCCATTAAAATTAAAACAGTTCAACTAGGGAGAGAAAGCAAAATTACTTATGTAAATCCAGTTTGAAATATGTATAATTCTGTATAACCCCATTCTTGAAAAAAATCCAAGAATTACATATATGAAGCTATATTTAAAACCTGAAATCACTCAATTACAAGTAGTGGTAACTGGTACGATGTCTCATGCATAGCACTAAAGAAAAGGTTTTGGCCAATGCATTATTGCCAAATCCCAGACCGTTTCAAAATAAAAAACCAACCCGACATGTATCAAAAAGAAAACATTACTAGGTACCCACATTTTTTTTGAACGGCCAAAATTTATTGATAAACTCAACAAAAGATAAGATATGTTTGAAGAGAAACAAGTACAATTTAATTGCTTAAAAATAGGCTAAAAAAGTAACAAACAAAACTTAACCCCTAACCAACATAAACCAGAGACAGCAACAAAAAGGAAATCACAAGCTAAAACTAACCCATAAACTCAACCCATAGAACAGCAAAAAGAGCAGCCCAGCGCCACCACATCACCCACAAGACACAGAGCACCCCAAACATTGAATACTACACCTCAACGACAGAAACAATCAATTTGACTCCAACTCCACTCATAGAGTAAGCAAGGACCTTTCGCTGCACGACCGATAAACCATTGCCAAGAAAAAGGTTTAATTTTTTATCCACAATTTCATCTATTACAACTCCGCCGTTATTGAAGATACGGTCATTCCTAACTTTCCAAACTACCCACATAAATGCATTCCAAATCAACACTAATCCTTCCTTTTGTCGTTTGCCTTTAGCACAACCGATTAACATTGCAAACACATGAACAAATTTGGTGGAAGAATTAATACCAGACCGAGCCAACTCATTATCTGATACCATACCCTTGTCGTGCAGTTACAGTGAAGGAACAAGTGAAGACCCGATTCCACCGTCAACTCACAGAGAACGCAGCCTGCTTGCTGTTACTGAATAATCCTCCGCTTACGCAAATTATCCTTGGTCTGAATCCGTCCTAATAACAACTGCCAGGAATATGCACAAACTTTAAAAGGGGCAGCACATTTCCACAGGTTTTTAAACACAAATTTTTCCAGTGGCTCTCGCACTCTTTGAATACTAAATTTCTCCGCCAAAAGAAGATAAATTGTTTTCACTGTGAACCTCTTGTTATTCGCCCCCAACAACTGCCAGCAATCTTCCTGAATTGATGGGAGAAATTGAGCAATTATCTCCCGAAACTCAGTATGAAGTTGTTCTTCCCATTCAAAAAAAGCCTGTCTCCATAACAACTCTCACCTCCAATTCTCACCAATCCAACTTCCCATAGAGCTACATGTCGCATCTTTTTGACTAGAGATACCAAACAACCGAGGAAACCTTTGCCGAAGAGATTGTTCTCCAATCCAAATATCATTCCAAAAATTCGTCAGTACCCACATTTGAAATTGGCAAAAATATTGGATGCCAATCCTAATGAATTGTTTTCGTTCTTCTTGTCCAAGTCGAGACAATCACAAAAAGCCTAAGGCATGTCCATGTTGTGGTAACTGACTCACACCGGATATTAAATCGGTGTTTTCAAACGAAAGCAGATTGTTTTTTTCACACTAGGTTGTTTTTCGTAAACCAGTTCAGAACCAGATTTTGTTTTTAAAGTGGTTTGTGATTTTCAAAGAAACATAAATATAATAAAACAATATGCACTAATAAACAACATCAGACCAAAAGACAAGTACAAAAATAAACTAAACAACATGCGTCAAAGAGCACACAAGAGACTCATTGGAATGTCCTTTGAAGCCTTGACAACAACCTTCTCCGCACTATCATAACCTTTCAATAAATGTTTTATTTGAACATACTTTTGACGATCAGTTTCATAATACCACGAATTAAATAAATAAAGTAGGATCCCAAGCATTTGATAGTGTTAAAAACAAAAGAAAGCATACAAAGTTATTTAAATCTAGCATGGTGAAGCTTGGACTAGAAATAAGCTGCAAACTAAATAGGAACATAAGCAGTATCCATCCAAGCAATGATACTTCAATATTACAGTTATCAATGGAAATCTAGATTATCTCGGCGCAAAATCATAAGTATTGGTGTCATCTGTCATGGTGTGAAACTTAGCCAAATAACTCTATGATGTGTGTGTGTGCACACATATATTTGAATGTATAGATACCTGTGTGCCAAGAGCTTTTAGTAAGTTGCCACGTTCCTTCTCCATTTGTGCACGGGAGCGTGCATAATTTAGCGCGGCTCTTGATAATGTACTACCACTGGTACATGTATTTTCTGCACCATATTTCCTGCTATCTTCTGACAACTTTGTTCCTATTAAATAAAATGTATATAATTATAAACTGAATAACAATATGATATGAACCGGTATTGAGACTGAAAAAAAGATCTAATTAAGTCGATGAGAAAAGCACCTATTTCAACTTGCTTTGATCCATTAACAATATAACCTTCGACGCCACGGACAATGTCCCTTTGATAATGCTTTGCTGCACGTGTGGATATGTAAAGTTTGTCAAGTTTGTGATGTTGCTGAAGCTCAGCCTGATCAGTAACCATATTATCTGAACCTCCATAACCCCCAGCCCCAAACTGTTTAAGCACAGCCTAAACTAAAATAATAATTGTGATTAATATATGAATGATTAACAACACCTCAATTGAAAAATGGAAATTGAATATGGAACCTGTTGTTGGCGAGCGACTTGTTCACGAAGCTTGGAGGCTTGCTTTCTGATAGCTTCCATTCAAATTCAAATTATTAAACACAACTCAACACAAAACCAATCGAATCGATTTATTGAATCTCTCTCTCTCTCTCTCTCTCTAATCGCACAGTTTTGATGATTTCAGACCAAAATCACCCGACACGCACCAACACCAACGGAAGAAGACAAGAGAGGGTTTTCAAAATGGAAATTTAGGGTCCGTTTGATTCGCTAAAAATAAGGGACTGATTGTAAAACTGTTTCAGGAACTTGACAAACTGGAAGTAATGAACAGGACAAAAACAGAATTTTTTATACCTCACTAAACCACAGCACAACTTTTTGTCGGCAGTACAAGTTGTCTAAAATGTCAAAATACCATTTTATTAACAAAATATGGTATAAGACAAAAAAATGTTCAATATACCAAAAGTTTGTCCTGTGTTGTGCTGTTCTGTCTTGTACTGTTCTGTCCAGTACTTACTCTTTAACAAATCAAACACACCCTTGCTAGTAGTACACCCCGTGTTTTTTTTTTATTAATGGAAACTTACAAAAATGTTATTACCACGTATACACCTTGTAGTAATACTCTTCTTTCCTGTCAATTTTATTTATTTATTTATTATTTTATAGTGTTCCCGTAAAAAGGAGTACGTTTCAAAATAGAATAGTGTTTGAAGAGATGTAGTAAAAATAAAAAAAATATATAGTGACAATATTTTAAAATAAATTGGGGGTAAAGAGATGAACTTTTTTTTTCTTTCAAAATGTCATAACCATACGTTTCAAACTTATTATTATAATTTTTTTTCCAAATAAATATATTAGGCCATAATCCATATTTTTTAAAAGATCGGAGTTTTATACTCTTTAACCATCTTTTACTCTTTCCGATTTTATATATAAGAATTAATTTATTTTTAAATTTATTATAAAGTTAATGTATCTAAGATTAAAATATTATCTAAATACATTAATTTTACGATAAATCTAAAAAATAAATTTTTTCATATATAAGATCGGAGGGAGGAGTAGTAAAAAACTTTAACCTTTGCGTAAAAAAAAACATCTTAATTTGTGTCGTCTTTAACCTTGAGATGCAATTCACAGCTTACGCACCGGTTCCTCGGAGTTTAGTTCAATTATTTGTAATATTAAAAATGTACTATTGATAAATTCAAACTTTGTGGTAAAGTTTATTAAGCGACAGGCGAACATGACTGCCCATACGCTTGCAAAAACAGTCATTTCGTGGCCTTGTCACTATAGTCTTGCGATGTTACCTTATTGTATTATTTCTATTTTGTAGTTTGTCAAAAAGAAAAAGAAAAAAAAAACCTTGAGAAAGCTATTCCCCCCCGCTCACACCAAATAAGAGACGTACTCCACCGAAACACCTTGAGAGATTTCAAAAACAGTTTTGGAGAAGAAATTAAAAGAAAAACGAGCGTTTATTCTCCCTCCTCACCGCGTTTTTTGTAGCCACTAATCCCTTTTTAGCAGCCGCCACATCTTCCCCTCCTCAGCCTTCAAGTCAGCGTCAATCCGTCCACCAACGCAGCCGCTCTGGTCTTTGCCTATCCGTCCATCTCACCGGCGTCTCCCTCACGGTAACCTTCTATCTCCACCATCGAAACCCTACAATTAATTGGAGTTTCGATTCATACTGATTTCGCAAAGTAGTGGCATGTGTCGGTGTTCGTTTTTCCATTACCTTCAAATCGAAACCCTAATTATTATTATTATTATTTTTTTTACACATGTTCTTTGTTACTACTAACTTACTGGTTACTGCTATAGTGTAACTCAGTAACTCTTAGTTCTTAAGTTATCTAAATAAATTGTTAATCACTTGTCAGAGATGTCTGAGAAATTCTCGCCCGCGCTTCGGATTGGAGATCTCAATGATTTCGTTGCACCATCACAAGCATGCATAGTTTCCCTCAACGGGAAGAAAAAGCTTCCCGATAAAGTCGAGGTAGAAAGTTTCGAATTACTGTTTTGTGTGGCTTATCTTAATAAAATCATTTTACATTACTGGATGGTATTGAAACCAAAAGGAAACTTGTTTGTTAACTTTTGCATTCCTTTGTTAATTGCAGGTGTCAATTGCTGACAGACAAGTGAAGTCAGAACCTGTTAAAATTTCACTCAAGGATTGTTTGGCATGCAGGTTACTCTCTCCACTTTTATTCTTTTGTTAGCGTAGTTAGTTAGTTTTTGGCCTGTGTAATTGTTCACTTGGTAAGTATATAGATGATATTGTTGCAGAGTGAAAAAGTATTTTGTTGCTTCATCTTAGAGCGATTTAGAGATGAGAAAATTACTCATGAAGTTTTCTTGGTATGAGAGTAGTTAAGCTATCAGTCTAGTGAATATGAGAGAGAAATTCCGGAGATCAAAAGCAAATTAACTAGAGAGAATGTCTTTGTAAATTTAATCACCAACTTATCATACCTGGTCAACTTCCCTCTTGTAAAGGGTGTATTAGAATCACGAACAGGATAGGCTTTTTAAGTCTATATAATGTAACCATTTTTTCATTTTGGTCCTTGCAAGAAACTTTTGTCTCCTCAAGTCTTTTTATGATTTTTTTTTTTTTTCGTCGCCGTGGTTAGGATTACTCTTTTAAGTGGTGAGGTGGCTTACAGAAGTCATCCTAAATGGTGATATGCATCATAATTTGTCCAGACGAGTACCACCTTATACTTTTATTTTCTAGATAAGTATGCCACTCATCCTTCCGACTCTCCTATTCCCCTTCCCCACTGCCCCTTTCAATGTAGCGTCTTGCTTTGGTGGCGGAAATGAATGTAAGGAGGCTACTGTTTGTGTAGCGGTTTTCGGTGGAGCCGCAATGGTTCTAAATTGCTTTTTTCAGTCAAGGGCAAGGAGATTCATGGTGAATGTGTTGGTTGCAAGTGGTTCAGTTCACATGTGATTGCCTTGCTGTGAAAGTATTGACTATGGAATTTTTTTGTTGAGAGTCAGTTTTTACCGGTCACGAGAAGTTGCGGGTTCACGTGACTGAATTGTTTTGAGGGGCCACACCTTTCTACTATTTTTCACCCTAGACAATCCAGAAAAATTTCACCTGAGAACCAATGTAATCACATTATTTTGTGATGAGCAGTGCTATGGACACACGTTTTAACACTCGCTGACTAACACACGCAAAGGATAGACTGCCATGTTCCCCATCTATGTTTACCACTTACCTGCTAAGCAGCTCTATTTGTTACTGATTGTTAGCTCCTTTTTTCTATTTTTATTTTTATTTTTTCTTCGGATATATTCAGGTCTACACCCCTAGCCACCCAAGCAACCAACATGACACTCAATCCTCTTCTTTATTTTTTTTTTCAACACCACACTCAAATGTCATTCTTCTAAAAAACTGTCATCTTCTTCTAAGTTCTGCTACTACTACTTATCTCTCTTCCTTTCATTTTGACATCTTTATTTTCTTACCAACATCAATCATAGTTTGTGAGATTCACCTTTCTCTATAAAAATTCCCCTTTCTCTTTAGCTTTCCAACTGCCGCAAGCACTAGCTACACATTTGGGGAACTAGATCTGAGTCCTCCTCTGAGCTTTTCGATTTTGATTGTACTGATTTGTGCATTTGTGCTATGTTTGATCTGATGATGGACTAGGCTTCATCTCTTCCATTTTTTTTTCAAGCCATTTTCAATCCACTGTTAAGATCACAATATACACCGCTAATTGAAACTCTAAAGTAAATCATACAGTAAAAATAAGAATTATTTGTAATTGTTATAGATTGTTCGGTGAGGCCATGATTTGCTGGTGCGGCGAGATGACTGATGTCGTCATGAGATACATGGTGGTCGCCAGTGGATTGAGAGAGTGGGAGATGGGTGTTTTTTTATTTTATTTTTTTGCGCAAAGGAGATGTGGGTTTTAATTTTCAAACTGGTATAGCCGGTTGCCTATGACACAGTTTAATGAAAAAGAGTGATGTGGCATCATATTAGTGGGCGTGTCTTAGAGGGTGTGTTTGAAGGTGTGACGGTAGCATTATAATGTTCTGCTTCTGTGGAATTAATTACTTTACAGCTTACAACTAAGTATGTTTGGGTGGGGCCAATAGGTGTTTGAGAATATCAGAGAGTAAATTACTAAGTTTTATACGGAATTATAATTTGTTTGTTTGGTAATACAGTGGATGTGTCACATCAGCGGAGACAGTTATGCTTGAGAAGCAAGGTTTGGATGAGTTTATGTCCACTATAAGTAAAGGAAAGGCAGTGATTGTGTCTCTTTCTCCACAATCAAGGGCTTCTATTGCAGCCCATTTTGGTGTTTCTCCTCTCCAGGTGACACTTTGCTCGTTCATTAATTCTTTCAGTTTTTTGTATAATAAGGTTCTTCTTTCTTAATAAATCTGGAAAGCAAAATTCCAAATTCTTGATCCCCCTGGTTTAAGTGTAAAACTTCTAATATTCCAGGCTTTCAAAAAATTGACAAGATTTTTCAAATCCTTGGGGGTGAGGGCTATTTTTGATACAAGTTGCAGTAGAGACTTGACCCTGGTCGAATCATGTGTGGAATTCATCACAAGGTATAGACAAAGTCAATTGGTAGATGATGAGAGGAGTAAGTCAAGCCTACCCATGATTGCATCAGCATGCCCAGGTATGGAAATTCAACGTATCTTCGTGTTGGCAAATTGTGTTTGGGAAACATATATTATTCGATCCCAGACACAACTTGACACATGCTTATTGACACATCAATATCCAAAATCTAAGAACAACATACGGTGTAGTGTATTAAAAATTACGTAAGGTATTAACTTATCAGGAAATACATTTCTGGGGGTTATATTTGACATGTGTTTGAACTTGGGTAGAAGGTACAATGATATGTCGGATGATATGTTTCTTTATTCTGGATTTAGAACAGTGTTGTCTAATATCGGCCATGGCAGCGCCACGGCGGATATTGGTGGTGGGTTTTGTGCTCTCCCTCCGCCATGTTCAATTCTGGCCGATGTGGTGGGGTTTTCCGCCATACTCCTAGATAGCAAGCCGGTATGGAGGGATTCTGGCTCTCCGCCATTGACAGCACTGATATAGAAGTAGGAAATTGAACTGGAAATTCAGGATGTTGTATTTACTGCGACCTATGCTTTTCACAGACATGCCTCCCTATTTATGTTATGATTTATCAGTGCACTTTCCATTTTCAGTAGGAAATATGGGATGAAGGAGCAAAGTTTCTTTTTAATGTGCAGAATAGGCTTTAGTGAGGAGGAAATATACTTACCTATTGATTATTGGTGTGAATATCTATATGCAGGTTGGATATGCTATGCTGAAAAGAAACTTGAACCCATTGTTCTACCCTACATTTCATCAGTGAAGAGTCCCCAACAAACAATTGGAACTATCATAAAGCGCTACGTATGCCAAGATATGGAACTCAGGTTATGATTTAACTCTTAAACAATAACTTGAGAGGGGGAGGGGGCACATACATTTACCCTGAAGTTGCAGGGGTTATCTAATCTTTTAATGATATCTTACAACCTATGTTATGAGTGGCATACTGCAATTCCTAGACTGATATGCTGAGTAATTGTTTCAACAGGCCAGAAGAAGTATACCATGTCACCGTGATGCCTTGTTACGATAAGAAGCTAGAGGCTTCTAGGGACGACTTTGTTTTCCAATTGGAGCCGAATGCTGAAGGGTGTGACAGTGAAGTTAACATGATTTTGGAGGTAGATTCAGTATTGACAACTGGAGAGATTTTGGGATTGATTCAGGTTAGAAAATTTTATGCATGCCATTTGTGAACTCTTGCTTTTACATATTAATGTGTTTATTAAGTCGTGTTTGGGGTTCAATCTTTCAGTCAAAAGAAGTTGATTTTAAAAGCTTAGAAGAGGCTCCTCTGGATAAACTGTAAGAAACTTACAATTGTTTCCTTTGCTTATGCTTTCGTGATTGTCAAACAACGATGTTCTGACACAGTATGGTGATTGCAGGCTAACAAATATTAATGAAGAGGGATACCTTTATGGGGTCCGTGGGAGCTCTGGAGGTTATGCAGAAACAATATTCCGATATGCTGCTAAAACATTGTTTGGAAGACATATTGACGGTCCTTTGAACTTCAGAAACATTAAGAATTCCGATTTTCAGGAAGTTACTTTGGAGGCAAGTTCTTATAAACTTTTTATATATAAAAATTCTTTTGAGGAATGTTATCAGGTCCTAGGACCTTTGAATATCTAACCATGTTATAAAGGTTGTTATCCACCTTAGAAAAAGTTTTATCTATTGTATTTAATTTAACATTAAAACAGTTGTTATCTACTATTGAAGAACAATTTCAAAATGACATAAATTTTCAGTACAGTTCACAAGGACAGTGTTATTATTCTAACATTTCTTGTGATATATTATTCTAACATGAATACAAGTCCCTGATTATTCCTCTCCCTTAATCTCTGCGGTCTTGCTGTCCAGTATAGTTAGAGTTTGTTTCTCTGGATGTATCTTTCTTCTATATATTTAATAAATGACATATCTTATTGTTGTTAAGGTCGGGCTACTAGTTTTGTTATTATATTTATTTATTAGGGTTTTGATTCCAAACTCATGGTTTGTAAGCTGGGGTTAGTTTTTACTATTTGTTATTTAGACATTTCATCTTATTTTGGGTTATCCTATTCCAGCTTAGAATATGATACACTATTGGGTTGTTTGGCTATGTCTGGTCCATGATAAACAGTTGAGACACCTCTTTTATACAAGAATAATAGATACATGTTTTTTTAATCAAAGAGTGTTTGAATTTTATTTCGGGGAGTCGAGTATTACTCCTGGTTAGCAGCTACTGTTCTAAATCATATTGTCTATGCAGGTTGAGGGAGAAACAGTGTTGAAATTTGCTCTCTGTTATGGTTTCCGGAACTTGCTAAACACTGTACGAAAACTTAAAACAGGGAAATCTGATTATCATTTCCTGGAAATCATGGCATGCCCTTCAGGTACCATATTTTCGTAATTCTCTGGAATTGCAATAATTTGTTGGTTTTTAGTGTTTTTCACTGTATGAATTTTTCTATTGAGGCTCGGTAATTAAGTAGTTATTAACTGAAAACAATGCCTCATCAATGCAGGTTGCTTAAATGGGGGAGGTCAAATCAAACCCCTTCCAGGACAATCTGCTAAACAACTGAGTCAGCTATTAGAATCAGTTTATCTTGAAAATGTGAGTATTATTATGTTAGATGCGCTAGTATTTTAAGTTGTACTTCATTTTTATAAAAGCGTGACTATTATAAAGAGATAAGGCTGTTTGTCTATGTGTATTAATGAGAACATCACAAGTCTAAACATTAGTTTAGTACACGTTTCATTTGAGAAAATTTGCCTTATTTGGTTTTAGAAAATACACACTAATTTCCAATCATGCAGTTGTCATCTTGTATTCACTGGCGTTTTCTATTGTCTTTCTCTTTTCAGAGGTTTATAATTTTTAAACAGGGAATGATTGTGTATCTCCATGTGATAGGTTTTGCCAGCAGACCCATTCGACAATCCCATTATTAAAGGTTTATATGCCAAGTGGCTTGAGCAGCCCGGTTCTGAGAAAGCTAAGAGATACATGCATACACAATATCGTCATGTTGAGAAAAGCGTCACTTCTCAGTTGAATAATTGGTGAAGTGTTGAAACTCAGCTTTTCGTAGTTTTTTGTCAAAGGTAATATATGATATTAAGCGGAAGATTACTTAAATATATGTTCTCTGACTCCTTGTTGTGGATATGTTGGCATATTGAAGACGGGTCATCCAATTTTGGTAGTGAACGCGGGTATTTAATTCGTAATAATTGTTATGTATTTTTTACAGTATTAATGATTATAATGTATATATTACCCCTGATCTACACCTATTTATTAGATAGAAGAAACCACACAAAATTTGTAATGGACTTCTGGAGTCTGGACCTTGCCTTAGATGTTGCTGCGGGTCCGCTATTAATGGTAGATTAGGGTACAGGTTCTCAATAAAAGATTCTCCAACTACATGTGTCCTTTGTGACTTGTAAGTGATTAGGTGCAAGCGAGGATTGGAGTGACAGTGCCCGGTTGTTGGAGCACAAATTTTACGCTTTGCATTTATCAACACAGTTTTCGCTCATTTGATTTTCTGTGGTTATTGCATTAGTAGTTTTTTCATTTCTAATGTCATGATCTTGATTTGTTTTTATCCCCATAGAATAGAACCTGTTTGTTCCTTTTTCTTTTTCCGTATTTGAAGAATAACATGCTACACTTCCGAACCAAACACATGGCTTCCAGTTAACTTGAATGATGTGATGAGAAATCTCAGCAGGGAACTGATACTGAGTTTATTTATGGTTCATTCCAACTCCATTGGCTGATTTAACTAGTGTTTGGTGTATTCTAAAAAGTACTGGGTATAATACTAAAAAATACGCAGCAGTATATTACACGGTACTGTAATATTTTTGAGATTCCACTTCTACCCTTGCAATACGAAGATTTTCTCATTTTACCTCTGCAATATGAATATGATTATTTATTTTTTATTTTAATTAATACACATAGATAATTATTGATCTATATGACTTTTTTTATTCATTTTAATTAATCCCTCGTCTTCTTCCTCCCTTATATTCTCACTCCTCAGTCCTCACCAATCTTTAATTTTTTTAAGGGTCTGTTTGGTTCAACATAGGTGAAGGGGAAGGGGAGGTATTTTAATGAAGGGGAAGGGAGGGAGGGGAGGGGAGAGATTTTTAAACTAATTTACTTTTTTATTCTTATAATTTTCTTGTAGTTCGACAATTTTATAGCTAATTGGTGCAAATTAACCTATATATCCACAATATTTTCTCAATTTTTATGATTGATCTAACCCAAAAATAATATTTATAAGTTTAAATTACCTATAAATATATTTAAAAGAATTTTTTGATAATTATTAACAAAAAAAAACCTTGTACTGATACTAATATTGTACAAAAAAAATAATATTTATTTATAAGTATAAAGATCTTGTACTAATACTAATATTGTAAAAAAAAAAAAACTCTTGTACTTTAAGTTATAACGTAACAAACTTAATGATATTTTAAAAAATATAATAGTGCATATAAATACTAATATGATGCGGGTACAAAGTAAGTAACAACGTTGATTTTCTATAAAAGAAAAATAACAACGTTGATTCAAAAAATTATATGAACTTTACAAGATAACAATGTAATACAAAAAAATTAGCACAACAGTTTATGAATATAAAAAGACATGCGTAACAATCAAAAAAAGTTTGAAAAAAAAATATTAGAACTAAAAAATGGATAATTTTGGCATTTTAAAATAATTATGAGGATAATTATGTCAAAATAATTAAAATGGTAATGATAACTTTCTCCTTCCCTCCAAATCCCCCCAATTTAGGGGGAAGCAAAAATTGGGATTTGGAGGTATTTTGCTCACCTCCTCTCACCTCCCCCCCCCCCCCTCTCTCCCCTAAAAATTGAACAAAACACAATTAATTTAAAATATCCTCTCACCTCTCCTCCCCTCCCCTCCCCTCCAAAACTCCCGAACCAAACAGACCCAAATGATATTTAAAATAGTTAAAACCTTAGTAACATAATGATATAATGAAATTTGAGTTAAAAACTACGGTGATTTGTTATCACTTGTAATAATAATAAGGCTTAACTACACATTTGGTCCCTTATGCTTATTTTATGTTTCAATTTGGTCCCTTACGTTTAAAAAGTATCAATTTGGTCCCTTTTTTTTGAAGAAGATCAATTTGGTCCCTTACGTTTATTTTAGGTTTCAAATTAGTCATTTCCGTCAATTTTGTCACGTGGCGGTCAATTTGCATATGCGGACAGACATGTGACACTTGTACACACTGACACGTGTACCGTTCAAACGGTGTTAATGACAAAACTAACGGAAATGACTAAATTGAAACCTAGGACCAGGACCAGACATTTGATTGTCCTACCTTAGGTTTGATTGTATTTTTCTCATATGATTAGTCTTGTATGAATGTATGATATTAGAATTAGCAATTTTATTGATAACTTTTGCTTGTTATATCATAATTATTTTCTCACATTGATTGTAGAGATATATAGCTTACCCATTTGTGGCATTTCAACATCCCGTTTCTCTTCTCATTTGAAATGGAACCTTACTCATATAGCTTTCAAATTGTTCATTTAACAGAAGTAAAAGCCCAAAAACGTATTGAATCTTTATGAAAAAGTAGGGAAAAATAAATGTTTAGCATTATGAAAAGTCATTACACAAACAGAATTAATGTTGTGCCGTACTGTATAGCGTAGAGGTTCTATGATTCTATCTCTTGCGAGTCATCACCATGAATTTCATTCATGATTCATCCACTCTTGGGACTCGGTGGAGGAAGCATAACTATGGTGAGTGGTGACGAGTGAGGCTATATATAATATATCTCTTTATATATGTTTTCCCTATGGTGTCCCGTCCTGTTTGGATATACAACTTATTTGCAATTTATATAGCACTAGTGTACATTTATCATTTTATTTAAGCTATTTTTATAGTAAAAGATAAATTGTTAAGTAAGTTGTTTTTATAATTTCTTCTAAACAGTTGCACAAGAATTAATGATTTCAATAGATAAGTCGAATTTAGCCTTTAAATTTATTTTAGGTTTCGCTTTAGTCCCTTAAATTTTGTTCATTTTATTTTGGTCTTTTAAATTACTAATGTTGGATAATTTTGTCCCTTAACTGTTTTTTGTTTCATTTTAGTCCTTTAACTTATATTTGTTAAACATTTTAGTCTCATAAATTACAAATATTAATATATTTTGATCTCTAATAGCATACTAAATTGTAAAGTTTATAACTTAAAAATCAAATTGTTCAAGATTCATAACATAAGGGATCCGATTAAAAAAAACAAGAAAATTTAAAAGATCAAATTATATAACGTTTATACTGAAAAGACTAAAATATTAAAGTGAAACCTAAAATTAATTTAAACTGTGTCATAACTTTTTTTTTTTATGGAAAAAAAATCTAATTAATTTCATTGAAAATTAAGGGATCAATACAATCTAGGTATGTCAAAATAGAGATGAGAACTGGCTTTATGTATGGCCGCCTTTGCAAGATTATGAGCAACCATATTAGCCTCTCGTCTAGAAAACTCGACATAAGAGTTATTACAAATATAAGATAAATTAGCTCTACATCTAGCTAAAATGGAGCCTAGCTCCGTCTCGTCTCGTACATGTGAATTCAGTGAGTCCACCACTACTTTTGAGTCCATGCAAAAAATTACTTTCTCAAACTCTAACTCTTTTGCCCACTCAGTCGCGGCTAGCAGTCCCGATGCTTCACCGATAGCAACTGACATAATCGGGTGCAGCCATATAGTTTTTGCTCCCACGAACATGCCAAATTCATCTCTTAGGCACATTCTGATACCCACTCTATTGTGATACTCCGAAAACGAAGCGTCAACATTACACTTAAAGAAACCATGTGGTGGGCGTTTCCATTTAAGACTATCTCGGTTAGTTCGGGCTATCAATGATGTTTGTTCCTCTATCCGGCGCGCATTTCGCCATTCCGAAAGTAAGCTGCTTCCTATATGAATAATTTCTGCAGTACTCTCATTTTTGTGGTCCCAAATGAATACATTTCTACTCCTCCACAAACTCCAGAGATTCATAAGAAAACTGCACTGTTCTTGCTTTGATAGAGTTTTTGATAAATAGAAAATCATACCTCCTATATTGTCATGCTGCTGCAGGGCTTGTTCAATATAGTGTGACAGGTTCAAGTTTCTCCAAGTTAAGTTACTTTTATTACATTGCATCAGCACATGTGTTGATGTCTCTGGCACTTCGTTACACCACGGACAATTAACTCCTACTTGAACACCTTTCTCGATCAGCCTTGCGCGAGTTGATAAGCAATTTCGCGCTACTTGCCAAATAAAATTTTTAACTTTTGGTGGCACAGCCAGCTTCCAAATTGACATCCAATCCCCTTCGACTTTCAGCCCTGCATTGTCTATCAACTCAGTTAGGCAGAATTTGTATGCTGATCGGACATTGTACACGCCGCGGTTGTCCGGCCTCCAGATACGCTCATCATCATTGACAGAAGCAAATAGAGGTGTGTTCAGTGCATACAGTACTGATTGCGGAGTTAAATAATGTTGTAACGCTTCCATATTCCAAGTTTTTTGATCTGGCTGCATCAAGTCTTGAACCTTCAGTTGTTGCATCTGATCAAATTGCACAGCAACTTGTGCTAAGCTAAACGGTGTCATAACTTATTTGATATTGCTTAACAAATAAATATGACCAATCAAATTCACAAAATTTAATCATATTGCACTTATGGCAATTAAAAGTGACAGATTATACTGAAAAAATGGAGGTGGTATATCATCAGGCTGAAGAGGAATTGGTTGACTTTCTGAACAGGTGCAAGTTAAACAACAATGAGGTCATGCACATGCTGAAATATGGTTTTATTTTTAAATTGGTAATGGCGAGAGTTTCTAATATGATTCTTGGATTCTGAAAGAAAGACAGTGTACGGTTGTGCCTTTTGTTGCAATTCAAGATACAGTCGCGAAGATTAATGATGTTTGGAAGAATGGTATGTGGAATTTACAACATCTTTATACTCCTTTCCCTAACAATGTTGTTATCGCTATTACAACTTTTCAGCCCAAGATTGTGCAGCATCTGCCTGATGTCTGGACTTAGAGTAACTCGAGCTCGGGTATGTACTCGGTCAAGGATGCTTATAATTGGCTATTAAATGTAGCTCCTCTGAATGAACATGTCAACTGGTAGTGAATTTGGAAACATCAGCTCCCGGCGAACATCCAATTTTTTATGTGGCAAACCATTCATGGATCAATTCCAGTGCGTTCAATTCTGCACACATTAGCAATATGGTAAGTGATCTAACCTGTTGATCAGAATAGAGATGGCTGGTCCGTTGAGCAATTCGTCCACCGGAGGGGGGGGTTTGTACCTGCAGGTGCTCCGATGCTTAAGTCAGCAAGAGTACGAGAGATACAAGAGAGAAAAGAGAGAGAGTAAAGAATAGAACACCTGACTCTCTCGTATAGGAGAGCTTAAATAGTTGCCCCCGACGCTGGGCCAAATGTTGGTCTATTGGGCCGGAATAACTGGCCCAATAGACTCAACTGCCAAGATAGTCCCTGTATTGTAGGGGAGGCGGTTATTCGCCCTATCTTGGTTGGAGCTGTTCCACGATATGTGGGTAATGGATAAACTCCTTGACGAAGGCGTGGCTGGATGGATGAGCACATGCTTAACGTGCTGCTTATCCGTCACGTCGTGGAGGACACATCATTGGATGACGTGTCGGGGAAGTCTCCCCTTGTTGGGCTATGCCCCAAATGTCGGGCAGAAGAGTAATTGGGCCAGCTTTTGGCCCAGTCCAGAACAGTAAGTATAAAAACACTTGAATTGCTTTATAAAAAAATAAAAGCTTGAATTGCAAGTAGTATATAACATACCCAATTATATATTTTTAGGATCGCGCTAACAAATTATAAACAAGTGTAGTTATTATTGGGAATTGATTCTACTTTAATGATAATTTTTTTAAGTAGTTTAGTGACTAAAAAAATCCACCATTAAGGTGGATAGGTAAGATGACGAGGTGTGAATTTCGGCTCGATGCTTATATAATGCAATGTTTTTTCAACTGAGCTATGTTTAGGGAACTCTAATTTATTAGGGCCAATTTTTTTTAAAAAAATAATAATTATGTCAACTTGGATAAATTTATCAGTAATTGGAATCGGACATAAACTAATTACCGGCAAATTAGTTCATATACTAGTGATTATATTTATTATTGATTGATTAATTTTTGTTTTTTAACATAAAATATCTACTCCATTTCATTCATAATAATATCACGAATACAAAGGGAAATATTAATGAAAATGTAAATACTAGCTAAGGATGTGGCCTCTCTTGCTAATACATGAGGGATCTCATTGGCTTGTCTCCTAATAAACTCAACCCGAGAGTTTCTAAAATGCGTGTTAAACATGGTCCAACAATCCTTAATAATATCACCAAGCTCAGACTCATCTTTATTCTTACTATGAAATTTAGTTACAACAATTTATGAGTCAAACTCGAAATCCACATGCTCCAGTTGTAAATCTTAAATCCATTTTATAGCATGCAACAATCCCAACGCCTCACCACTATCCACATTTATAATCAACGAAAATTTGTCATTTCATAATCTCTAACATTAAAGGTTGATAGGCGCAACTATTTTGAATGAATCATTCAAAACGATTTTTTTTTTGAAATTAGGAACATATAGTTTTAGAAAAGTAGTAAATAAAATTAAGAATAGATAGTTTTAACGACGCAGATTGTTTCGCATATTTTTAATGTATGTATAGTTATGACTTAATTGCACTTTGATCTCTTATCTTTATTTTAGATTTTAGGTTGATCTCTTATATTTTAAAAGTTTTAAGTTGGTCTTTTATTTTTTCTGCAGGTTTCATTTTGGTCCATCCCGTCAAATTTTTCATTATTACTGTTAAATTTGAACACTTGGCAAACGGAAACCACACTTACAAAGATGACACATGTGAATTCTCCAACGCTCGGATTACGACCTCCTACTCGAGACAATCCTTCCACTTATCCACCAATGTGAATTCTCTACCTATTTTTTGTCTATAAAATCTAACTTTTTTTTTTGTAAAACAACAAGGGACATGACAGAACAATACAAGATAAAACAAGATAATATACAGAACATGATAAAACTATATCAGAGAGAGATGTGTCGATAATTTTTTTATATTCGACAATAAAATGAGTATTTTCGTATTTTTTATAGTTGTAATGTGGACAAAAAGTTGTCCCGTGATTGTTTTTATCTTGTCCCTTCCTGCCTAACTTGTCCAATTTCATAACCAATTTCAAATCAACCAGGATAAGTAGAGCGTCCCAGGTTTGAATTCGAACTCCTGCACATATAGTGTGATGTCCCTATCAACTAAGTTATTTTCGGGATAATAATACTTGTCACTTTATGTGCATTAAAAAATGAAATATTTCGCTTAAAGGAAAAGAAATCAATTTTATGCTGACAGCTAATATTGCACAAAGCATAAAAAGGAACGCGCCAAAGATAAGTTGTGTCCAAACCAAAACGTGATAAGTTGAGTTGAGTTGAGTTGAGTTGAAGCCACGAATCTAACACTAGTCTTTTTTTTTTTTTTTTGTTACACACTAGTAGTACTTTTAAAAGTCAATAACTTCACGCGCCAAACAGTCATCAATTTTTCTCTCTCTCTCTCTCTGGTTTCAGTTCACAAAAAGTCAGTCGTAAAATAAGCAAAATTTAAAAATACAACAATGAAAATTAATTAACCACGTCACGATGCGAGATCAACGCTACGAATCAATCAATCCTTTCTTTGATTCTTTCCCATCTTCGCAAATACCCAAAATGAATGGGCCCGTTTTTTCATCTTAGGCGGTTTCCTACTTCGTAACAAATTCGTTGCGTTGCGGAATCTGTTTTATTTTTCAAAACTACTAGCGCCAAATTATTATTTAATCACAACCGTTAATCAATCCACGGTGGCTGTAGGTGATTGTAATAGTCAAAACCGGCGTGTGATTTTAACGTTTTTGTTTTTTGCCGGCTCATTGCATTGGACCGGGCCAAGCTAAGCCATCTTTTTTATTTTTTCATTTTCTGGTTACTATTAATTAGGTCAAAATTAATAAATATAAGAATCATCGATTATAGAAATTTTGAATTTTACGGAGCCATCAACGATTCATTCAAATTCAATTGTTTTTAAAAAAAATTAAAGCATTCCAATAATAGTCACAAGCCCCACCACGTGACCAAATGTCACACGCATGCTGGATCAAACTTTTTACAAAGGAAGATATGCTACTTCTAGCTACTGTATGTATCTATATATTTATTAATTAAATAAATAATTTCCTAAATAAACAACAAAGAACAAGTTAATAAGAGAGAAGCGAAGAAAAGCATATAGTTCCAACCTAACACAACTTCTTCACTGCACTTTCTCCTTCGATTCTTCTTCTTCTTTTTTTCATTAACACAGGTAATTAAATTTGAAAAAACCACAAAAATTTCTACTTTTATTAATTTCACGAGTGTTTTATGTTTCGTTCTGAAAATAATAATTGTTCAATTTATTACTATTATTCGCAGAAAAATGGAGTTTGCCGTTGCAAAAGCTTTGAAACCGAGTTTAAGGAGTGAGTTTGTTTTTCAACAAACGCTCGGTGGCGAGGAATTATTCAGTTACAACGCTAACACGGTGGTTGCTGGTGAAGATTTCTTCGTTGACGACCTCCTTGACTTTTCAAACGGCGACGACGTTATTCACCATGAAAACAACAACGACGATGAAGAAGAAGAAGAAGAGGAAGAGGAAAAAGATAACTCATCTCTTTCCTCTCACTCTCTCTCAGAAGATAACAACTCATCCAATTCCACCGACGCTTCCTATGATTCCATTTTCTCAACTGAATTACTCGTTCCGGTCAGTCTCTCTCTCTCTCTCTCTCTTGAATTTTCTGCAATTGAATTTGAAATTGAAATATTAGGGATTTGGTTTACAGGATGATGACGTGGCAGGTCTGGAATGGGTTTCTCACTTCGTAGATGATTCTCTACCGGAGCTATCTCTTCTCTACCCGGTTCAAATTCAAACCAACATGTGTCCTCAAAATCAAACAAACAATGGAAAAACTCTTCGTTTTTCATCCGAGAAAATCAAAATTACCAAAAAGACCAGAACCATGAAAAACAGAAAACCAAACCCTCGCGTTTGGGCTCTTAGTCCGTTACTTTTACGTCCGTTTTTCCCGTCACCGCCGCCTTTGGTTTCCGGTGAGCCACCAGCGAAGAAACAGAAGAAAAAGGCCCAGGCCCAAGTTGGTGACGTTGAGGCCCAAGGTGAGGCCCATTTACAGCGAAGGTGCAGTCATTGCCAAGTTCAGAAAACGCCCCAGTGGAGAACCGGTCCGTTAGGAGCTAAAACCCTTTGTAACGCGTGTGGGGTTCGGTATAAGTCCGGTCGGCTTTTTTCGGAGTATAGACCGGCTTGTAGCCCAACTTTCAGCAGTGAAATTCATTCAAATAGTCACCGGAAAGTGTTGGAGATGAGGAAGAGGAAAGGGATGGTTGGACCGGAACCCGGTTTACCGGCTCAGACCCAAATGGTTAGGACTTGTTGAGTCATTAGAGAGTAGGAAGGAAGGAGGAAATAGTAGTAGTGGGTTAGTTATACTTCCATCCACCAACCCGGTTTGAACCGGGTTTATCTTTTTGTAAAATATTTAGTGGTTGTAGTTGTAGTGCTAGTCAGCTAGGCAGCAGGTAACGGATATTATTAGGAAGGATTTGATTGTTATTTGTTTGTTTCCCATTTTCTTAGCTTTGTTCTTTTTAATTAATCTACTAATACGGTTTTAATTTTTAGTTTGTTGGAAGAATAGTAGTATAGGTTATGAAATTGCATCAAAAAGAGAAAAGTTGGCCATTTATTCAAGTTATTATTTGGTTGGTTAGATATTTTCCTTTTTAATGTTTTGGTTAAAATAAGTACTATAGCACATTAGGCCTAAGATTGAATTTTCAACTAATTAATTTTATATTTTATTTTTACGATAAATTTTCAACTAATTAAAAGTTCAGTTGTGGGTTTTTTGGTTTCGTGTGAGAGCGGGAAGGTTGGGTCAATAGTAAAATCGTAGAAAGTCATGTTGGTTTTAATTTTAAAAAGACACTTGAATCATCAATTGATTAGTAGTTAAGTTTAGTTGGGGTTGAGGTTTAAGGGAGGATAAAAAAATAGAGGGATTTAGACTCTTTAGTCTTTTTTATTTACATATGTAAAAATGTTTTAAGCATAACTAGTTCTACTTCTATCTCGCTATTATCATATATTTTAATCTAATCTAATAATCAGACATGTACAAGTGATATGTGTTTAGGCATGGCAATGAGCGGAATGAGAATGAATTTTGCTCTCCCCAAACTCAAACACATAAAGTTCGGATTTTCCTAAACTCATCCCAATTTCGAGTGGGGATGAAAAGTATAACCCCAAATTCATACCCAACGGGGATAGATATCCCCGTTACGCTTTTTTCAACATGAATTTGGATTGTATTTTAATATTTTTTTTATTTAAAAAGAAGTTAAATGTCAAAAATTATTTTGTTTCAACAATTTTTTTAAATAAATAAAAGAAATAGAAAAAATGGTTTGTTTAATACTCAAATTTAAAATAAAAATAAACATATGAATGTAATTTAAGAGATTGTTTAATGGTTGGTTTTTAATGTAAAGTAGGTAAAATCAAATTTTAGTATAAGCAGGACGGGTTCGGGAACGAGTTCGAGGTGGGTATCAATGTCCCCATTAATTGCCCCAAACGGCTAAGCCCTTCTTTTGAAATCGGGGAAAACCCAACTCAAACCCAATCAACTTGGGCTTTTCCCGTCAAAGCGGGTAGGGTTTGGGCGGATACCCACGTATATGAGTTTTATTACCATGCCTAATTTATGCTGCATAGAGTTTAGTTATTATCGGATAAAAGAAGTCCATTAAATTTTAAGTTTTATTTATAAGTGAAATAAATCTTTCAATTTTATTATGCACATATTTGTTTTTATCATGAAAATTTTATCTCACTTATTCACCATAGATTTAATCTAAAATTTATTTCTTAAGCTTTATGTTACCTCAAATGAATGACAAATACTCCTTAAAATTCTAATGTTGCTTTATGCCTAAGCCAAAGATCGAACTAATAACTCTTGTTAAACTAAAAGAAACCTATGTCATTTAATCCAAGCACTCTTGGATAATGATAATTAACTTTATTTAACGATTCGATCAAAAGAATTCAAATTCAATTTATGATTTCAATCATTATTGATAAAAATTTATTTATATTTTCGATGAACTTTAGATCAATACATCCCTTTTCCATCAAAATGAGAAAGTTGAGACCAAAATAAAATTCAGCACCAAGATTTTAATTTTAGGTTGGAGTTTTTTTTTCTTCTTTTTCTGCGACCACTTGGAGTGTGATTTTAACTTTGAGTAGAGTGTGATTGAAGCATTTAATTAACTACAGTATTTAAATTATTAGGTGGCACTCATTTGAGTGAGAGTACCCCAGAAAATGTGCAACTGCCGCATGATGGGGTCGAGGGGGCCATGATATTGGTGAGAGGTCTGTCATCATTGGTTGAATATGTAATGAGGCGAAACTAATATGACAATCCAGACAAAACAAACACCGTTTCAAAACGAGAAAATCAAACTATGCCGCACAACAACGACAACACACTTAGAAGATGAAATCACAAAAAAAATGAATAGCACTTATTTAAATAAGGAAAATGCTAACCAGTATCCCGAGGCACTTGTTAAGGTAACTAAAGATAATATTATTATCTTGAAACTTGTGAAGTCAACATCTTAAAAGTTTAAATTTTTGTTTTTTCAATGCATTTTTTTCTTCTTTTCTTTCTCTTTTTAGTTCCTTAACTAGTGCCTCGGGGCACTAGTTAACATGACCCTTTAAATAAAATGAGAAAAACAATAAAAATGGAATGGTTTTAGATAAACCTAAAATTATTCCTATCAAATAGTTACATGAATAAAAGAGATTAGAAAGAATATAAAACTTATTTGTAGGTCACTTAAAAAGAGACAAAAGATTTTTTTAATTAAAATATCAACATATAAATGGAAAAAAAAAAATAATAACTACAATTTACGAGATAATTACATGAATTAAGTAGACAAACTACCACAATGTTGCATATAAATAAGTCATTTATCAAAAAACTTATATTCTGATCGAATAACATTATTCAAATAACCAGATAAACTAAGATAATTGATATATATTGGTAATTAAAAGACTCAAGTCTCGTAAATATATCTCAGCACATAATAGCTATTCGAAATATTATTGTTAGGTTTGAATTTCAAATTTTTCACTTTTTTACATTTCTTAATTGAAAATAAAGAAGCAAAAGCAACACATCTTGTAATTCATTTTTCTATTTTAATTATTTTAAAAATCAATCATAAATGTATTTTTAGTTGTCCCAAAATCTAAATTTCATTTCATTTAACTAATCAAACTGCTCAAGGCGTTGACAAATAGTTAGTCAATAGGAGTCATCTCTTGAAAACGTGGTCTCCTCATCTTAAATTCTTAAACTTTTGTTTTGGAAAGAGTCTTAGTCCTTAATTAATTATAAATTTTGTATTAATGCTAGTGTAGTGTGTGATAGTGTTTTTTAGTGCAATCCATTTGCAATCTAAGTCGTGACTACATGTGGGTGAATAGTTGTTGGTGTGGTGGGGCATGAAATTATTTGTAATTTTTTTAGGACAAGATAATCAACAATGACGATATAAGGTAGTAACAGCCATTGAATGAACAACGTGCAATTGGGTGGATGAGGATGCATGGAGGATTATTCATGTATTGAATCTTTGGACTAGTGAAAGTTGAAACAATCCCAATTAAAAAAAGCACAAGGTTAAGGTCCATGCTATTTGGACATGACTTGCCCACCACTTTGAGGGATCACTCCATGTGATCATCATATAATAATAATGCTTTAATAGCTAACACAAGTAAAAAAACGTTAAGAGCTAAGAAACAAATATAAGTAGGTTGTAGCAATCGTTATCGTTATCGTTAGTTAGTGATGATTGTAGCTGAATTTAGTAGGAAGAATCACGGCTTCATCCCCACAACTGCGATCGGGAAAGTGCTGAAACCACTTGATGTTATAATTGACTCCTAAATCAAATTAGGTGATCCAATGAGCCGAATAAAAGTTGTCAAATAAATAAAGCTACTAGTAATGTGTATGTTTAGTTTATTTCATATTTCAATTTATGTTACATTTCATTTGCACAGTTAGAGCATCTCCAATGAAACTTTCGAACTGAATTTCGTGACAAGATGAATGATCTTTAAATATGTCCCCATCCCATGTGAAACCTTTGCATAACATTATAAGCATTATAACATCCCAAACTGGAAAACTACTTATACCATCTCAGTAACTAAATTGAAAAGAACTGAGCAACAAATTTGAGGTAGATGGTAGGTTACATTGAGACCAAGAGTGAGTGCTTCCTAATTAGGTTGAAATTAATGGTTTTGTAATTAACGTGTACGTATATGTAAGTAGACAGTAGTGCAGTTGAAATGGTATGTGGCGTGCATCCTTCGCTCATATGTATTTGACCAAATTTTGTTGGAATTTTAAGCTCCCCTATAGTTTATAATAGTTCACTAGTATATTAGAAACAAAATCTTACTCTAATTAGTAATTAGCTCCAACTAAAGAAATATTATAAATTTTTTTCTTTACTACACTTCTAATATCAATATATTCAAAAGAGCTGAGATGATTATTTTTTTTAGGTTTGACCAAACTTTCTCAATTGAATTCAGTTTTAGAAACGCATCAACGTTAAAATTCTTAGAAGAGAATTTTGTCCCATATAAGCATATCTAATTTGAGAGATTAGTCTCTAAAATTGCTTATAGAAAATATCAGTTTACAAACTAAAATATGACGACATCAAGCCTTCAAATTTTGGAGACCTCAAATTAAAATTTTGAAGTCCTATAATAATAGTTATATATTGTTAGTATTTATGAAATATCATATGTAATCAATAGATTAATTTTGAGGTCCTATAATAATAGTTATATATTACCAATGTTCATAAAATATCATTTGTTTAGTAGAAAAATATCCTAATCAAGTAAAATTAATAATAATTACACATTTCTTGATTAGGAATTTTCTCATCTCCAACCAATTTTTCTCCATACGCATGAGCCATGAAATCAAATCCATAAGAAGACCAAAATTCGTATTACTTGGACCAATTCATGGTTGGTGTTTTTTTTACTTATAATTTAAATAGATGATGATTCTTTTTAATTTTTTAAGATTTTTTATTATGGTCCATTTTTAATATTCAAACCAGGCCTCCAAATAGTCGGGACCAACCCTGCTTTTTCTTTTTATGCAACTAAGACTTTGTTCTTGACATAGTGAATATCTATCAATCATAAGAATCATACTAACAATTTCCCTAAGAACATTAGTTAAAAATGCAAAAATAAAATAAAATTGAAATTTTGAATTGAAATGTCAACTTTTAAAAAGTTGAAACACAACTTTTGACATCAAAATTTTTTATATTTGTTTTTTTACAAGTGCCTTAAAGACACTTTCAGCATTTGCTTATCATAATAATAAGGTGGCTGTTGGATCTATTTCTATGCTTGTTTACCAGAATTGAAACAAGAAGACTATATATGGAGGCTTCCACCATTTTGATTTTTGACATTAATATTACGTACACGTCATGGCAACTACACTTTCCCAACGCCTAACCCAACTAGATGATCTATTTATAGTACTCACTAGCTAGTCACTAGTACTATTATATTGCTTCCAATTACTCTTTCCATTGTTACACCTGCTTACATATACCAATATGGGCAAGATAATCCCATTCCAATGTTTATTTTATTTTCTTTGTGCTGGTCAGAAGAATTCCACTTGCACAAAGTGGAAAAAATCTTCGAGATATGAAAATTCTACATTTGGTGGTGGTATTGAAGTATGATCATCGCATAATTAATTACTCTGTAAATTCTCGAGTCAAACCAAACTCAAAAACCAATTCTAACCAAGTTATTAACTTATTATAATAGTACTATTTCATATATAGATTCTATATTTTACATGCAGTGCATATTAAAAATATATAATTTAAATGATGAAGTTTTTTGGAGCCATGTACTAGGATACATATTCAAGTGTGGGGTGAGTTAAAAAATTGAATCTCTCCGGCACTTTGTGTTCAACCCTCTCTCCTTTTATTAATCTAATGGTTGTCGATCAACAAAGGAAAGAAAAAATAGCGCAAAAGAGAGAGAAAGAGACGAGTGAATGGCTAAGATAAGGGCAAGAGGAAAAACATAAGAGAAATGACTGAAGAGGATCCAAATCCTGAGTTAAGTCTCACATTATTTAGAAAAACAGAAGTTGATGAACATTTTATAAGTGAGAAGACTCATAAATCATAAACATAATGTATTAAGATTTTGGAAGAAATATGATGTTCAACTCACACACTAAACCCTAAACCCAACAAAACAATGATGACACATGACATGAGCCATAATTAAAAGATGTAGAAAACGTGGAGAAACGAAAGAAGGACAATGAATGATAAGAAGATAAATGCTTAAAGTAGGGGGAAAGCAAAGAAGCCATTTCTTTTCCAGTAAAAAAAGAGGTTCACTTTTGTAGAAGGATGTCCAAAGACAAAACATTTAAAGCAGCAAGAAAGAAGCCACTTATCTGACTCTTTTCTTCTAGAGGGGAGCAAAGGTCCTTTTCCTGGGCAACCCACTTGCCAATTGCAAATAATTGTTTTTCATTTTTTTGGTCCATTACAAGAAATTAAAAAGATCTCACTTTGTCAAAATTTAAGTCAATTTTGTAAATTGCATCTATACGAGGGTGTATAATATATAGAATTTGTGTGGAACTGTTGGCTAACGCAAAGTAGAATAAGAATCTAGAAAGTAACTAATGAGATGCCAGTGATTGTTTAATTAATTGTATTGGTAGATACAACTAAGTAATTTCACAATCACATCATCTGTGCTCACATGCCCCAAATCCACTCGAATTACCTCACTTGCAGTAACTCGATAAAGGAATATTAAATACTTCAATGAATATAATAACTATGCAATGTAGCTGTTATTTCCCATCTTTTTTTTTTTATTGAGTTTTAGTTGTTTTCTCTTTGAAGACTGTTAGTCGCGCGCGCACACACACACACACACCAAATAACTTGGACGACACACAACTTCCCACAAAATCCAGAGCCATTTTGTGAACAGGACTTACAAATATTCACAAGGCTGACCCAAAAATTCAAGAAGCTCCTCCCCCCAACATCAGGTGGAAGAATGCATCCAAAAAGCTACCAAATTTTGCACGTCTAAATGCATACTTCTGAGCACTTTATGCCCGCTGGATGCACACTTACAGAAACCTTGAGTTTTTATTAGCGAGTGAAGGAGGTAACGTAGCGCCCTAAACTCAGGGTACACGGCCCTTTAAGTCCCCAACTTGCAAAATATCTCAAAGGTCGGCCTCGATAATTCAGAAAGTAAACCATGTTTGTAAGAAAATGCATTCAACATCAAGACTTAAGAGTAATATATCCTAACATTCCACTGATAACAATGAATCAATGATGTTTCAATTTCTTCCATTAATATTCTATCCATAAATAATAATTCTATCTACTTTCTGATTGGTAACAATTCAATCTCAGCTATACCAAATTCAATCAATTTTAGCATGCTAATGAGGGCGGGGGATACTACACATGAAATTGAGGGTAATTCTGTGAAAATACCCAAAAAATGTTACAAATGGAACTGCAGGTCTTGTAGCAATGAAAAACAATGATGCTGGTGCTCCTTTGATTTCCAAAAAGCCAAGAACAAATGTAAATTTAGAACCATAATACAATTCACCTTTGATTTCATGGAAGACTACAATATGATGCGGATCACAGCAAGACCCACTGCAGATATAGAGACAAGGGTACCTATGCAGTATTTGATCACATCATACTTTGCAGCTTCTAATTGCGCTCTCAATGCATGGATTTCCTAAAAGCAATATAGATTTCAATCCAAACTGAATGTTTTCCACTCCAATAACAACTAATAAGTAAACAATCATAAACTTACCCGATCAAGTTTGTTTGTCAACTCGTTGGTTTCAGCATTTTGCTTAGCAAGCTCATCCCGAATGCGTCTGGGATTAGATTTGAAAATAAATAAATGAGATGATAACGTAAGGTTAAACCAAACAAAGATTACTACGTCAGGAGGGCCACAAAAATAGAGCTATGTTTTCAATTTTTTCACTTACCCTCTTTCAAGATTCAAGTCCAATCGTTGCCCAGCAGTGACTTTGTCAATCTCATACCTGTCACAGACAATCAATAAATAATTAAATTTACATTATAATACAAACTTAGGGAGTGAAAGTCAAATTTGCTTCAGGTGGAAAAAAATTTGAGTACAAAACTCCAAGTTGCCGACCTCAATTCACTTCTCATCTTATCTATGTCATTACGAAGCTTTTCAGTCTCGCGTTGCAACAAAGAAAAATGATGCTCCTGCATCACCGATCATCAAAAGGACGACTTAAACATTTGAAGGAACGGTGAAACTTAACAATTAGAATGTACTATCCCTTCTTCTCAAAAGTATTACATAAAGCAAAAACCACAGGAAAAGTTCATACTATGCCTATATGTCACTTATTTGTTTTTTTTCCTTTGATTCTGCTTTTTTTTCTCTCTTTCTTTATCTTTTCCTTCTTGTGACAGGCTATGAAGAGTTACTTTCTTCCTTTGAATCCAATTTTTTGTTCTGTTCTGTTCTTCTATCAAATTTTCCCGGTATTTTTGTAGTTTGATTTAGAAAATTTTCCGAGGCTGTAATTTGAACTACTTTTTTATGCTTAGTTTGGAAGTGAATATTTATTGAATCTGTGCATTTTTCTACATCTGCTAACTGTTATGAAGAGACTCTTCTTCTCTTTTCTCTTGCGAGATTGATCGTGAAAATTGTTTAAAACATCTGTTCTGACATCTGAGACAGAGTGTAGTATTTGTTGTTTGATTTGAAAGTAAATATACACTAAAGTCGGTTTAACATCTAAACCAGTTTTACACCGGTTTTAGGAAAAGTATGTGGTTTGGTTTTAACAACCAGTCCATGTATGCGGTTAACTTTAAATCTGGGTTGTTCTTTGTGAAAAATCAAACCATGAACAACCCTACTAGTAAGTATCTATATTGTTTACATAGAAGAGAAACAAGAAGTTTATTATAATAATTATAATAAAACACTGGATTCTGTTTCAGAAACAGAGGGCCAGCAATATTACATTACTTCACACCAGAAATTAAGACAGAAATTGACATAGGATGGTCTAGCGTTACAAATGGTTCCCTTCCAAGAAATTAGAAATTAAGACAGAAATTGACTTAGCCTTTGCAATTTACTAAGTACTTTCTTTTTAATACACTGTGCATTATGGCCTACAAGTCTAGGACCCTACCCATTTCCTTTTCAACGTCCTATAAACAAAAACTATAATAATGCTTGATTCATGAGTAAACAGCCACTTTCGTCCCCGAAAGTGTTACTCGCTGTCATAACAGTCCCTGAATCAGCAAAAAACATTTTAAAGTCCTTGATTCAGCCGCTCCGTTAGCCAAAATCGTCCCTGACGTTATCTCAAATCACAAAATCGTTTGTTTCTTATGACCTATATCAATGGTTGACTGATTGGACCATGACTTGGCAGTTTTGATTCAAAAACCAAGTCCATGTAGGCAAGGACTAAAATGAAAGTGAAGCTCAATTAAAACAAATTCATACCAAACTCATATGAGCTTCAAACCTTCATCCAAATCTGAGAAAAATGCAACCAACCCCAATCCACTAAAACAAAAATCTTCCCTACTTAAACGGAACAAAAACCTTCCCAGTTTTTGGTGAACAAGAATAAGCAAAGAATTTTAACATCCAATACTAAATCCTACATAACAAAAACCTAAAGTTCTTAACTAACAGATCCAATCTCGCCTTCCTTCTCCACCAAGTTTCTTAAGCAACAAATTCTTTACATTGATCTGGAAACAGACTTTGCTTTTTCATTTTCCTCTTGCAACTTTCTTGGTTATATGTTGTTGTTGTTGTTGCATTTGAAGAAGTCATTGTGTTTCTTGTTTGAATTTAAAGTGAATAATTTGAAGCCATTAGTGGTGTTGCATTTGAAGAAGCCATTAGTGTGTTTCTTCTTGGTAATAGATGAATTATGGGTAATTATGGGCAAGAAAATGTGGTTAGAGTTGAGTTTAAGAGTTTTGGATAAATTTTTAGATTTTTTTACTATTTTATTGTCTTTATTTTTATTTAAGAAAAAGCTTTTTCACTCTCAATTTGATCCTTGTCATATGGTGGTTGTGAAGTTTCTATAAAAAATTGCCAAATATTAGTCTAATGTGTCAAATGTTGGGCCACATCAGCAAAAACTAACAGAAGTTGTTCCAAAGATAACGTCAGGGACGGTTTTGGCTAATGGAGCGTTGAATCAGGGACTTAAAATGTTTTTTTTTGCTGATTCAGGGATTGTTACGACAGCGAGTTACACTTTCAGGGACGAAAGTGGCTGTTTACTCCTTGATTAATGTTCTAACACTTTGAGATTTTTAGCAGTCTACAGTCTTCACTCTATCTGACACGTCAAAATGTGTCCCCTCCTCGATGCTAAACCTTCTCTTTGACAGATACAGTAAAAACAAACTCCTAAAGTCATTACTCCTATAATCTTATTACAAAATCGGTGAACGTTCAGCAAAAGTAAATCAAAAATTGATTGGTCTTTTTGCATGATGTTACACTAAGACCAAAATATTCATTCTTAGTTCTTACTCAAACTATATAAAGATATTCATTTTTCAGTGTGTTTTAGGATTTCTAGCTATTGCAGACAACAATCCAAATTAAAAAGATATTGCACGTCTGATATTTGAAAAAATGCAAACATGTGCTTATGGTATTAGTTCAATATTAAAAAAACGAAAAGAAAAGCTTGTTGGAGATTTGGTTTACAATTACATCGCATATGTTTCATTCCTTTGTTTTCTTGAAAGATGAATTGGAGTCTTGGCACAATAGTTGGAGTTGGAGTTGTTACTATCACTATGTAGCTAGGAGCTTTATAGCACCACAAAATTGCCCTTGTTTCAATAGTTCCAACTTTCTAGAACATCGCCAAAGTTAATGTACAGCGTAAAATTCGTTAGTCTCTAGCAATCTTGATATATAATTAGTTGCTAGGTTAGTATTTACTACTTCACCACAGGTTTAAACTCTGGTCCTGCAACTCCTTTAACCCTTAGCTCAAACAAGTCGAAACATATAAACATAACTCCACACTCAATTCTCTAAAATGGAATGTTTAGGCCAAATCCATATAAATATAAAGATAGACAACAAAGAATAAAAAAAACTAAAAAAACGTACCTGAGAACTTTGCACTTCAGATTTGAAGTTTGAGAGATTTGTTTCTTGAATCATCTCTGACTAGAAAGTTTGAAAAGAAAGCACAAGAATTACTATATGAATAATAAATAGTAACTTAATTGAGCAGTGATAGGGTTATAGGTACCTTTTGCATATCGGATTTTGTAACAAAAGATTGAGCAACATTTTCCAAGCTATCATTTAGAACTTCAGTGATTGCGAAAGTAATCGCTTCTGCTTGTTTGGAAGGGAGACCGTTCGATTCTAAATTCCGTACCTAAAGGTGGGAAATTAAATTATTATTAATCAATTATAACAACGTAAGTACTTCCATATTTCAAATAAAAAGAGAATGAATGAATGAATTACGAGTTGAAGTGTATCGACGAGGAATGCGCGCTTAACGTTGGAATCGACGGCCTGTGAAACGTGTCTGGTAGAAGTGATAATTGGAGAAGTAGAAGAAATGATGTCACTGAAGTTGGTGATTGTGAAGCGAGGTTTCAAACCCAAACCCAAACCCAAACCAAAAGCACGTTTGTACAAAGCCGCCATCTAATCTAATCTAATAATCAATAAGTTCTTTCTTTGCTTCAACGCGCTTCTTAACTATTCATGCTTGCTTGCTTGCCTGCCCCAAAAGCCGCTGCGAATATCATTTTCTTTTTTTTTTAATTATTTTTTTTTGACACAGTTTTTTTAATTAAATTAAAGGACATATTATATCCTTACAAAAAAAGAGGACATATTATACCATAACTAAATGTAAATTAATTTTACACAATACATCTAATCTAATATGAACTATTTTGCCTTTTCATTGCAGTTATTTAAAATATGACAAATAAATAAATAAATAAAGGGTCTAAAAAACAAAATACTAAAACCAAGCACAGTTTTTTTAATTAAATTAAAGGACATATTATATCATTAAAAAAAAAGAAGACATATTATGTCATAAATAAATGTAAATTAATTTTACAAGATATCTAATATGAACTATTTTGCCTTTTCATTGCCGTTATTTAAGATTGAATTATGTGACATATGAAAATGATCGATTTTTAATTATACATTTATTAATTAAAGTAACCTCGAGAAACAGTACGAGATAATTTATATTGGATGAAGGTAAGCTCAAGAAAGTTTGATTAGAGTTAACCATGACACTGATGTTGGTTTGGTTTTTGGAGTACAGGAGTGCTAGCAACACATTCTTTAACAAACACACTCTAACACACTCTTTTCTATTGGTTAAAATTTATATAGGTCCCATAAAAGTTATATGGGTCCACATTTTTTTATGGGACTCATGTGAATTTTAACCAATAAAAGAGAGTGTGTTGGAGTGTGTTTGTTAAAGAGTGTGTTGCTAGCATTATTCTTTTGGAGTATGTTCTTTTTAAAGTCTCAAGTTCGATATCATCCGGTGTTAATTTCGATGGACTAGTTCACACAAAACAAAACAAACTTCCGTTTGGTGCACAGGATAAGAGACAAGATAGGATAACTGTATCATATCCTGTCACAATCCAGTGTTTGGTGATACAGAAGGATATGATAAGTTAATCCTGAAGCTTATCCTATCATGTCTCTCTAGTTATAATTCTTATCCTGAATTTGAGCTGGGTTACCAGCAGGATAGGATAAGAAAAAAAAAATACTGATTTATTTTATAAAATATATTTTAAAATACATAAAATAAAAATAATAAAATAATTGATTTTTAAATATATATGTGATTTTCTCACAGGGGTAATTTTGTAATTTATATATTCTAAAAAAATCAAAATTTTACTAAAATTATAATATTTTAAAGTAAAATGATTATTAAAAAATTGACAAATAGGGATATTAATTTAAATTTTATAAAAAATTAAATATAATTCTTTTGCAATAGTAGTTTTATTATTTATGTATGAGATATATCATATATTTATTTGGCTTATCTAACATGTATATATTATTGAGTTATTTATTTGATCATGATTCATATAAAAAATTAAACTTGATTATTTTCTCATGATTTTTATTTGAAATTATATAAAGTTATTTGATTACTTATTTATATTTTTTATTTATAAAATTCAAAGTATTACAAAATAATTTTAAAAAAATAACAATTGTTTTACAAGAGTAATTTTGTCAATTAAATATGTTATATATCTTATCATATTATTATGAGCAAATATGTATTAAAAACAAAATATAATAGTTATCATGTTTGTTATCCTGTGTGCACCAAACACAAGATATGATAACTGAGCATAACTGTTATCCTGTTGTTATCCTATCCTATCCTTATCCTGTTTTATATCCTATCCTATCACTATGCTATCCTGCGCACCAAACGGACCCTTATTTTAAATGAGACTAATGCATGTGTGGAGTGAAATTTTCATTCTCCCATCCTAATTAATTTTTTCTTTTTCACACGCAAGACTTTATACCACTTATTTAAGAAGTTCAAGAATACTGTTATCGTTTGTACTAATTTATATTTTATAGTAGGTATTTTAGTATTTTTTTTATAAGAATGTTTTTTTAGTATTTTGTTTTTTAGACCCTTCTTTATTTATTTATTATTTATTATTTTTTTATAAAAAAAAAAGAGAAAGATAAATTGCGTATTGCTGTCTCTCTGTTGTGCTCCAAATCACACGTTACATATAGTTACTTTATTTCAACTCCGTTCGTAGCCGCTGAAGCCGTTGCAGTAAGGTTCTTTCTTTTAACTCCATCTCTTTCAATTTTTCATTCATGTTTGTTTCATTCCGATGCCAATTTATGTTCTTTCATAGTAATTGTTAGTTAGGATTATTGGGGTTAGGGTTTCATGATTTGTACACGATCTCCTTCGTTCTACCTTTCCACTTAGATTGTCCCTGTGCTTGGTTATCCCGATTCAATTTTTTCTCACAAATTTCAAATAAGCATTGGTTTGTGTATGTTTGATGTGAGATTCCGTGGTAAGGGTTAATGATGATATGCGTGTAAGATTGATTGCAGATTTCTAAAATGAAGTCTCTCCACTAATTAATTATGTTATTAGTTTTTCTTATATATATATATATATTTTTATCTGCGAAAACGGTTCCAGTCTATGGTATAGGAGCATTCCTCTATGTGAATTGTGAACCATTGTTTTACCTTATGCATCCAGTCTACCTGGTTGGCTTAATTGCTTAAAGGTGGATTGATATTTCTTGTATTGTTTTCTCAAAGCTAGAGATAACCATATGTTGGGAACATTACGAAGAATGGGACCGAGATGGGTGCTGAGTACAGTCAGTGAGATGGGTTACTTGTTGAAATTTAATGATATCTATACAGTTGGAATTTTGGTTTTTATATTTTGAAGGGGAGGTAGGGGGTATGGATTGGATTGGCTTATAGGATGATATTGGATGTGGTTGTAATGTGGACAGGAGGAAGCAGTGGCTAGTGGTGTTTGTTTTGGTGGAGGTGGTTTTGCTGATCAGTTGTGGTAGAAGTCGGGAATTTTTTTGAAAATGAGTTCAGACAGTCGTAGCCGAAGCCGCAGCCGAAGTAGGAGCAGGAGCAGGAGCCCATTGGACCGAAGATTTCGCTCTGAGCGATTTTCCCATCGCGATGCACCTTACAGGAGAGATTCACGCCGGGGTTTCAGGTTTTTTATTTTTTATTCTGTTTTTTTTTTTTTCTGCAGCTGGGAAGATTGAAACTGTTCTTTGCTAATGGAGGCAGTAAATCTTTATCATGCTGATTGTAAAGCCTTAAGCCCATTCATATACCGTTTTTAACTTCTTATTATATGATATTGTTTTACCAAAATGGGGTTACACTGCACTTGCTATTTTACAAATTGAATGTGCGTGCATTTCTCAGGGCAGTAACAATAATTTGATATTCCTTTTCTCAGCCAAGACAATTTATGCAAGAATTGCAAGAGGCCTGGTCATTATGCTAGAGAATGCCCAAACATTGCAGTTTGCCACAACTGTAGCCTCCCTGGGTATGGTATTCATTTTCTGTTTCCTTTGAGTTGTGTATTTAATTAATTGATGGTTTGCTTGCTCCGAACTATAATACTTTGGTTTCATGTGGTGAAAGATGATGTAAGAAATGATTGGGGGAGGATGGTATTTTGCCTTTTGGGAAGTTTGGTCCTTTCTTAATTATAGTCTATGTTTGAAGCTATTTATTGCATCCATTCCATTTTTAATTTGAGTTACAGTTTCTTTCTTAGATTTGGATACCAGTTAGCTTGCACATACATTAATTACATTTCTACTGAAGTATTTTCCTCTCTCGATGAATCATGCGTTCATGTCTGGAATGTCATTAGTGTTGAAGAATTGCTTTACAGTATATTGTCAGACTTTCAAGTGGCACATGTTATTTTTCCTGAAAAAATTAGTATGATACGCCAATATATAGTGTCCGACAATTCCTCAAACAAAAATCCTTCCAATAGGAGGAGACCTATGGGTTTACATCCAAAAAAATATTTAATTGCACCTCTACAATCATGTCAAATAACTGTCGACTATTTGGTGTTACTTCTATGTGAACTGATACTGCAACTACTGTATTAGTAGCATATGTACTTTCAATTTTGTTGATAACGGTTGTATTCTTTATTGAGTTAGATGGCAGACTATTAGTTTCCACCTTTCAGAAGAATGTAATGACAACTATTTTATGTTATCAATATGGCCTTTGATCATTCTATTGTTATACTTTTTATCTTCATTATGCTAGCTCTTTGATAAATTTAAGATTGAATTACTATAGGTTGTTTGACTTTTACAACTTCCAAATTTGAAGTAAAAATAAAAATTGAATTATGGTTTGCTACCTGATAACAGCTATATCAAACTGTTAGCTATTTGATATTTGCTTACAAGTGTAATGGCTTGATTGGCTAGTTTTTGTGATTATTTTTTCTGTTTAATCAGGCACATTGCTTCTGAATGCTCCACGAAATCGCTGTGCTGGAATTGTAAAGAACCTGGCCACATGGCGAGCAGTTGTCCAAATGAGGGAATTTGCCACACCTGTGGTAAAGCAGGACACCGTGCTAGGGAGTGCACAACTCCTCAAATGCCTCCAGGGGACTTGAGATTGTGCAACAATTGTTATAAGCAGGGCCACATTGCTGTTGAATGTACCAACGAGAAGGCTTGCAATAACTGTAGGAAAACAGGGCACTTGGCACGTGATTGTCCAAATGATCCCATTTGCAACCTGTGCAATGTTTCTGGACATGTGGCTAGACAGTGTCCAAAAACCAACGTTATTGGAGACCGCAGTGGTGGTGGCAGCTTTCGTGGTGGTGGTGGTTATCGTGATGGCGGTGGCAGCTTTCATGGTGGCGGTGGTTATCGAGATGTTGTGTGCAGGAACTGCCAACAATTTGGTCATATGAGTCGCGATTGCATGGGTGGGCCCTTGATGATATGTCACAACTGTGGAGGTCGTGGTCACTTGGCATATGAGTGCCCTTCAGGTCGGTTTGTGGATCGCTACCCTAGTAGGCGGTACTGATGAAATGCAAATTCTGGGTTTCAATTATATGGTTGTTTTCTATAATTTTCTCCAATTGTTGAGTCTTGATAGTGTATGTGTTTTGGCTTTATTCGTTTTTACTTGGTAGAGAGACATATCTATCGGCTGCTTTGATGTCTGTTTTGGTAATAAATTATTTGCTACTTTGTAAGAGGATTGTTATATCATTGTATGCATATGTTGCTACCTGATTAGCCTCCTTTTCATTGATATACATGACATGTTTTTGTGGTGATTTTTAAGGTTATAGTTGACTCAATGTCATGAAATAGCTTTCAACTAAACAAATTAGGCCTATATTTGCTGTGGTGTTGAGATATCCAAACCATGGTTAAGCATGTCTTATACAGTATGTTTGCAGAAATTTTATCAAATGAAGTTTTTCTAGACACGTTTAATTAAATGCATTTGTAATTTTTTTTTACGGTTATAGTGACCTTTATTCCTCTTTTCTTAAAATATGAAATTTCTAATGTAAATAACTTCTTCAAGAAGGCTTATCGTCAAAAAAGAAAGTAGGATAATAGGTTTGTTAAGAAAAGTAGTAGGAGGTTAATAGGCAATAACTGATTTTTGGTAAAAGTCAATCCTAAAAATACACTGAAATTTTAAATACCTCTTATGTTGATTAATTTTATAGAGGCTTAAATGCAGTTTTGCCTCTCTGTTTTGATTAAATCAGAATTTTACCCCCCATGTTTTAAAACGCGGACTTTTACCCCCCCTTGTTTTATAATTTTTTAGATTTTGCCCCCCCTAAAATTTTGCTTTCAAGTCACAACTTCAAAGCTTCGCACACAACTAAATTTGGATCAATAATTCACCAAATGGATACCGAAATGATCATAATCGAGTTAGCTTTCCACAGGATCAAACCCCACTAAATTTGGAGTTACAAAGAGAGATTAATTACAGTTTTAATGAAGGTCTGTCCAATTACTAATTTTGCAGAAATCTACTTACGACCTTCAAATTCAACATCGTCTACCAAACACATCGTAACTTCAAATTTGACGAAATTTAAATGAAAACAAGGGTAATTTCGTTAGCTTTCCGAAAATGTAAATACAATTGAAAAATGAGCTACAGGGTGAGAGACAGTACAAACATACCAGTAGTAGTTCCATACATTAATTGATTTGGACAGACCTTCACTAAAATGATAATTAATCTCTCTCTGTAACTCCAAATTTTGTGAAGTTTGATTCTGTGGAAAACTAACTCGATTTCGGTCATTTCGGTACAAGTTTGGTGAAATATGGATCCAAATGGAATTCTGTGCGAAGTTTTGAAGTTGTGACTCGAAAGCAGATTTTGTGCAGAATATTTGGGGGACATACCTTCACTAAAACGGTAATTAATCTCTCTTTGTAACTCCAAATTTAGTGGGGTTTGATTCTGTGGAAAGATAACTCGATTACGGTCATTTCGATATCCGTTTGGTGAATTATTGATCCAAATTGAGTTGTGTGCGAAGCTTTGAAGTTGTGACTTGAAAGCAGAATTTTAGGGGGGGCAAAATCCAAAAAATTATAAAACAGGGGGGTAAAAGTCTGTGTTTTAAAACAGGGGGTAAAATTCCGATTTAATCAAAACAGGGGGGTAAAACTGCATTTAAGCCTTTTATAGATTAAATTAATCAAATACTCTCTCTGTCTCAATATATGCAAAAATGAGTCAAAGAAATTTGATGTATTTAGTTAAAAATTTAGACCAAATATATTTACTTTAGTTGATCAATTTTTACTTATATTTTGGGACGGAGATTGATAATTTTATCAGGGAAATTTGAAGATTAAAATAATTAATAAAAGAAATGACAACAATACACTTTTTAAGATCTTAAAATTTGCCTTCTGTCAAAAAAAGAAAGAAAGAGAGATCTTAATAAGTTAATTTACTGGCTGCTCACCTCACATCACATCACATCACATCAACATAAGTACCCAATTTATTTATTTTATTTGGCATCTCTCTATTATTTCTCCGAATTGTAAATCAACTCCAACAAACAGTGTCACAGAAATCGCGTGCGCCTGCTCTAGATCGATCTATTTGCCCTTTTTTTTTTTTGATTTCAACTCCGTCCATCCACACCCGCCGAAGCTCACCGGAAGTCCAAATAAGGTTCTTTCTTTTAATCCTTTTTTACCGATGCTTCTGATTTGTATCCCTTTCACCTTCAATTTTATAATTCGAGGGTTCCGATTCAAAATCTGACTTTATTTTTAGGTATATAGTAATGGATTTTGAAGGATTTTCACTGTGTCGGTGAAAATAACTAACTATGCACTTTTACTTTTCATATCATTCAGAGCTCTTTTTGTTGTCTCAAACAATACTAATAACAATAAAGCCAACTAGTAGTATAATCTTTCAGCTTAGAACAACACAAAACTTAGCCCAAGTGATCCTAATCCTAACAACCTCGTTGAGGCGCGGATAACGAAGGTCAGGACGACAAGGCGGCACATGGGTTTATTTGCATCATATGATGTGCCTAATAATTATAAAGATCCTAATTAATAAAAAGGGAACAAGTAAGATCATCTAGGATAGTTTAAAATAGTCTAAGATTAAGATGCAAAAAAGATACTCCCTCCGGATCTTTTTAAAAGAGACAATTGACTTTTTAGATTCATTCGCTTATAATGTCGACCATATACATTTGTTATTCAACGAATCTAAAAAATGAATTGATCTATTATAAAAAGGACCAGATGGAGTATTGTCAGGTATTTCCGAAATTTTCTTACACTAAAGAAAAATGTATTCCTAAAAGTTGTCTCCTGGTTAGCTTATGCATAGCATACAGTCTTCCTGGTTAGCTTAATTGATCAAAGGGTGGAGTGGTATTATTTCTGATGGCATTGGGAATATTACTGGATTTTTGAAAAGTATGTGAATATTATGAAGAATATGACACACAGACCTGCTATCCAGTTTTGGGTGCTGCGTACAGTGACATGATTGACGCGAGATGGGTTGCTTGTTGAAATTTCATGTTCTATACTGTTGGAATTATGGTTTTTATATTTTGAATGGGAGGTGGGGGGTTTGGTTTGGCTTAAGGATGACCTTGGATGTGGTTGTGATATGGACAGGAGGAGGCAGTGGCTGATTGTGTAGGTTGTGGTGGAGGTGGTTTTGCTGATCAGTTGTGGTAGAAGTTAAGAAAGAAAGAAAAAACCTGAAAATGAGTTCAGACAGCCGCAGCAGAAGCAGGAGCAGGAGTCGTAGCCCAGGGAACCGTAAGATTCGCTCTGACCGATTTTCGTATCGTGACGCTCCTTATAGGAGAGATTCAAGTCGGGGCTTCAGGTTGTTTTTTAAACTATTTATTTTCTGTTTTCTTTTCCTACTCAAATGTGTACTGGTTAGGAAGGTTGGAGGAGAATGAAACTGTGCTGTGCTAGAGGAGGCTTAAAATGTTTATAGTGCTGTTTGTAAATCCTTAAGCCCATTTATTTACTCTTTTTATGATAGCTCCATACTCTTCCTGCTGCTCTCATAAGTTCTTTCTACTGAGCCATTTGACATTTTGAATGTGTGTGCATTTTTCACAGCGGTAATCATAATTTGTTTTTTTTTTTCCTCAGCCGAGACAATTTGTGCAAGAACTGCAAGAGGCCTGGTCATTATGCTAGAGAATGCCCAAATGTTGCAGTCTGCCACAATTGTGGCCTTCCAGGGTATGGAGTCGAGTCATTTTATTATTTGATGTTTTGCTTGCTTTATATTATGAACGGAAGTTGGTCTCATGCTGACTCTTTAATTTGGACCTTGCATAATCACAAGTGATATTGAAAGTTTTTAACTGATTCATTGGGGCCATTCCATTTTGAACTTCAGCTACTTTTTCTTTCTTAGGTTTTGATACCAGTTAGCGCGGACATACCTTACTTTCAGTTGTTACATCTATCTGAACTGATACTTAGATAATATCAGCACCATTTTCTTTTTTATTTTATTGACGAAGGCCATTTTTCTTTTTGAATCTGATGACAAATATTAATTCCTAGTTTGACTAAAATGTAACAGCAACTACTTTATGTGACTGTTGTAGTCATGTCTAAGCCTCTTTATGTTACCATTTGGGTTGGGATTGGGTGACCGTTTCCACAAATTCATCTAATCCTAATCTGTTACCGTTTTCTCTTTCATGAACATTCTACTGTTGACAGTCTTTGCTTTTACTGGCTCTAGGATAAATTTAAGTTTTAAATATAATTTGTTTGACTTTTACTTGATTTATCTGATATTTGCTGACAAGTGTCATGGCTTGATTGGCTAGTTTTTGTGATTTTTTTTCCTTTTATGTCTAATCAGGCACATTGCTTCTGAATGCTCCACAAAATCCGTGTGCTGGAATTGCAAAGAACCTGGCCACATGGCCAGCAGTTGTACCAATGAGGGCATTTGCCACACCTGTGGTAAAACTGGCCACCGTGCTAGGGAGTGCTCAGCTCCATCAATGCCACCAGGGGACTTAAGGCTGTGCCATAACTGTTATAAGCCGGGTCACATTGCTGCTGAATGTACGAATGAGAAGGCTTGCAATAACTGTAGGAAAACAGGGCACTTGGCACGTGATTGCCCAAATGACCCAATTTGCAATGTGTGCAATGTTTCTGGACATTTGGCTAGACAATGTCCAAAATCCGATGTTATTGGAGACCATAGTGGCAGAGGCAGCTTCCGTGGTGCTGGTGGTGGCGGCGGCGGTTACCGTGATGTGGTGTGCAGGAACTGTCAGCAATTAGGTCATATGAGTCGGGACTGCATGGGCCCCCTGATGATTTGTCACAATTGTGGAGGCCGTGGTCACTTGGCATATGAGTGTCCTTCAGGTCGCATTGTTGATCGATACCCTAGTAGGAGGTACTAATGGATGACAAGTTATCGATTATGGTTATATCGTTTTTATATATTTATATCTTTTGAGGACTGATTGTTGAATACTGATAGTGTATGTGTTTGAATTAACTCTAAACTTGGTAGGGTCACGATAAGGATCATATGCCAATAGATCGGCCATTCAGTTATTATGATTTTGCTTGTGCTATGAATAAGATTTAGTTTTGCTGCATGCAAGAATCGTGATATTGTTATGCATTATGCTACCTTAACAAGCTATTTTTTCTTCTAGATACAAGGCATGTTATTTTTTGATCGGGGATGAAGTTAAAATAATGTCACAGGTAGTAGTTTTTTAAATCTTTCAACTTATGTCAACTTGTACCATCCTGGCCCGTCGTCTTAAGCAGGTTGTTAGCGGCAAAGTATAGGGGGTTGACCTGTTTTGCAACCCGTACATCTAAAAACGGCTTAAATATTTTGCTTTACAGTTGGGAAAATAGGATCATACCCATTTAGGTTCAGCCAGATGAGCTATAGATTTCATTGGATTAGACTAAAACATTTTATTTAAATACTACCTCTAAATGATGTTGATTAAATCATGATATAAACTCATATCAAGGTACTAAAATAATGTTAGCAATGAAACCATTGAAGCAGTTGAGCAAGTTTAAAGTCGTGTAGTCCTACACTGTTATATGAGCTTGCTTTTATATAAAAATATACTAGGTCCCTTGGCCTCTAAAATATGATTAATAAAAAAACAACACAACACAAACTAATGCAATTGATGATAATTTGATTCCGAGAATAACCAGAGAAGAGAGGTGAGTTTTTTCAACGACATCCTGAGAGTTAAAATAAAGAAAGAAATTAGAACAGTGAATGATGTCGATTACTTACATCGGAAGTGGTTCAAAGAACAAATTGAAAAAAGAAAAGACAAAGAACATGGAAAGAAACTCAAATTGGATGTTACGAGAAGAAGAGTTGTTGAATGCTTTGGTGGTGACATTTTTGAAATGAAGTAAATAAGCGCTATAGTGTCGATATTCTTTCATCACCTCTCTTTCTCTACGTTACGACGTAACTACACAAAAGGCTGTAGGTATTTTTTTTGGGTCAATGTTACTATATACTACGTATTTTAGATGGTGAATAATGCTAAAAAGATACTATTTTTTTTGACAAAAAGATACTTTATTGGTCGAAATTTACATTGGTCCGACTAAATTTATATGGAACTCACATAATTTAGTGAAATCTATTTGAATTTCAACGAATGAAAAAGTGTGTTGAAAGATATCTGAAAATTGCGCTTCTCCTAAATAGATTTAAGGGATGCGAATGCAGAATCAAATACATTATTAGAAGGATTTTTTGTCATATTGTAGAGATTAAACTGTCCATTTTAATTTCGGATGGAACAACAAACACCATTTAAAAATTCACAAACATAAAAAAAAATTCACTCCTACGCAAAAAGGAGATTCCACAGTTGAGTTTGAATAAAAAAAGCACGAACATGTTGAATATAAATAAATGAGGACACATGTGAATTTCAACCAATAAAAAAGAGTGTGTTGGAGTGTGTTTGTTAAAGAGTGTGTTGCTAGCATTATTCTAAATAAATATATGGCAAGGTAGCCAAGTTTGACCTCTCTTCTCTTGAGTATCAGAAACATGGCAGAGGTAGAGATTATCGGGAGCAAATTAGCGCAAGAACTTGCATTGAATCCTGAAAATGTTCCAAATAACTATATCCACAAAGAAGGCGGTGTTGGATTTCGTGATGCTCTTCTTCCTTCCGAATCAGATTATATTGATATTCCAGTCGTTGACATAGCTAACCTTGCATCACAACAGGAGCTTCATAAACTCCACTCTGCACTCTCTTCTTGGGGATTGTTTCAGGTCACTCAACTTCACCTATTTAAACACCATTTCCTAATATTTTTTAGTTTCATTGCATAGCTAATTAATTAATGTATCTGGTTTATAATATAGTCTAGATACGTCGATTAAACTTTCATGTATCTTAACCAAACACTTGAGCTTTTGAGATAGTTTTTAGTTGTCTATTAGGTGACAACTCACCGGTAAGAGTTTGAGCTTAAGATACTGAGTTCAAATCTCCTCAAATACGGGTTTAGATTGCATGTTGGTGCATTTATAGTGGTTCGTTCCATCTTAATTAGATCATCTGCATTTAAAGTAGTTTTTATTCTTTCTATTAATTTGGTTACTCAAGTAGTTCTGTAATGATGTAATTACAAAGTAGAAATGCAAATGTTAAACAAGGCATTTTCACAAACCTAATAATGCTATTCTCAATTCTCATATCATTTTTTCTGGTACATATTGGTGGATGAGTTCCAATGATGTTCCTAATTATTTTGTGTGATTCAGGCAACAAACCATGGTATGACAAGCTTGTTTCTTGACAAAGTGAGAGAAATTTCAAAGCAATTCTTTGATCTCCCAAAGGAAGAAAAGCTAAAATATGCAAGAGAACCAAACGGTATTGAAGGATATGGAAATGATGTAATATTTTCAGAAAATCAAAAGCTTGATTGGACTGACAGAGTATATCTGAAAGTGCATCCTGAAGATCAGAGGAATCTCAAACTTTGGCCCCAAAAACCCAACGATTTCAGGTATAAATTCTTATCGTCACTAAGTTCTCAATAAAACTGAATATTATTTTACATGGCATCGACATCAAGTAACTAATACTTTAATATCTCCACCAAAAGATTTTGCTATCTTGGCTATCCATATATCGTAAGCATATACCATAAGCATATATTTTAATACTTTAGTCTCAGTAAAAACTATTTTTATTTTTAATCTTCGCAAATATACAACTTTTTGTCTTTGGTCTTTACTGTTTTTTTATTCTGAGTTTGAAATCATTGATATTTGAAAGAAGATTGTAAACCATAACCATGAGTCCGTGACACAATTATTTACTCTATTAATTTGTACACGAATAGTATATTTCATGTCAGCGGATTTCTCAATGCAGGAATACTATAGAACAATATAACGAAAGTTTAAGGCAGTTATATGAAGTAGTTTTGAGGGCTATAGCAAAGTCACTGAACTTGGAAGATGACTGCTTCCTAAAGGAATGTGGAGAGGGAGATTCAATGTTTATGAGATTCAATTACTACCCTCCATGTCCTATGCCTGATCATGTTCTGGGCGTGAAGCCGCATGCTGATGGATCTTCTATAACTTTTTTGTTGCAAGATAAAGAGGTAGACGGTCTCCAAGTCCTCAAAGATAATCAGTGGTTTAAAGTTCCAATCATCCCTGATGCTCTCGTGATTAATGTTGGTGATCAAATAGAGGTAGGTAATAAATTTGGTTAATTAAAGGCTACTTTGTTAAGAAGCATGATAGTAGTAGAATCTAACAATGACAAAAATAAATTAAGCAAAAGGTTGATTATTTGAAATTGGTATAATGAGAAAAGTTTATTTCAATGAGTGTAGGATACACTTTATATAGTGATCATAACTAAACTAACAAATCCTAACTAACTTTCAATTAATACTAACCAACTTAAAATTACCTTTAACAAACTCCAACTATATGGAGCAAACTGCCTTTTGTTTACTTCAAGACTCATTCTAGTAAATTAAAATATAATTAAGTTTTTATGAGATAGTTATTTGCAATTTTTAGTGGTTTCGCCGCAGAAGTAGAAGAATAAATGTGAGTATTTTAGTTCACATAATGATAGTAAACTTGTCTTTGGATTTACCAATGACTACAACACCGTAGCTTATCCATGATATATAGCTGATAGGATTGACACAGCCTGTTGATCTTGAATGTGTTACACAGATAATGAGCAATGGAATTTTCCAGAGTCCAGTACACAGAGTAGTGACAAATGCCGAAAAGGAGAGGCTCACAGTAGCAACATTCTGCATCCCAGATTCAGAAAAAGAGATTAAACCGGTTGACAAACTAGTGAACGAGTCAAGGCCAATATTATACAGACCGGTGAAAAACTTCGTTGATATCTATTTCCAGTATTACCAGAAGGGAAGAAGGCCAATTGAAGCTTCCAAAATTGATTATTAGTTAAGTATGAAATTTCTTGGAACTTTGTGAAACTAAAGAGAATGAAAATGAAATAAAATTTGTTGTGAAAATTCTGAGCAGTGGCTCTGCTGCTTTAGATCAAATAAATGCTGATTTGTATAATACTAGTTTAAAGGTGACTTACAATTGTAGTAGTATGTGGAGTTTAGTTGTATGCTATTGGAAGGAAAGTTCATTGAGGTGGCATAAATCCACTGAATAGAACAGGATAATAGTTTTGTTTAGAGTACACACACAGGAATAAGAGAGCACCAAGTATAAATCCCGGGTTAGGCTGGGAGGACACACAATCCATTGCAAAGAGGACAGAAACAATCGATGTTGTCTCTGGTTTGTAGGTAGTATGTTATAGCATCTCTTGTTCACCAAACTTGAGTCATTTCATTATTCACCATAGATTCAATACAAAGAGGAATAAACTCAAAGACATGGTGACTAGGGTAACAAATGGCCGCCTTTACAAGGGTTTGAGTAACCATATTCGTTTGTCGCCTAACAAACTTAACCTCAAAGTTTGGACATAAATTTAACAAATTCTTAATACTAGAAACCAACATGCTAAACTCTGATACACCTGCATAATTCAGAGACATAGCATCAATAACATTGTGTCGGCCACTTGTGCGCGCAAACTGCATGGCTTCGGGGAGAGCTGCTGCCTCCCCTTCAATTACTGAAACTCTGTTGGCTTTCCAACTTGTTGCTGCAGTCACGAAGGTTCCGCTACTGTTACGGAAACAAAAACCACACTCGCCACTTTCCCTTCATCGTGAAATCTGGCGTCTACATTCATTTCAACCAATCTTGTCTCAGCTTCTCTCATCTAGCTATAATCATTTTTGTTGCATCGCTGCTGCTATGCCTTCTTTTCTGAACATAATTCCATTCCTGCCACAAAATTGTTGCTTGTTCACCTAATTGAGTGGCAGACCTCTTTTATCCATTCCATAACCAATTGTTGTTTCTATTATTCCACAACACCCACATTACCATAGCTACATGACCAGCCACACTCTTCTCCTCCACACTACAGATATCCATTATCACCTCTATAACAGAACTGAAATGCTGCTTGCGCTGCTGCAGAAAGCTTGTCAAACCTGCCTGCTCCCAGCAACTGCAGCTTGTATCACACGTGAATAAGACATGCCAATCGTCTTCCTCTTCAGTGCACAGTGGATAGATTGAAGGGCAATGCACTTGCCGGTGCTGCAGGCGAGTTCACATCAGTAAGTATCCTCTACAAATTCGTCATAACAAATGACGTGTCTTTGGCGGCTCGTTAATCTTCCAAATACAGTTCCAATTTACTGTCACAGTAAATTTATCAGCACAACCCCAGTTTCTCACTAGATGATAGGAATTCCAAATACTACACTAGGATTATGACCAAGTGAAGCTTATAAAAAGAGGATTTGGGAAATACCTTGCTTTAGTCTTAAAACACAATTTTAACACATTATCCTTTGTCAAAATTTACATGCGTCCAACTAAATTTATATATGGAACCCACAAAATTCAGTGGAATATTTTCACCATGATTTCCACAAGATATAAAAGATAGCTTCCACTTTGTCGTAGTTTTCAGCGCAGTTTTAAGAGGAACAAACACAGAACCAAACACACTATTAGAGTTTTTTTATACTGCAGAAATTAAATTGTCTCTTTTTAATTATTGTGAGACTTAAAAAAAATATTTACTAACAAGATATTTTTGCTGTAGATGGATCGACATACACGTACCATCTAAAAATTCACAAGGATATCTCTTGTTTGAATGCAAACAAAACAATCTCTAAACATTCATCCACACACAAAAAAACAGATTCCACCTTTGAATCCAAACAAACAACCACCGAACATGTTGATGTTTAATATAATAATAACGATCTCAATATTGACAATTGAGCCACCGCCACTGCTATCAATATATGGTAAGGTTTATGTAAAGTTTTGCTTCATCGTTCGTGAATATCAGAAAGATGGCAGAATCGGTGGAGGTAGAGATTATCGGTAATAAATCAGCGCAAGACCTTGCGTTGAATCCTGAAAATATTCCAAATAATTATATCCACAAAGAAGGTGGTGTTGGATTTCGTGATGCTCTTCTTCCTTCCGAATCAGATGATATTGATATTCCAGTCGTTGACATCGGCAACCTCACATCTCCAACTACAGCACAACAGGAGCTTGATAAACTCCACTCTGCACTCTCTTCTTGGGGATTATTTCAGGTCAACTTCAGCTGTTGAGATAGTTTGTTACTTTGTTTGTTGTCTATTAGGTGACAGCTAAGAGTTTCAACTTAAGATACTGAGTTCAAATCTCTTCTAATATAGATTTGGATTGCATGCAGTCAAAAAACTACAAGTCAGTGCATTTTTAGTCCGACAAAGATCGGACAGCCATAAATGCGCCCACTGAAGGACTGCATGCATGCAATCAAAGTTCACCTCAAATATAGTATAAAAATAGTCATTAGATTTATTTTAATGTTAAATAAGAGAAGATAATAAACTTTCATTCTCTAAATATGGTGTAAGGACCATTAGATACAGCGTGAAGCGCCATAATGCAGCTGTAGGTACCAAAAAATTCAGTTTTAGAGAACAGTATAATTAATGTCTACTTTGTATATTTTATGTGTCCTGTTATGGTCAATTGGTTCAAATTAGAGATAACATATTAACAGTATAATCCGTACTTTAATTTAGATACTCGATTAGTTCTATAAGGATCAAATCATAAAGTAGAAATGTAAATGTTAAATAAGTCATTTTCACAAACCCAAGAATGCTATTCTCAAATAAACTTTCTAGTACATATTGGTGGCTGAGTTCCAATAATGTTCCTAATTATTTTGTGTGATTCAGGCAACAAACCATGGTATGACAAGCTTGTTTCTTGACAAAGTGAGGGAAATTTCAAAGCAATTCTTTGATCTTCCAAGGAGAGAAAAGCTAAAATATGTAAGGGAACCAAACGATATTGAAGGATATGGAAATGATGTAATATATTCAGAAAATCAAAAGCTTGATTGGAATGACAGATTATTTCTGAAGGTACATCCTGAAGATCAGAGGAATTTCAAATTTTGGCCCCAAAAACCCAATGATTTCAGGTATAAATTCTTATCGTCCCGACTCACGTTCTCAATAAAACTTAATATTATTTTACACGGCATGAAGTAACTGATACTTTAGTAGCTCCACCGAAAGATTTTGCTATCTTGAATATCGTTTTAATCTCTATAAAAAATATCTAGAATGTTTTTTCTATTCTGCGTTCTATAAAAAATATACCATAACGGTGATACAATTATTTGCTCTATTAATTTGTACACGAACAATATATTTCATGTCACTGGATTTCTCAATGCAGGAATACTATAGAACAATATATCGAAAGTTTAAGGCAGTTATATGAAGTAATTTTAAGGGCCATAGCAAAGTCATTGGACTTGGAAGAGGACTGCTTCCTAAATGAATGTGGAGAGGAAGCTTCAATGTCTATGAGATTCAGTTTCTACCCCCCATGTCCTATGCCTGATCATGTTCTAGGCGTGAAGCCGCATGCTGATGGATCATCTATAACTATTTTGCTGCAAGATAAAGAGGTAGAAGGCCTCCAAGTCCTCAAAGATAATCAGTGGTTTAAAGTTCCAATCATCCCTGATGCTCTCGTGATTAATGTTGGTGATCTATTAGAGGTAGGTAGGTAATAACTTCTTGTTAGATTTACGAATTATTACTACACTATAGCTTATCCGTGATATATATTATAACTGACAGGATTGATTGACACAACCTTGATTTTGAATGTGTTACACAGATAATGAGCAATGGAATATTCCAAATCTGTTCAAATTCGGACCTTTCTGTATATGATCTCCGGCGGAAAAAAGAAAATCTTAGCTATAAATTGAATTTGACGGGTTTGGGAAGTGTTTCATCGCATTTTCCTTCGATTTGCATATTCCTTCCTTCCATGGCTATATTCCGTGTCGCCGTGAACATGGCTCGTCGTCGTTTCTCCACTGGTGGTGAGCTCCTCATCTCTTCCTTATTATTATTCCGTTGTTGCGGCTGGCCGCAACTGCGATCACGCGGCGGGCGGTTGAGGGATTGACCGCCGCAATTTATGATTATTTCATGTGAATCAAGCAATTTTGAGGAGAATTGTGCTTTTGAATTGGTTACGGGTTATTTTTAGGGTTAGGGTTAGGAATGTTTAATTTGGTATGGTTGTGAGAAGAAACTGCATTGCCTGAACAAGCAAATATGGTTGGTTGGTGATTTCACTTATTTTCAATTTTGAATTTTGAATTTTGAATAATTAACAAACACTATGAATGAATGATATGTCTTGTCGAAGATCCATCAATGGCTAGTGAGTGAGTCTTTGCTATTTAAGCTGCTTTAAATTATTCTGCTGCTGATCGACTGACTCTCTTGATGATGATGCAGCTGGTGGAGCTACTCCTCCTCCTCCTCCTGCTGAGAATGCTATGAAACTGGAAGCAGCTGAAACAAAGCTGCAAGACCTAAAGGCAAACATGGCCATATTGGGGAAAGAAGCAGCTGCAGCAATGACTGCTGTTGAAGCACAGCAACAGAGATTAACGCTCCAGCGTCTTATAGCTATGGTATTACAGTTTCACCATATGACGCTGCAATATTCAGTTCTTGTGAAATCTTGGATCAGTTGTTAAAATTTATTCGTCCCACTTAATTTCGCGATCGATTTTTTATTATGAAGGTTGAAGCAGAGCGTGCCTATCATCAAAGAGTGCTCCAAATACTTGATCCATCAATGGCTAGTGAGTGAGTCTTTGCTATTTAAGCTGCTTTAAATTATTCTGCTGCTAATCGACTGACTCTCTTGATGATGATGATGCTGGTGGAGCTACTCCTCCTCCTCCTCCTCCTCCTCCTCCTGAAGTTCCTTAAGTTCGGAAATTAGACTTGTGTATGTCATGACTTTTCCATTTGTTGTATATGGATTTTGGAACCTATCTATCTATCAATATAAAATTTCCTATACTTATCTTGTACTCGTTTTTTTTTTTAGTAATAATTATGGTGGTTAGTAGTGTGGCTGGTGGTGTCTCTGTACACATTGCTTCTGCTATATATCCTCCTCTAATTCCAAAGTTGGCAAGGTTGGTAAAGGGGCCGGATCCATGGGAGGATGCATCCGAGGCATGTATTTTGTTCTGTTCTCTTCTTTTTTAGTTTTTCCTTTTGTCACAATTCTTTATCTTTTTTGTTTTTGATAGATACTTACTTACATTAATTAATATGCTAATAAGTAACACTGTTCTGTAGTATCACAAGTTGAAGAACTAACACATACAAACATTTATTCCCATTTCTCATGTAATATCAATCACAAACCATATAAACCGTTGGAAGAAAAAAGAAAACAAGTCTGAAAACTCCCCTCTTGTTTGGTTAGATGGGAGAACTGACAAGAAAGAACATGTGTTTATGTTAAACCGATTTTTGTAATAATTTTTCATTCATATCAATCTTCCTCTTCTGTTTCCTTGTGGATAACTTTCCCTGTTTTCCTCCACAACTAAATGAGAGAAATTGGTACATTCCTTTCTTTTTCTCTCAACAAGTGTTCTTTAATAAATGGTCATGTGATAGCTATTGTTTTGCTTGACAAGGTTGGTTCTTTAACAAGTGATTTCCTTACACATTCCATCTTTATCTCAAGTAACATGATTGTATGCTAGCTTACTGTTATACAAGGTTCCCTTTTGCTTATTATAATTTTCTTTAAGACTATTGTAATGTATTGCAAAGGCATGTTAGTTATCTTATCTTATTTGTTAAAAATCACATTAAATGTGTAAGATAAAATTGTGCTTACATACATAACTTAGCTCTAAAAAATTGTCCGTTTGCATGATGTCGTGTTCTTGTTCCTAATTGTTTTACATGTTTTCCAAGAGAGAGTATTACTTAAGGTGGTGTTATTCATTTTCTTGCAGGACTGAACAACTATGGAAATCAGATTACCATCCAAGTGTCATTTTTTTTTTCTTTTTCTTTTTCATTTGCTATTTTCTGCAGCTTTGGAGTTGGCATTTGTGCCCAAATGTCAATAATGCAGCTGTTTGTGGAGTTTAATTGTATCCTAATGAAAAAGTACATGGAGGTGACATGAATTATTTTTGCATTTAATTACTTACCACTTACAAAATTTTGCATTCTATGATATTATAAACTAGATATATTAACTACCTAATGAATCTAAAAAGGAATTTTTGCTTAGTGTTCGGTAGGTGTATATCATTATCAACACGCCATCTAATAATAGTCATCAATTCATGTATTTAATTACTTACCACTTGCGATTTTCATCCATTGCAAAATTTTCCAACTATCAAGCATTATGATTTCCACACAACCAAACAAATAAGTTTCAAAATAAAAATTAACAGTTTCTCAAACATAAGGATATGAAAATGGAGCAAGACATAGGGAATAATATAATGAGTTTAGGGAATGAAAAAGTGTGAAATTGATGTAAGAATCTCTTACAAAAATAACATGAGATTTATTCTCTATGTAAAAACAACCAAACGATTACCTATATCTATCTGCTAAGGGGGGGAAATTTCTTCCAACAGAGGCAAAAATAAAGCATATAAATTACACAAGCACCTGTCATAATCCAAAATTGTTGGGTGAAGTAAATGTAGAAAATCCTCCTATCTCATACTTCCTACCTAAGCTGGAAAAAACATCTTTGCTTAGAGCTCAAACATTACACTATTGGGCAGGCAGAAGGTGAATAAAGTTGAACCCGAGCATATTCGTGCTTGTAAGGCAAACTTGCTTCACAAGAAGCTTCACATGCATACACGACAATAGAAGCCCAATCCAAAGAGTTCACTTCATTCTCCACCCCAAAATAATACAACAGCTGTGGCAAAATCTGGAAAACCCAATATTAACAACTCAGTATTATCAGAAGGAAACAGAAAATATTTGGTTGACCAAACAAGAGAAATGGCAGTACATGCAGAATCACAACAATAATAAATACCTGAAATTCACAACACATGGATCCACCGCAATAGATGCATTTAGGGATATCATCTTTGGATGGCCGACCACTTAAAACGGGCCATGTTGGCTTAGAATTAGAATTCCTATAATACCTGTTTTTATACCACAAGTTGCACAAATAAATACATAAATATATATTGATAAAAACAGTAGCATCATCCAGGTTATATATTGATGAATTTTGTACACATATCTCGATACATGATTATCAAAACAAGACACCTTCTATAATCTATTTTCCAACTGTTGGCTCCCTACTTCAATATTAATGATTATCAGATTATGCAAATATAGAATGATAAAAAAGTTTATAGCCACAAATGATAGGTTAGATATACATAGCAAAGAATAGTTTTCCTGGTTTCCTGTTTATCTATCTTCTATAGCAAGATAAATCCTTTGGCAACATTTTCTCCCATTCAGTTCAGAAAATAATCTGTCACATAGACAGATTTATAAATCAGTTAAACAATCCAAAATTACAAAACATTAATCACCTTAACACTTGTTCAGGGGCTTTGGCAATGCGTTCCTGGAAATGGGCCCAACTCTTTTTGTCATCATCACCCTATTCGCACACAATATAATTAGCAAATAACATACTACAAAAAAGTAAATCTTAATGAAAACAAGTTAATACCTGAAAACTATCCATGAGTGAATTCAGTGTCATCACTCCTATTCCTCAAAATCAAGGAATTAGCTAAGGTATTGTCCTCATATTTGTCTCCGTTACATTCACTTTGATCTTCAATGATCTCAAATTCAGGCCACGTGCTTTTGTTTCCAACTGTACAGTAAATGCTCCAAGATGTGAATTAACAGGAAGCTAAATAGTAGATATCATAAAATTTTATATACTAAGCCTCTAATATAAATTATAGTCATATATTTTATCTGGAATGGCATCAAGCATGTTTGAACTTTGTTAGTCAGATACACTTTTCACTTTCTTTTCAGGAATAGATCATTATGTCCGAGTACTGTTATAATTTAGATTTTTAGTTTATTGACTTTGTCTAGAAAAATGAGAAACGTTTTTGTTATCAACAAGAAGCAAACAATCCCTGCAAAACATAGAAGTTTTAAACCACCGTGACCTTTACGAGATTCCAACGAGGTGGTTCCATTTTTGTCGGGTCCACAAACAGGTGAAGAAACTTTTATTTGCTGGCAAGCAATTTAATGCCCTGCATGCCAACTCATGGCCTGTACGTTGAAAGAGAAAGAATGTTATAGGAATCAAATCTATGGAGAGAAAACTATTACTAGTAGACACGAGCAAATCAGATACCTGGTGTTTCTCGGAGCAATACCGCACTTGTTTGCAACTACTGCAGAGCTTGTCTCCTTTCCAGGTACCACACCAATCACATAGAGCAGCTGAAAGTGAGAAAATATTCCATCAGAATAGAGGTAGATCTAGAACATTCATCAAAGTGGGACACGGAGATAATATAAATGGTCCTAACAAATAATTGTAAGATGAGATTATTTTCAGCAAAATGAGACAAATATAATACGATGATGAGTAAACCAACCTCCACTGCCAGTAGGTTTGTCGCTTCCATCGTATTTGGGGCATTCACTCGAGTAAAAAGGATTGTTGCGAGGTAACTGACAACGGAAAACCTTCATGCTTCAACAAATCACTGTATTATCAGAGATCAGCAGTCAAAGGAGCTAAATTCAGAGAGGATGAGCAAATACCTTCTGCATAATTTCTCTGGATCGCGTTTCCATTGCTCATGCTGATCTCTGAGAAGACATGTCATGGAAGGACACATGAAAACAAATAGCATCCGGTGAAATGTAGTTTCCTTCTCAACAACTGGTGCATAAACCTATCAGTTCAAAGGTTTTTTCATACGGTTTGTGATGATGCAAGGTAGGAAACAAACAATAACCACATCAAATAATAGTTTCAAGTGTTACTGTTAGATGCATACCTGAAGCAGAAATTGTAAAGGCTCTCCACAAAAGTCACATACAGAAGACTTCCCAGATGGAATATTCAGTGGTTCAAGCCAAGCCTATTTTTCATACAACGGATAATATAACCATTAGACACATACACTCACTTTTATTCAATTATTAAATCTATCTATCTATCTATTCTAAGAAAAGTCTTTCTCCAAAGAGAAATGTTATTTGTACAACTAATTTTGTACAACATTTTGGACAACTCTCTCTCATACTCACATTATATTTTTACTCTCTCTCATTCTCTCTCACTTTATTGTTTTTTGTGCTAGATGAAGAAGGAACAAAAAGTTGTCCAAACAATTTGTAGCAAAATTGTTGTACAAATAACACAACTCTTCTCCAAATAACACAACCTAGAATTTCCCATCTCTTAGAATAAAAAATATTATAATATTATTTGTTGAGAAAATATCTCGGATTTAGTTTGTTTATTCTTAGCCCTATAATAAAGGGATTTAGTTTAGATTTAAATTTATTCACTTGGTTATAAATACCAAGGTAGTATCATACTATTTGATTAATGTAAATATTGTAATTAGGGTTATTGACATTATTATCAATAATATTTTATTGTTCCTTATTATTTTCTCATATTCTTTCACCTAAATTCCCCAAATTACAACATGGTATCAGAGCCATGGTATCCACCTTGAAACATAATTCCGCTGCAATTTTCCCCGAAATTTAACTCTCGATTATTCTTCGTTTTACTTACCTTTTTGTTCATATATGCTTTACTTAACCTTTTTTTCATATAAACCCTAGCCGTCATTGAAATTTCTTTTTATTTTGTTACTCGTTTGTGATTCTTTAATCCGCGGGTCCCAGTTATCTTTAATCTTGTTACCCATTTGTGATTCTTTAATCCGCGGGTCCCCGTTACCTTTAATCCCATTACCCGTTTGTGATTCTTTAATCCGCGGGTCCCGTTACCCGTTTGTGATTCTTTTCGTTACCTTTAATCCCGTTACCCGTTTGTGATTCTTTAATCCGCGGGTCCCGTTACCTTTAACCACAGTTACCCGTTTGTGATTCTTTAATCCGCGGGCCCCCGTTTGTGATATTTCAATCCGCGGGTATTTTTACTTAATTTGATATGGATTCATCTCTTCAGTCACTCCTCTACTGCTTCTTTGGTTGCTGCTCTTGGTTGGCTTGCTATCAATGGATTTAATTTATTTTCAGGGTTAATTTTGTAACAAGCTTAAAGCTTAGTAAGTTTTAGCTTGAGGGGGAGTGTTAGAATAAAAAATATTATAATATTATTTGTTGTGAAAATATCTCGATTTAGTTTGTTTATTCTTAGCCCTATAATAAAGGGATTTAGTTTAGATTTAAATTTATTCACTTGGTTATAAATACCAAGGTAGTATCATACTATTTGATTAATGTAAATAATGTAAATATTGTAATTAGGGTTATTGACATTATTATCAATAATATTTTATTATTCCTTATTATTTTCTCATATTCTTTCACCTAAATTCCCCGAATTTCAACAACGGATAATATAACCATTAGACACATACACTCACTTTTATTCAATTATTAAATCTATCTATCTATCTATTCTAAGAAAAGTCTTTCTCCAAATAACACAACCTAGAATTTCCCATCATACTTTTCCTATTCTATAAAAATCCCTTAATGATATGTGGCAGAACACTACACATCCACAAACCGAAAGCTCTAAACCATATCAGTGTATTTTTCCAATGGCTCTTTACTAGTTAAGGCTAGTTTGAATTAGCTTATTTGAGCTGATGTATTGGCACAAGCACTTGTGACTTGTGTGACTGTTTGGTAGAGCATATCGAAACAACTTATGACGTGTCCTATAGCTCTTAGCTTATTTGTATAAGTTCTTCAAGATGAATTATGCTACCTACACACTCATTTATGTAGGGACTACATGATTTAGTGGAATCCATATGAATTAGAACAGTTTATACAGTTTCACTTTATTGTAGTAAAAGAGTGTGTTAAAGAGTGTTTCGCTAATGTTTGGTATTCAGTTAAGAACAATAATCAATTTTGTGCTAAAATCGATTCTAGTTGAAATCAATTAATTTTGTGGATGTGTTTCCAGCTTTACCCCTCGTATGTGTGTTCGCTTCGCAGTTCGGTTTGGGTAAAAATCCGATTTAATATGTTCCAATTGTGTATTTAATTTGCTATGTGTAGAGATGAGAGGAGGAGAGTGCGACTCTGGGTAGGATAGCAACGTTGTTGTGGTGAATATGGCATAAACGTAATGATTAAGTTTGGAACGGCAGTATCCAACCGCCAAGCCAAATTGGTTGTATGGCATTCGATAATTGGAATGCTTAGGTTGTTGTTCAAAAAAGGCAACAGTGTGAGACATCTTCGTATGAAGATCAGCGGTCGGCTCAATGGGAAAAGTCCTGGTTCGGTTGGTTGAAGTGCAATGTTGACGCTGCGGTCTATGCTTAAGTTACTTTGTCAGGGGTTTGTTTTCGTGACAACAATGGGCTGTTCGGGAGTTACTTTGTCGGGGGTCTGTTTTTAACATTTATTAGCCGATGAAATGAATTAAGTTTAGTTAGATTAAAAAAAATACACCGTAAAATAATAAATTTGATGTAATATATATATATATATATATATATATTAATAATTTATATTACGGAATGAATTATATTTAAAACATATGAAAAAGTAAAACAAATAGAATAAACTGAATTCAAGAGTAGTATAAAAAATATTAAATACCAACAAATATATTGCTTCAAAAGACAAAAACGAGATGGTGGCCAATTTAATGTATTCAAATATAAATTAATTTATTTTTAAGTGTTTTTTCTTAACAAATTTTTAAGTCACTAAAAGTGCGAAAAAAAAATGTGTGAACAAATTGTTGCTCAGCTGCAAAACACACGTGTTTCTTTGAGGAGGATCCAGGAAGGTTAGCAAAATTGCACGGATAAGGTGGTTTCATGTTTTTCAATCGAAGTCTAAGGACGATGAGATCTTCTTAGAGAGGAGGTTGATTAATTTTTGTATCGAAAAGTATTGGACAATTAATGTTATTTGATGATGGAAACATAGGAAAATAGACTGATACAATTTGTGTTTTTTCTTAAGTATTGAATGTTAGAATATGATGTTACCAGCTATTTGGGTAGTACTTTTTTTTTTATATAAGCGCAAATTATTAGTATATTATATTGTTATGTTAGTTTTTCTTTTTGCCAAGACTTGAACTCTGGATCTTCAACTCCTTAGCCCGTAGCTCAACTAGCTTAACCAGTTGAGGCTACCCATCCCACCTCTTTTTTGGGTAATACTTAACTTAAATATGTAATTGTCACTTGTCTGCTCAATTTGAATAATTTGAATGTTAGTTTTTTATCATTATCGATTTTAGTTATGTTTATATATTGTGCATTTATATATATTTAATTTTAAATTTAATTTTTAAATAATGTATCCCGACCGTATCGTATCGGTATCATGTCACGTATCAGGATTTCATAGACGACAACAACATTACTCCATCTTTTTTATTAAAAGATTACAACGATAGTCAGAGAAGAACATATGGGGCGGAAGAAATATTTGTCACTGATATAAAAAAACAACACGTAATCATTTTTGCAAACTCATTCAATTTTTTTAATCACAAACTCACTCAACAAAGGGCTAAAAATGGAAAATATATATATTTTTTTTACAAATAAAGTGGGAGAATCTTTAAATAATAGACTTATCTTTTTCTAAGAAGAAATAAAATTTTTGTAAAAAAAAAATAGAAATAAAAATGGTATTGGCTTCAAAAATAAAAAATAGGACGTGGTTTGTTAATGGGCTGAAAAATGGTATTGGCCCATAAAGTAGTGTGAGTGACTAGGGCACAGCGTAAACAAGCTTTGGTTTCATTCATTCGATTCCAATTCGAAGGAAGCAAAGCAGTAACAAGTTGTAAGCAACGAAACGGTGGTAGTTTGGTTTGTAGAGAAGAGACACACAACGCAACCCAATTACAATTTCAAACAACAACAGAATCAATCATTCAATCAATATATAAAAGTCACCAACGAAGGAATAATCGATTAATCAATAATCCTCTTTCATTTCAATTAACTGTACTTTGCTTTGTCGCATTTAATTTCCCTTATCTCGTTAGGGATTTCAATTTCCCTATGGATGCCGAAGAAGACGAAGCTTCACGTAACCAATTTCCACCAACTCTCCAACAATCCGCCGATTCTCCTCCGCCGCCGGACCTCCCAATCAATGCCGACATCCACACCGCCGGAGAGTTTGAGGCCGTGATTACAGGTGAGACGAGTGATGCCACAGTAAACACGGAGGTTGTTGTTGATGACGTGGCACCGGCTGAGGGCGGTGAAATGCAGGCGATGGATGGTATTGAAGATGAAATTGTTGTGGAGGAGGAGAAGAAGGAGGAGGAGGATGAAGGAACTGACAACGTTGATTTGGAACCTGAGAATGTGGAAGAGGCAGAAGCCAATTTGATAATCGAAGAAGAGGAGGTTCAAATTAGGGATGATGAAAACACAGATGAAGCTCCTCTGGTGGGAGATGACGAAGACGAAAACAACGATGAAAAGGAAGAAGATGAGAAGGAAGAAGGAGATGAAATAGAAGAAGACGAGAAGGTAGAAGAAGGAGAAGAAAACGAAGAAGGCCAAAAGGAAGAAGTAGATGAAATAGAAGAAGACGGGAAGGAAGAAGAAGAAGAAGGAGAAGAAATAGAAGAAGATGGAGAACAAGAGCAAGAGCAGGAAGAAGAAGAAGAAGAGGAAGAAGAAGAAGCTGAAGTGGATGGTGATGGTGGTTTAACAGAAGATAAAGAGGCTGCTGAGGAGATGGAGGTGACGGAGGAGGAGCAGAGTGTGAGTGGTGGGAAAAGGAAGCGTGGGAATGGGAAGAATTCGAAGTCTACTGGAAGAGTTCCTTCGAAGAAAAAGACGGAAGAGGACGTATGTTTCATTTGCTTTGATGGTGGTGACCTTGTGCTCTGTGACCGCAGGTGATACTTGATACTCACTCACATTATTGGCTTTTTGATAGCATTCATTATGTTTTTGTTTGTTTATTTGGAAATTTCATTGTCTTTTCTTTGCTCATCATTAGGGGTTGCCCCAAGGCTTACCACCCTTCCTGCATTAATCGTGACGAGGCCTTCTTCCAATCCAAAGGAAAGTGGAATTGTGGTAAGTTTCCTTCTTCTGAGTCTGTTATTTGTTACTGTTTTCATCATGGATTCGTTGCTTTTTTATTTCAGGGTTTATTTCAGTTTCAGTGTTCGGTTTTACTTTTTAGTATCTATTCTGTCTTTTGAATCTATTGACTCTTAAAGTGTTGTGATAAAGTTTGCATTTTGAATTTGAAATATTTAATAACAATGACATGCAGTGTAGGTAATTACTTATGATTTCGAAAGTTGCGAGTTTTCTCTGCTTCTGCATGTATTCCCCTTATTTTTCTGAGTCGGTAGCTAGACTTGAATGTTAGGGGGGCCAACTATAAGAAAACTACATGCATGATGCTCGAATGTGGTTGTGTGACTTTAATAAAAAAACAACAGCTTCATCTTCTTCATAATGAATTATGCATTTTGAACTGCCAGGAATGAGAAGCTATTTAGCACCTGAATGTATTAGTCATTAGATTATTCTGAGTTTATTTTATTTTTAACTTCCTACTAGAATTTGTTATAGACACTATAGAAACTGTTACTAAACATGCTCTAAAATGTTTGACTTATCTTAAACAGTCAATAATACACTGTAAGGTTCCTTGATGAAGCTTGATGAAATTATCTTTTAGAATAACCTGATTAAATAAAAAGTGCATTGGCAAATATGAGTTTTTTTACAAAGTTTCTAAACTCAAATAAATAGTGAAGCAACTTTAGGTTTAAATTGATTTATGTCAATCAATCTAAAAGGTAAAAAAGTAAGCATGCAACAAACCAGCTTTTAGATAAGCATTGATCAATCTTGATCTATAGTTTTGTACGGTAACACTCACGGCTAATACTAGATTTTATTAAAGCAATACATCTTTCAAAATGATTAGTTATCATATTTATAATATTAAAGGGCAGTCCAGTGGACGAGACTCTTACCAGGCTGAGTCTGTGGAGGGTAGTTGTATGCAAGCAGAGAGGCTTTTCTTAGGATTTGATTTTGAACCAGAACCTCCTGTTTATGAGGCTGCAACCTTACTGCTGTGCCAGGGCTCCAAGTATATAAATTGTCTTATTAGAAGCTTTAGAGCTATGATCAGTAGACATGTAGAGCGAGATGACTTTCTTGCTAATGAGAGGATAAGCATGAGTCGTGAATGGAGATATGATAAGCCTTTTGTTGATTTGAAAGTGTTTGCATCTGCTTCTGCATGATAATATGGAAGTTTGTACTTCCAGGCGTTGATCAAGAATCAAGATGTTCCTTTGGGCCAATAAAGTATAACACCTGTTAATTAAGAGTTGTTCGGCTTCTTAAAATTACTGCCAACAATTCTTGTTGGTATCTGAATCATTCCTTGACAATCTATTGCATTTGTATGGTGAATTAAAAAAGTCAGGGGAATCATCTGTTCGTCCCTATCTGGGAAGTTTGAAGATGGATGATTTGAAACGTTGTAGTACCTGAAGTCAAGGATATGCTTATAGATAAGAAATTGACGATGATCTTACATCGCCAGATCATTGGAGGAAGCTTTTGGTATTGTCATATTGTGTTGACTCACCTCTTGTGAGATTACTTATCTAGTTTGTCAACAGTTTAGCTCTACACTTCATTGACCAACTTGATCCGTAGCCCACCATAATGAACATCAAAAGCTCCTCCGAAGTTTTCTTCGGATATATAGTAAATATACTAGGAAGATTTTTACATGATAAGGGGTTATTAGACATATAACAAACTTGCAATCAGTTTTTTTTTAAGGCTGGAGAAGGAAATCGGCATCTTTCTGTTCTAGATCATGAGAGCAAGTTATCCTTAACTATTAGAATACATAATTGTGACTACTGTGGCCCTTGCATAAAAAGTCTAATACTATCTTAAGTAGCTCTATTTCATTTGTGTGGGTTCCTATTAATTGTGACTTCTGTGCAATGTTTTAAGAACCGAACCGGAGATCGAACCGTTGTAACCTCCGGTTCAAGGGTCAACCGGTCTAACCGGTTCAATCGTTATTGGACCGTTTCCATTGAACCGTTCATATGATTATTCTATAATAATATGGAAATGAACTAATTAGTAATGTTTTTGTTTTTTTTTACTAAATTAGTAATGTTATTATTTGGGCTTATTAGTGTGATATATTCTAAACTTTTATTTTTATCAAACATCAATACTTTTAAGCCCAAGCCCACTTATGTAACTAGACAAACTACTACTAAGTACTAACAAACCCTAGAATTAATAAAATGAAAAAGCAAGTAGCAGCATAGCACAGCCGCCACCCACCTTTTCCATCTTCCATTCCTTGTTTTCTTTCTTTTTTCTTTTTTTTGTCCTTGTTTTCTTTCTTTTTTTTTCTATCTTTTCTTCTTCTCCCAATCCTTCTTCTATTTCCTCTAGTTTCATTGTTGAGTTATCCTCTCATGAAATATGAATCAAAACATAATCATCTTTTTCAAGAACAAAAACAATGTCAGCTTGTGTTATTTGTGGATGAAAGTATGTAATATGTTTTTCTTTCCAGATCTGATATATTTTTCTATCATCATTTTTTTTATCTTTTTCTCTTAGGAATCTATTATGCCGAAAAGAAACGATAAATAGGGGAAAAAATGATTTTTTATTTATTTTTTAAAGTAGATTCCGAACCGGCCGGTTTTTTAAAACCGCCCCCGGTTCGACGGTTTGGACGGTTCAGGACGGTTCCGAACGGTTCCAAACGGTTTTTTTCCGGTTCTACAGACTACCGGTTCTTAGCACTCATCCGGACCGCTGGAGTGTTCGGTTTCCGGTCGAACCGGCCGGTCCGGTCCTGTTCTTAAAACATTGCTTCTGTGGCCCTTGCATTGTATAATCTTTCTGTTTTACAGTAATTGCAAAGCAGTTAGAGACTGGTTGGATGGATGGTTATGGTGTGGTGAGAATGGGGTGGGTAAGGTGAAGAAGTTGTTATTTGGAAGCTAAATATGTTGCCTTCACTAATGGATAAATGAATTGAAGGGAAAACACCATAGTGACAGTGTGCTTTTGGAGTGCGAGCATGATCTAATACTGGTACTGAATTTTGTTGAGTTACAACAACAAACAAGGCTTATCTCACTAGATGCAGTTGGCTATACTGATCGGTTGCTTCCATTGAGCTCTGTCAAAAACTAAATAATTAGTAAAAGAATTAAGGTCAAAAATGTCAGCAGTTTCTTGTTTTGTTATCAGAGTCGCACGATTCACAATTTGAATCGGACCATTCGAATCAAATGGTTTGTATTGAATGAAGAATCACAAAATTTTAATCATGTCTTACATATGGATGCCAATTTGTTATTTTTCTTTCTCACTTTTCTTTCACAATTATTGTTTTACTTATGCACACCGTATTTAGCTTGACCTTTGCACTATTTTAATTTTGGCATATGGTTATTTTTTCTATTGTGAATTTCTAATTTAGAATTATTATACAGGCACCTTCCATCCTTTATCCTTTATATGGTATATTTCAACATTTCAATTTTGTTTCTTATCTTACAATTCAATAGACTCACAATTCAATAATTAACTCAGCGATTCATGATTTGAATTATGATTTAACAACATATCTTCCTTTATTCATTTCCACTTTTGTCATTGGAATATCCATTAGTTTTGACATGGCCAAATCACATTAGATCAGTTTATGTTCTCTCTTGGTCAATATTTATCCTTCAAATATTTGGTTGCATTCATTTGGTAAAAAATTATCTTGTTTGTTCATACCTACTCTTTAGCATTCTCAAATTTGCTACTCTTAATTTTTATTTTTGTTGGCACTTCACTTCCCAAATTATTTTCTATAATTATTTTTGGATTAACATAATTGAAAATTGTTTTACCAACAGCATCACTGTTCGGATCAATGTAGTCAGAGTTGAGATCCTACGCAAGATCGGGGAGGGGTCACAATTTTGAATCGGGGGAATGTAGCACGGGTCGTAAGATCATACCAATTTCACAAACTCAGATACTCCCTCCATTCCTTTTTAAAGTGTCGTAGTTTGACATGTGCACTATTCACATAGTCTACTTTGACCACAATTTTTTTATTATTATATAAATACAGATGTTAACATATAAAATGTTCAATTTGTCTAATGAATACTTTCAAAATATAACTTTTTATAACAGATAAGTAAAGATATTAGTGGTCAAAGTTGTGCATTGACGTGTGATTTAGTAAACGAAAACTTCAAATCACACCCAAAATACTTAAATATACTCATATGTAGGATTATAAGATTCATAACATAAAACATAAATGCCAAAAACTCAACAACAATAAAAAACAAAGTATTTAAACTACATGAGAGAGGGAGTGCAATTAATCTGGGTGTATTGGGAAAGTTTCCATAAATTACTGCTTAGAGGGTATATTGGGAAGATTTCCACAAATTAATAGGTATAATGGGTGAGATACTAACTGTCGCATGTGACGGCTAAACAAAAACGTGTTTTCTTAGGGGTTTTGAAGGTTAATTGTAGTTTTAGGTAACTGTCACGAACCCGACCCGCGATCCCATATTTGCGAGGAAGACGAACGGGATCTGGAGGATCGCACAATTCCCCCTTTCCTACGTCTTTGCGCACAACCATCTCAGCTGCTCCCACCAATTTACGTTTCTGGCTATACACGAACACGGGAAGGGGTAGCAAGATTGTAGAAGCGTGCGATCCTACGTTCCAGATCGTGATATTGACTACAATGGTTCAGATTCTTCACTTATATTGTCTATTCTGTATTCTGTATATCTTTATGTTCATCTTGGTAATTTGTGATTTGATTAAGGGTATACTATTAATTGAAAGTACTTTGCTTTGTATCTAATATTAGAATAAAAATCCTGTTGCCCACTTCTATTGCTCTCTGTATATTTTGTATCTCAAATCTGATCAAGTAACTATAGCAGAGTAGTTGCTAAGATCAAGTCTATTGTGGAGCGGTTTGCTGTAGTGCCTACTATTATAGTGGCTAAGATCGCAGCTGTTCATGACCGTTAATTGATTCAGAAAAACCTTGTTTTATTAGCCATTTTTTAATTTGAATTTTATTGCTTAGTTATTTTAAGCCTTAGATGCTTAAACTTTTGTTTCTAGTAGAGTCAGAATTACCTAAACTACCTTGGTCTGAATATTTTAACTGGTTATATGATTGTATTACCTAGGGATTTTCCCACGTATCTTAGTTGGAATATTGTTGGATACGTGATTGACATCTTAATGCAAGATTACTATTATCATTGCTAAATATTTTAAGGAGGGAGTCATGCTATGCTCTTGTATGTTTTATAAGATTAAGTAAGAACGATTCTAAATATCTGGTATGAAATGTATGATAAATTTCACTAATCAGGTTAATGGACTTTTATTAAGTGTAATAACTGCATCGAACCAAGGTGCTCTTTGATTTAAGTGCATACAAATTTTAGTTTTTTCAATTTTTGTTCTCATTTTTATTGTACATTGTTTGCATAGTATTGTTTAGAGAAACAGTTGTTGGTATTAAATTTGTACTGAATGCCCAGGTATTCAGTCTGCAAAAACATAATATTCCCATTTCTTTACCATGTCTGACTTTCTAAATCTTAATGATCTTAGGTTGGCATCTTTGCAGCAACTGTGAGAAGAATGCATACTACTTGTGCTATACATGTACATTCTCTTTGTGCAAGAGTTGTATCAAAGATGCCGTTATGCTATGTGTTAGGGGAAACAAAGGCTTTTGCGAGACATGCATGAGAACTGTAATGTTGATTGAACAGAATGAGGAGGGAAACAACATGGTATATCTTCTGTTCCTACTTTCTACCCCTTTTCTTGTCAAAGGCTTTTGTTATTCTAAAATGATGCAATATGTGTGTTTTGAGCTGATGAAGTGTTGACCCTTCTACACTGCTTCAGTTAGTTGAGGCTGCAGCGATCATTGGTTTTTTATATATAACCTGTTGCTAACTTCTTTTTGTTTTTTCTCGGGGTACATCTTTAATTATTAAGCATACCTGGGTTTGCATACATGGACAAGTGAATCTGTTCTCTCATATAATGATAGAGATCTAGAAGTATCAGATTTTTATTCAAGAGAATCAATAATTTCCAAAGATGAATCAATAGGCTTTGATCTGTTTTATCACAGAAGTGGACAGGAATTAATATTATGAAATGCCAATCTTAATTGCCAACACTAGGTGTCATGCTAAACAATGTATGAATGTATATTTATAGGGAAATACTAATGAGTGCCCCCAGGGCACTCTTTAAGGATCTCAAATAATAAATTTTTAATGAAAAATGTGTGGAGTCGATGCATTGGAAATTAAGATGTTTAACTTCGTGAATAAATAATTTGGGAAATGCTCCCCTGGGACACTCTTTAAAAATGTTGTTTATGTAGCAAAATGAATTTGGAAGAACATTGTTTGAAGCTTAACCTAATTGTATCTTATACTTTTTAATTAACCCCATAGCAAGATTAGTTTTCAGCATGCAAAATTAAGAGAGTCCTGATGAAGTGATGTGTTTTGTTAATGATTATTACAAATGTTTTCTCTTTGATTTTGGTTTCAACATCAATAAACTGCATATAGAATTTTATACAAACTATCCAGCGCAACAATAACGACAGACCCTACCACTTTAATGATAAAATGCCATTAATCAGGGGCACATACTTTTGACTATATTAATATTTTTGTTTTTATATGATTGGTGCAGGCACAAGTTGATTTTGATGACAAAAATAGCTGGGAGTATCTCTTCAAGGATTACTATGTAGATTTAAAAGGAAAGCTATCTCTAACATCTGATGAACTTGCTCAAGCTAAAAACCCTTGGAAGGGATCTGGTAAGCTTCCTTCCAAAGAGGAATCGCCGGATGAACTTTTTGATGCCACAAATGATAGAGGATCAGATTCAGATAGCTCTTATGAGAATGCAGATTTGAGTCGATCTAAAAAAAGAAAGCCCAAGAAACGGGCAAAGTCTCGTTCCAAAGAAAGGAAATCACATAGTGCAGCGACAGCGCATGGTGCTGATGGGCCATCTACAGATGAAAGCTCTGAGTGGGCTTCAAAGGAGCTTTTGGAGTTTGTTATGCATATGAGAAATGGAGATAAATCTATGTTGCCACAGTTTGATGTGCATGCTCTTCTGCTAGAATATATTAGAATAAATAAGCTTCGAGATCCTCGCCGAAAAAGTCAAATTGTTTGTGATGCGAGGCTTCAAAATTTGTTTGGTAAGCCAAGAGTTGGGCATTTCGAAATGTTAAAACTTCTTGAATCCCATTTCCTTATAAAAGAGGATTCACAGGCTGAAGATCTCCAGGGGAGTGTTGTTGATACGGAAGTTAGTAATTTGGAGGGTGATGGCAATGATGATACATATACTAAAGCTGGGAAAGATAAGAAACGTAAAAGTCGTAGAAAGGGTGATGGGAGAGGACTTCAATCTAATGTTGATGATTATGCAGCCATTGATAATCATAATATTAATTTAATTTATCTAAGACGCAATTTAGTGGAAGAACTACTTGAAGATACAGATAAGTTTCATGATAATGTTGTTGGTTCTTTTGTGAGAATAAGAATTTCTGGTAGTGGTCAGAAGCAAGACTTATATAGGCTGGTTCAGGTTGTAGGTAAATATTTGTACACCATTAACTTTCATGTTATCATCATTTGCAATATACAATAAACTTTATACTTTTTATTTTTTATCTTTTGGGTCAGGTACATGCAAAACAGCAGAGCCATATAAAGTTGGTAAAAAGATGACAGATATCTTGTTAGAAATCTTAAATTTAAACAAGACAGAGATTGTATCGATGGATATCATCTCAAATCAGGAGTTCTCAGAGGTGATTAAAGCTTGCCATGTTATTTAGTGAAAGTTCATTTTAATCCCTTTAAAGCTTTCCATGGTAAATGTTGTCGGTGGTAGATGGTGGAAGGCCAAAAACCCACCATACACATGCCATGCTTCAGTTGCTCAAATATGAATCTGAAGAAGCTATGCAATCACTTATATAACCTTAAGTAAACCCTTGAATTGGTCCACCAAAGATTAGCACGTGTCACCCTGTAATAACTTTATGATCATAATAGTACCTTAAAGGTGCCTAATTCACCCCTTTATGTCACTTCAGTCATCTGTAAGGACAAAGGGCAGTGTTTTAGATTTTTGAGGGACTAATTCAGCGACAATAAATCCTTGAGGACTGATGTGGACTAATCTTTGAATGACTAATTTTGTTGTTTACTCTCACCCATATGGTACTTCTTGTTCTTTGTGGTTGACAACTTTAATTCAATTTTGCTTCTTAAAAAAATAAAGGTAATTTCTCTTCTCGCCCCCCCCCCCCCCCCCCCCTGAATTTGCTCACAATCCCCCCATCCACAGGAAGACATTTTCCTGTAGTGTAAAATCTTACCGGAAGATATCTTCCGGTAGTGTATTTTTCTTGTGTGAGCAACACAGGGTAGAGTAGAGCAATCACCAAAAATAAACTAAATACTCCCTCCGTCCCATAATATAAGCAAAAAAAATATTTCACACTTATTAAGAAAAGTGAAATGTGATAATTTGAAGTATGATTTTTTGTGTTTTCTTTGAAATAATTTTGATGGGAAGATGTAAAAAGAATTTTTATTGGTTATTGATTATTAGGAAAAGAAGAGAGAGAGTAAACTAAATGCAATTTGCATTTAATTTTATGAGAATAAATAAAAGTAAATCTTGAAAATGATAAAAGTTGATTTTTTTTGCTTATAAATTGGGACATGAAAAAATAATTTTTTTTTGCTAATAATATGAGACGGAGGGAGTAACTAAGAATATTAATTAACGTCATTTAATTTTTTAGATATATTAATAAGTAATTACATTCCCTAAACTACCATTTCTCTTCATTTAATTTTCTATGGTAACTTGTGTTATGAGAACATTAAATGAATGTTATTTTGGAAATGAATGTTTAGTATGTCAGAATTGGTTAGGAATTGCTTATATTTGACTCCAGAGATAATGCATTTAAACTTATGCTTAAATTAATGTAATTTTTTTTATTAAGATATTGATTTGTTTTTCTGTTAGGATGAATGCAAGCGCCTCCGCCAAAGCATAAAATGCGGCCTCATTAATCGAATGACTGTGGTAATTATTTTATATGCTCTATAAAATACGTTTAGTATCAGCTATTGTTTATAGTTTGTATTAAGAACCCATATTTTTTCCTTGCAGGGTGACATTCAGGACAAAGCATTGACACTTCAGGCAGTTAGAGTAAAAGATGTGAGTAATTCAAGGAAATAATAGGACATTCATGAGGAACTTACCTTCAATTGAAGTTTTGTTTATTTAATTGCTTCAGTAGAAATGTGAAAGGAAAATATATTGACGAATTCAATTACTATTTAACAAGTCTTGAGAATCATCTTTATTTGTGGTCTGATTTAGTTAGTGTGAGGGGACACAATATTTACTATTTAACAAGTTTTGGGATCACTGGTGGTTGAGGGGACACAATATTCTTTCTGTAGTTAAATTTTTTCAGCGATCTTCCCCCTGGTTTAAGTCAGTGGAAGACTAGTGATGGTGTGCATGAAACAGTAGTTCATGATATAAACTGTTCAAATAAGACTGACATTTCTGTCTGCCAATTAAAATGAAGGATTACTTTAACTTGGAAGTTAATTGATAGTTCCAATTAGTTTAAATTGTAAATTGAATTTATTTATTGGTATGTTTTCATTAGATCCTCATTTCATTTCCGAATAATTTGTTGTCTTAATTTAAACTGCTTTTTATCCATGAAATTTAAAATATATTTTCCAGTATTTGTCGGTGCTCAACTAATTCAAATGTTCATTGTTCTATTACAGTGGCTAGAAGCAGAGATGGTACGGCTAAATCACCTTCGTGATAGAGCCAGTGAGAAAGGACGCAGAAAAGAATATCCTTTTTTTTTTCATTAAAAAATTTAAATAAATACATTAGATCCATAATGGATCCAACCTTTTCTTGAACCACACAAGCTTGGCAACACTAGGTTGCCTCCAATACATGTGTTTATACTATTCCAAACATTTATGAAGTGTTTATACTATTAAATAAGCTCTAAATAAGTTATTTGATTCACTCTGAAATATATTTTGGAATCATAGAATCATATTTTATCGAACTCTTGTGAAACATTCTTCAGCAGCTAGAAATTTGAGTCCTACATTGTGATATTTAAAGGTTTCTGTACATGTTAAAGGAAGGATTTTTCATTGTGCCTTTAATATATTTGAATACCAATCTTTTGGTTGTTGTATCATAATTCAACCTACTGAGTTTTGTGATTATTAAAATTGACCAAGAGCTCTTGATTATTGTTTTATGTCGATCCTTAACTTCCTCTCACGCTCAGAGAATGTGTAGAGAAATTGCAGCTTTTGAGTACTCCTGAAGAACGGCAACGTAGATTGGCGGAAATTCCAGAAATACATGTGGATCCAAAGATGGATCCAAGTTATGAGTCTGACGAAGGAGATGAAATGGAGGATAAAAGACAAGGTAATATTAATACATATTTTAATTTTAAACTTATCTATATGACATTTTTTCTGGTAATTGGTAATAATTTCATTTTTATGTCTGCAGAAAACTTCATGAGACCTAGAGGGTCGACTGCATTTGGAAGGAAGGGGAGAGAAACTGCTTCGCCGAGAAGCGGTTCCATATCAAGTGATTCTTGGAGTGGAACAAGGAATTATTCTCATGTGAATCAGGAACTCAGCAGAAATTTATCTAATAAGGGATTTTCAGTCAAAGGCGATGGTGTTTCTAATGCTAGTGAGGTTTTTAATGATGCTAAATTGCACCAGGGAAGAGATAGGGAATCGCAACTATCTAATAGTTGGGAGAGGCAAAAGCTACCGTCTTCAAGCTTGGATGGTGGTGCTAAAAATATCAAGCCATTGGTAAAATCTGAGTCTTATTCTACTACTGTCTCAGAAGCTGCCACAGCACCATCTTCTGCCGGAATAGTTGCCCCAGCTGTGAAAATTAATGAAACTGAAAAGATGTGGCATTATCAGGATCCATCTGGAAAAGTTCAAGGACCATTTTCCATAACACAACTTCGCAAATGGAATAATACCGGATACTTCCCTGCTGATTTGAAGATTTGGAAAACCACCGAGAGACAAGATGAATCTATACTCTTAACAGATGTCTTAGCAGGAAAGTTTTCAAAGGAACCATCCATGGTAGATAAAACTCCTCCTAAGACTCAAAATCATTCATCCTCATTCTCTAGGATGTCTCCTTTGGCAGCTCAAGGTTTAGCAAGTAAAACACCTCCATTGGCAGTTGAGGTCCCTAAGAATCCTGGAAATGGTTGGGGTTCTGATGCTGGTGTCAGAAATGAATCGACAAATCTTCCTTCGCCTACTCCCCAAACTTCTTCAGGTGGGTCTAAGGTTCATGACTTTGAAAATTGGTCACCAACACCTGTCCAAATGGCTGGGTCTGTCATGGGAAATTCATTCACAAACGGTCTTGGAAGTTTGCAGACCTCCGTGGCAGTAAACTCACAACCTGGTATGACTACAAATACCACTCAAGTACATCTTCATGCAACAGAAATGGCACAGGCTCTGGCTGCAGGTGTTGACATTAAAACAACAGCTGCAACTATGCAAAACCAGGCTGGGAGTAGCCATAATTCTCATGCTGAAATACAAGGGTGGGGGCAGTCTGTGGTTCCAAAGCCAGAATCACAGGCCTGGGGAGGTACTCCATCTCAAAGGGTAGAACCAACTAATTCTACTACCATACCTGCTCAGCAAGCTTCCCATGGTATATGGGGTGATGCTTCATCTGTTCAGAACTCTGTGTCACTTAACAATGGAAATCCAACTGGGAGTTTACCCACACATGGTTTTCCAGGCATGACTGCACCCGAGCCTTGGAGACCACAAGTTTCACTTAATCAAGCAAACACCATGGCCCCACCACCACCCAACATACCCTGGGGCGGAAACATGCCAGGAAATCAGAATATTAGCTGGAGTGGGGCAATACCTGCCAATATGAATGTCAATTGGATGCCTGGACAAGTGCCAGCACCGGGAAATACAACTCCAGGATGGGCAGCTCCTACCCAGGGGCTACCTCCAGTAAATGCAAATGCAGGTAGCTGGGGAGCACCTGGTCAAGGTCATCAGCAGGTAAATGCAAATGCAGGTTGGGTAGTGCCTGGTCAAGGGCCAGCACCTGGAAGTGCCAATCCTGCTTGGGCTGCATCAGCTGGAAACCCAGGCATGTGGAGAAACGAGCAAAGTCATAACGGAGACAGATTTCCCAACCAAGGTGAACGTGGTATGCGCGGTGGAGATTCTGGTCGTGGAGGTAAATCTTGGAACAGGCAGTCATCATTTAGAAGCGGAGGCAGAGGGGGTTCTTCTAGACCTCCCGGTGGGGGAAGAGGAATCTGCAGGTATCATGAGAGTGGAAATTGCAGGAAGGGTGCTTCATGTGATTATCAACACAATTAAGAGTTGTAGGGCTAATTATTTGCAGGGAAACATCTCTTACTGTACAGTATTTTCCTCATTACATGGCTTAACATTGTGTAAGGATACGTCATGTATGTAGAACTTGTGTATTGTAGCATCTCATTTATTTTCTAGTTTTTTTTTGGCCTTGTATTCATGAGTCCATTCTCAGTTGGAGTTGACTCATGGATGATTGACTAGCTACAGTAGTTGAGGTTTATTTAAATTAAATAATAATGACGAAAAAGAGACGAGGTTATAGGTTTTTATTTTTCAATGTTTCATCTTTGATGCTGTGCAAGGATCACCGTTCGTTAAATCAATGCAGAGATAGAATGAATTTAAGTTTCCTTTATTGATAAAGAAATATATTCTTTTTTTTTATATATAAAAAAAAAGTTTATTATGTACTCGATACATGGAAGTGAAACATAATTTTCACTATTGAAGTTCGATCTCACAATACACAATAGAAATACGGGTCCAAGTGGATTTTCAAAAAACTTGGGTCAAATTTAATATTTGAAAAAACTTTGTCTATGAATGTGACAAAGCTTACAAATATGTTTATTCTCTATAAATTTATATTTTTGGTGGTTTAGTGGAATACAGTACATAACAGAAAACTGTCAAATGAGCGGCACCTTTACTATATAAACTTTGATAACGTAATTAGCACTACTACTCTTTCTATTTCACATGCTTTCTGATTGTAACATACTTGTAGTGTTAGTTAATCCCATTCTTCCAGGTTCAAGCATCATAATAATTCCATTATCAACTGTTTCTAAGAACGTTGCAGTTTTCTCTAGGGTAACAGCTAACAAAGCGAGGCAAGTTCGGGATTCTTGGTTATGGTGGCTTCTGCTTCCTTTTAGGTGCAACTAAGTGTTACTGTCTATGAAATTACTATAAGTTCAAGAAATGACATTACTACTTACTGGTAATAATAATGATTATACTACTTTTTCAAGAAATGGTATTGCTATATACTCTTTTTATTTAATGCTTCTAAATGTTGCTCATGTTTCAGAGAGGGTATAAAAGAAAGTCTGGAGGTCGGAAGAGAAATCATCAATACAAGAATATAGATTTGCATGTCCCAAAAATGAATGGAGAAAAGAAAGTACGTTTAGATTTCGAGTGATCTTAATAATCACGTGAATAGTACCATCCCAAATTTAATAAAAACTATGCTTTACTTTAACAAAACCACGGTGTTATCGCATTTACATATTTTATCACACTAAGTTTTAATTACAGTTTTGTGTTTTCTTTAAGAGGAAAATGAGTATATAAAATTGTAAAAAATGTTACGTTCAAAAAAAAAAAATTAGCTTTCACCCACAATAAATTATTTCAAATGGTAAAAGATTTTAGTCTTTTAAACAAATAGCGGTCACGAATTCAATTGTGTATGAAAAAAACCCGTTAAAATCCCTTTGTAGAAGTGCAGTTGAAATATTTTATGTGCTTGGGTCCTAGTTTGAATCTGTAATAACCATCTTCTCTTAACTTAGCGTGTGTACGAATTTTACCAATTGATTATTTGAAACGTAAAACTTTTCGATTATACTTCTATACTTGTAAAATAAGATTAAATATTAATGATATACTTGTGAAAATAATAACAATAATTTAAGATAACACGAGGAGTAATGAATAAGAGAATTGATTGATTAGTATTTTGATGCAACCTCAGTTCTCAACCTTATTCACTCATTTGGCATATAAATTTACTAAGTTGAGGACATTCTTTGAGGATTAGAGGAAAGTTAAAGCATAATAGAATTCTTTGAGTGCACGCACCAAATGGCAAGAACCAATTCCAATATTGGTGAAGGACAATGCTTTTTATTCTCATTCATTTTTTATGGAAACCAATTTGGCTTTGATACTGATTAAAGAGAAGAACAAAAAATTTAGAAGTGACTCTTTTTTATTTGCTTGAAGAGAGAGGTAGGTATATGTTTGTCCCTTTTCCTTGACCGTTAATCTTTTAGGAATCCACTACTCCATCTTCTCAACTTCCAATTAACCACTTCAAAACTTCCCACTTTTCAATTACAATGTCCCACTCTCCCATGAAGAATCTCAAACTAGTCACACAACTACCTATAATTTCAAAGTGAGCCACTTCCACAATTTGGAATCATGTTCATTTCCAAAAAGAATATATGACTCAATTTAAGGAGAGAAAAACATAGCATAAATTAAAGACAATTTCTAAAAAATAATAAAAGTATTTAATATAGCTATATAAAATTTTGTAGCTTAATCTAACCAACTAAAGTCCTCAAATTTATTTTATTTTATTTTAAAATGGAGAGAATTATCATCTTACTTTCACTTGACTAATTGTTAGATCTTCAGATGTATAATTTACTAACATAGCTTAATAAATAAGCTAAAAGTACCATCAATGTGGTGTTGTAAGAGTTAGTAACACAACTCTTCCTTAATACTAGTACAAGGCTAGTATTATTTTGGATCAAGCTAAATATAACACGACTTTTTTGTTACTTTGTAGTTTGTTATGTGCATGAAGTTTCTACTGTACTTTGATTAGTATTTGTAGAAAAATTTATAATACACAGCAGGTGAAATATTCTCTCCAAACTACAATTTTCTCATACGCAATAGTAATAGATCAAACTCATTCAAATCTCTTAATTCATGGTTAAATATATTTTTGATTTCTATAAAAAATAAAAGTTTTAGTTTCTACTATTTTTCAAAATTTTAAAATGAAAAGAATTAAATATTAATTTTTTAAAATTCAAAAAATAAAGATAAGAGTAACGAAAACTTCAACATAAATCAAATTTTGAATTTTTTTTCAAAGAATTTTTTATAATGTTCTAAATATGTTTGCAAAATAATTATTCAATAAGACCAAAACATACAATTTTTTATATAAATGAAAAGCAAAATTTGATAATTTTTAGTGTTATTGAATGACATATTCTTGTATAGAATAAAACAAAAAATAAATGCTTATGACACACTCGATTACTTTCTAAATAGAACTTTTTGTCACCTACCTTGAATTTACAAAATAAGATATGTATGGGAAATAAAAACAAGGGGTGGTGATTAAGACCAAAAAAAAAACAAGGGGTGATGTTGAATACTTGACTTGAACGAAATTAAAACAAAGAAATTGTTTTTCTGACATTTTTCTTATTAACTCTGTGATTAGTAAAGGTAGAGATATGAACTGTATCAATTATCACAGTTCATACTAATCATCTTTTTGATTGTGAAATAAGTGAAGTTGAATAAAAAATTATTCTTACAAAAAATCAAATTTGAATTTTTTCAAATAATTTATCTTAAAAGAAATTAGTAATATTTTGGACATTTTATTTTCCTTGTTTTGTTGAAAAGACCATCAAATAAACAAAATTTGACATTAAAAAGGACCCACGAGAAATAAAGGTTCTCCACACCCACCCACATCACACTTCACCCTTTTCTTTCTCTCTTATGCTCAACACAACAAACAAGTATTGTGCTACACAATACTCTCTCTCTCTCTCTCTCTCAATCTTGTGTCAGTGTGAGTATTGTTGGCATGTGATATTTCTGACTCCCTCGTTTATCTGTCGGCGCTTTCACAACTCTCACACACACACCTCCCCTCCCTCCAAATTCCTTTTTTTTTTTTTTTTACTTTCTCTTTTTACTCTCTCTCTCTATCTGTTACTTTTACTACTACTGTGTTACTTAGTTAGTTAGGATTAGGACTAGTACTGTAGTAATTTGTCCCTTAAACTTCCCTTTCAAGTCTCAACCCGTGACACACACTTACACTTACACTGCGAACGTCATTTATTTATTTATATATAAATAAATAACAACACAACACAACACACTCATAATAACTCATTCTCATTCTCATTTTATAGAAAAAACAAAATGGCAGCAGCATTTCTGTGCGTCTTTCTCCTAATTGGAGCAACAATCAGCAACAACGCAGCAGCACATGACTATAACGATGCATTATCGAAGGCGATTCTCTTTTTCGAAGGACAACGATCGGGATTTCTACCACAAGATCAGAGACAGAAATGGCGTGCTAATTCCGGTTTGAGTGATGGATGGACTTATAACTTTGATCTTACCGGTGGTTATTACGACGCCGGTGATAACGTTAAATTTGGGTTTCCGATGGCATTTACAACTACAATGTTGGCTTGGAGTGTGATTGAATTCGGTGATAACATGCCTCCGAATGAACTCAGAAACGCTTTGGTCGCAATTCGTTGGAGTACTGATTATTTGCTTAAGACCGTTTCTCAACCTAACCGCATTTTCGTTCAGGTACTCTCACTTTGCATTTTGCTAAATCGTTTCTGTTGACTCACTCACGGACGGTTACACTTTTCAGTTTTCTTTCTCTCTCTCTCTCTCTCACACCAACTCACGCCTCTTTAATTAATTTTTTTTTGTTAATAATCAATTTATTAAAATGGGAAATAATCACTGGATAAAATGCCTTGTTCCTTCCTAGGTAGAAAGAAAGATATGTCATGTGTGATGATTTATTTCCATGCCCTTTCAGTTGATTAAACGTTAGTTACCGTTCTGCTATGGTTTTACACTCTCTTTGTTTCACAACCTTATAGGGAGTAGTATTTAATTAAACATTTTTCAACATAAAATTATCATAACTCTAATTATTGAAAAATACTGCTATGGATTTTTTGTAGAATACATATGGTTTGATAATTGCATTATAGAGGAAATTTGGTTAGGAGAAAAAAATTCATCATATGTATTCTACAAACTTTCAATAGAAATTGGTCACTACTCACTACTAAACGATTGATTGTGGGATCATCGATGTTCGAATTCCGACGTCCTACATATATCAATTGAGATAAATTCATCAGTAACTTTTATACTAACTCTAAAAATAAATTATATTTATTGAACAGTAAAATACTAAACACTGTATCAAACAACATTGTATATAATTATCTACCAACAATTCACATAATATTTGACATCAAATTTTTATTTTCAAACATCACTTATCTTATACTAATACAGTACTTACCTTTTTTTTAACCAAAAAATGGTAATTTTAATAATTAAATAATTTTATACCCTTTTACCAAAATAAGGAAAAAGTATTTTATATAGGAAATATTTTCCGGCTCATGACGTGGAGTGTGTGGACCACTAGGATGGCAAAAAAACCAATCCTGAGAGACTTACCCGAACTCAAACTCAAGTCAACAAGCGAAACCCGATTTGACTGAGTTTGAGTTTGGGTTCGGGTGACACCCGATAATATGGGTGTGAGTTTGGTATCAGTCAAACCCACATCCGAAACACATACACCCACCCGAAATATTTTATAGTTACCTAATTACCCCCATAGTCTCCTTCAATTTTCTTGGAAGACCTTAAATTTTAGTTGTAATTTAATTTCTTAAAAGTCTATGTTGTAATTTCTTGAAAGTCTATGTTTAAATTTTCTTGAAAGAATTTAATTTTAGTTGTAATTTATAAATTTAATTCAAAGTCTATTTTAGAATTAAATTTTTTTAAATTTGCAAATTATTTTCAAATGTTCTGCGGGTTTGGGTTTGGGTTTGGGTGGAAAAAACCCGAACTCAATGAGTGTGGGCGTGAATGTTGTTTTGTCACCCAAACAACCTTTAGATTTGGATTTTGGTGATGATTCGAGTATAAGTTTGATAAGTATCAAACCCGCACTCATAGGCGTCCGTTGGCATTCGTATGGACCACTTCCTATCCCTGAAGTCCGTGAATTTCATCGCCTTTGCAACTGTTCTTCTCAATAAATGTAAATTTTCGTTTGTTTACCTTTTTGGACCATAACTGTATATTATACGCCACCACGCGCCAAACATGCCAGTGTTCCTCACTTTCTATTTTATTTCTTTTTTAAAATATAGTTCTTCCATTTATATTAGTATTTCTTTTTACCAGAGTTAGCTATGTAAATCAAAATTTATACATGTAATCTTATCAAAAAAATAAAATAAAATTATACATGTAACTAAAAAAAGAAGCCAGTATTTTAATTTTAAACCTTATTTTCAAACTCCTTCAAATGTCTCAAAAAAAAATCTCAACTCAAACACTTGAGTTAGACTTTGAACATTTATCGAATGATTAAAATTAGCGCGAATAATTTAAATTTGATTATTAAATAACATTGTACATGGTACTACTAGGTGGGTGACCCAATTTCAGACCATAACTGTTGGGAGAGACCAGAAGACATGGACACAAGCAGGACAGTGTATGCGGTTGATGCACCTAACCCAGCTTCTGATGTCGCCGGAGAAACAGCTGCCGCACTTGCTGCTTCATCTATGGCATTCCGTTCATCGGATCCCGGTTATTCAGAGACATTACTCCGAAATGCTGTTAATGCCTTTCAATATGCAGATAATTACAGAGGTGCATACAGTGACAATGCCAATATTAAGGATGGTGCCTGCCCTTATTATTGTGATTTTGATGGATACCAGGTTAGTAATAATAATTGCTTTCAATTACTAGTATTGGCCTTTTCCTTTTTATAGGTATTCGATGATATCATTTTGAACTTTCCATTCAAGAGACTGAGAAAATGATATATGGACAAAGATATTGCAATGTATTCACGTGATCAAGGATTCTTACAAAATTGCATTAAATAGAAGCTATAAGAAAGACTTTAATTTTAGTTGATGAACAAATCAATACGTCTGTGATTTAGCATTTCTAATTAGTGTAACAAAAAAAAGTATATATTTACTTACAATTATTACAACAGGTACGTATGGGAAATAAAGTAAATATAAAAGAGAATAAAACAAGTCATGTGACGAAATAAGTTAAATAAATATAAGCGGTGGGGGTTTGGAGTTTTTTGCTCTCTTTTTTTACAAGTGCTCCCTTTTCTCTTGGTGTTACACTAATTTTATAGCGTATAGTTTTTGTTAAAATTACTGTGACAGTGATCTTTCAAAACTTGTGAGAATCGAGTTGTGAACATTTTAGTTGATTTTGTGTTTCGTCTTATTTGAAAATGAATAGATTTATAAAATGACGATGACACCTTTGTCTCTAGCTCACAATTTGTTTTAGTGAATGTGTGAACAATTAATTGATTATCTAATTAATTAATTAATTAAAAGTAATTCACTAGTCTTAATTCTCTTTAACGTGATCTCGACCCATAATGAAAGTGTTAGACTAATTGCATCTCGAGAATTTTTGGCACTATTCCAAACTGACATGCATTATGCTTCAATCACAATCAAATTAAATACTAGTAGGAAATTAGTTTAATTAAATTCGTAAACAATAATTAATTATATGTGTTGATTAATAACACAGATTTTGACATGTAATTTGTTTTGATGCATTGTATACAACAGGACGAATTGTTATGGGGAGCCGCATGGTTAAGGAGAGCGACGCAGGGTGACAATTTCCTCAACTACATTCAAAGCAATGGTAAAACACTTGGTGCTGAGGATAACATAAATGAGTTCGGTTGGGACAACAAGCATGCTGGCCTTAACGTTCTTGTCTCCAAGGTCACACCCTATTCTATTTCTATTCTATTATTGAAATCACACAAGCCAAATTTATAGACTAAATAGTCCTTTATCATTTTAGTTCCTAAGGTTTATACATCAAAATCGCAAAAAAAAAATCTCCGTGTCTTTTGTTTTGTTAGTAAATTTTCGGACATAATAACTAACAAAAGACATATTTGAAAATTAAACAAATTTATATGTGATTAGAACATGTATACACGTCTTTTGATATAGGAGTACTAATGTATGCTGATTAATAGTTAATAAATTGTACTTTTAGGAAGTGCTAGAAGGAAATGTAGAATCTCTTGAATCATACAAGACCTCAGCAGAGAGCTTCCTATGCACACTATTACCAGAAACATCAAGTTCACACATAGAGTACACTCCTGGTGGACTCATATACAGACCTGGTGGAAGCAACTTACAACATGCAACTTCAATTGCTTTTCTTGAATTGGTCTATGCAAATTACTTATCTCGCACGTCACAGACCATAAACTGTGGAAATGTTTATGTTAGTGCACAGACACTTCGGGAGCGTGCTAAGAAACAAGTTGATTACATTTTAGGTGACAATCCATTGGGTTTATCTTACATGGTTGGTTATGGTAATAACTATCCACAACGCATTCATCACCGTGGTTCATCTTTACCATCTATTAATGACCATCCTCAAAAGATTGCTTGCAAAGAAGGTTCCATTTACTTCAACTCAACAAATCCTAACCCAAATGTTCTTGTAGGAGCCATTGTGGGAGGACCTGCAGAAGATGATGTTTATGTGGATGACAGGGCTGATTTTAGAAAGTCTGAGCCAACCACATACATTAATGCACCATTTGTTGGGGTTTTAGCATATTTTGCTGCTAATTAATCCCATTACTCCTTAATTGGTCACTGGTATATGATTATTATATACAGATCTAAGTATGTTCTTTTGTAGATAGATATATATATATATATATAGGAAAGGTTAATGTGTCTCTCATCTTGAGAAAAGCAAGAAGGAAGAGGCTTCCTTGTGTTGTCTGGATACCTAGGAATTCTGCAGAATTTGAAGTGTCACAAAATATGTGACTTTTTCCATTGGATGGATGAAAAACAAGAACTTCTCGACTACTGTAATGTTTTTTTTCTTTCTTGAATTTGACAAGAATTGAGTGAGATTGTCATATTGTGGTTGTTTATTAGTAATTATCTTGAAGTTAGCGATGAAGCTTTTTGTTTTGATTGTGCTTTGTATGATTATTATGATATATGCATACTTCTTTTCTACTACTGAAAAGTGAAAACCGAAATACATTAGTAGTACTTATCTATTAGTATGAGCAAAAGTGACACTTGTGTAACAAAGGCAGTAGTATCAATTAAACTTAATAATATAATTTCTGGTGCAGTTGGAGAGTGATTAACTCAGCTACCACCCACATCATCACCACCAATCTATATTAATTGGTCTCATGAACTCAGGCACCGTATTGATCCGTATTTCTAGTTGTACTGAGATAGGTTTGCCATCGCACCGCATGCCAAACTCATTAATTATATCACTTTTTTGTGAGATTTTGATAAAGGATCTCTTATGCTTCACAGGAACACCAATGGGGCCTAATTAGGTAATTCGATAAATCAACTTAATGGCTGTGGCCCTGTAGGCTAGCACTCATGAATTTTGTCACCGAACAGAACACAGTTCATTTCTACTTCTGTCCCCTGTTTTTATTATTGCACAAGAGAATGGGATCCTCCACAAGGTACTTTGTACTTAAAACCTGTTAACTTATTAACTTAGAACACAAGTGATAGATATTTAGGTCTCTTAATTATTTGTTCCATTGTTTGACTCTGATCGGTGTATATGAAAAAATATATGTCGGAAGTTGACAACATCTTAAATGAATCACATTTATCTCATGGAATTAGTTGCAACAATTGTACATGATACCTTTGTCTACAACCAAAAAAAATACTTAATTACTACAATCAAAATCAGCTGTAGTTGTGACTAAGTTTTTTTAATACTTGAAATGGACATGTCTCTATACACAATTAAACTAATCACGAGAGAGGATTCTCAAGTTGAATTTTTTTTTGAGGAAATAATGTGGGTTTCTAGACCATTAGATTATAAATATAGGACAATATTTAAATTTAAAAGAAATGAACAAAAGTTGATAGATGGTTGAGATGTGAAAATTGAGGAAAATTGAGAGGAAATAAATTGAGAGGATTCATTCTCACTAATCACTTGCATCAAGTAGCATTATGTAAATGACATTTTTACTCAAAAAAATTGTTATATTTCTATTTACTATGGCTTGAGTTCAAATTTTAGGATTATTGGTTTAGAGATTTGTATCATTTCATTCAATTATCTTAAATGATTATGAATTGGTTTGTGATCAGGGACGGATCCAGAAATCAATCACATGGGGGGTTGAATTTCTTTTTTTAATAATAAATAATAGAGTTAAATATATTTTTTGTCCTTATAAAATAACGAGTTTTTATGTTTAGTCCTATTAAATTTTAACTGAAAATATTCTCTAAAATCTTATAGTTTCGTAAGAATAGTCCCTATTTTCAAATATTTTTACAAAAAATTGATACTTTTAGTCCTCAAAATAATTGCTATAAAATACAAATATGGACTAAAAGTAAATTTTTTGAAGGACAAAACTTAAAAACTCTTAATTTTATAAAGACAAAAAATATATTTAACTCAAAATTATAAGATAAAATCACAATAATTTATTTAGAAGCACCTAAAACAAGAGTCGGTAAATTAAAAGGTGTCATTAGCAACTAATATACATTAAAAGTTATACATATTAATTAACATATATGCATAGGGGAGGGGGGGTTGGAGCCCCTGCTTGCCCCCCCTTGGGTCCGTCCTGTTTGTGATAAAATAAAATTCAAATTGACCATATTTAAGGTTTGGTTTTCTTCAGATTAATTTTTCCCCCACCAAATCCACCCAATGAGACTTAGGGGAGTGTATTTGATTAGGATTTTGACGGACAATTTTAACAAAAAAAATCTTGAAGATTTTAAAAGATTTTATAGGATTGTATAGACTTTTAAGACTTTTTTAAAAGACTTTTTACAATCAGGATTTTCCAATTTGGATTTTAAAAGACTTTAATGGATTTTATAATACAGATTTTTAAGATTTCAATTGACTTTATGGATTTTTAATATTGAAAAAAACTTTCCATTCTTGGTGAAAAAGAAAAAGAAGTGAATGAAAAAAAAATAATTAAGGCTGCCACACCAATGACCAAACCAGTTGAATGATAATTAACGTGAAAAAAACAAGTACATCCCTTCCTTTTGATTTGGAGATACAAGGAAAAAAAATTATGAATCGATCATAGATTCATAATATATAATAAAGAAAGAAAGAAAACAACAATAAATTGAAAAAATTAAAATCGATCATAGATTCATAATATATAAGAAAGAAAGAAAACAACAATGAATTGAAAAAATTAAAATCAATGGGCAATAATATATATGAACAATATTGAGTACACTTGTATGCATGTCCATTGTCATTCAAAAGAAATCACCATGAAGAAATTTGAAAGAGATTGAACGGGAGTTGACGGTGAAAAGAAAATCAGAATACTGGTAATGTTCTATTCTGTAGAAGGGAAAAAAAGTCTTGAAATATTATAAAAAGTCTCATGGGTTTGGGAGAGATTGTTGGATGATTGTTTTGTGTGTATTTTCAACTAAAAAGTCCATCAAAATCCATTGCAAAGAAGAATCCATCAAAATCCGTAGACTTTTGAATACCAATAGACATTTTAAAAGTGGCAAGAAATCTCAATTGAATACCAACAGATTTTGTTGCCCTGAAAAAAAAAATTTTAATTGTCTTAATTGAATACCACAAGATTTATTTAACTTTTCTAAAAGTCTTGATTGAATACCACAAGATTTTTTTATCATAAGAAAGTCTTTTAAAATCCTATAAAATCCTAATCCAATACACCCCCTTTAGTATGAGCATGATGTGCCAACATTTGGAGAGTAAGTACATGAATACTCTTTGGTGGAGGTTGATCCATTCTCACAATTTTTTTGTTGCTTAAAAAATGAAAGTTGAAGAATTTATAAATGAAATGACTCATAAACCTAATACCTTAAAAATAAATATATGATGTAATTACTTTTGGTCTAATGTTGATGATTCTCCCACATTCTCATAACCCAACACACACCAACCACAATTTCATTTATAAATTCTTCAACTTCTACTTTTTTAAGCAATGTAAAATTATAACCCCACACTTGCTACACAACAATCTCTCTTTCAATTGTCGGTGATTAAAGGAACTGTTCGAACCAACTTTGATACCACTATAGGGTCATGAGCAAGAACAATCATACAAGTGAGTTTGACACCACATATTTATCAAAACTTTAAGTCATTAAAATAATGAGTCATCTAATTTAAAAAATGGTCAACCTCTATTTTTCTAAACAACGTGAGAATTCTAACCTCCCACTTGTAACACAAAAATTGTTGATTGCTAGTCATTTTCAACTACAAAACCTTCTACTTGGTACTGACAAAGAGAAGAACAAAGAAAACAATTTATTTCATGTGAGAACACAAATAAATTCTTCCCTCTCAACTATAATGACATACATATTTCAAAAAGTTAAAAAGAAATATTGAAATTCAACAGAGGATTTCTTTTTTGACAAAATTCATAAGAGGACATATATTAATAAAGATAAAAGGGGGTGTAAAATAGCCTCCACAAGTCGTAAGTACTGGTCCAAAATTAAGAAGCCCAAAAGCCCAATGATGATGATACGACGCCGTGTAGTAAAGTAGCTGGTTTTTCTCTCTCTCTCTCTCTCTCTCTCTCTCGTTGTTATGAAATGATAGTCTGAAGTGAAGTAAAAAAAAAGAAAAAGGAAAAAAGAGAGAAAGAGAAATGAGCTTAACATCGACGGCAGCGTACGTTGCTCGGCGAGCGGCGCAGAAGGAGAAGGTTCGGATTCTCTACCGCCGTGCCCTCAAAGACACTCTCAACTGGGCCGTACATCGCCACCTCTTCTACGAAGACGTATCCATCTCTTCACTCTCATTCATTTAATTCCCCAATTTCATTTTCAATTTGAATTCATCTTTAATCTGATTCCTTTCTCTTTCTCTCCCTTTTCAGGCTTCAAATCTCCGCGATAGGTTCGAGCAAAACAAACACGTGGTGAGTTTCCCTCTTCTCGAGATCATCCAATTTTGCACTTGCATTCACCCTAATTTGGTTCTACAATTTCATAATTAAACCGCATTTTTGGTACTGTGTTGTGATTGGAATGTTCCATTTTCTATATAACAAATCTGATGTTGACCGTTGTATTGGATGTATAATGTACAGGAAGATCCCGATACCATTGATAGGTTGATAGTGGATGCTGAAGCTAGCTACAATAAGTGGCGCCATCCTGATCCTTATATTGGTAAACAAATCATACACTCAAGATTTGATTTCTTTTATTATACCTAGTAGCTCACGAATTTTAGGTAATTATACATGGTTGAAAAATCATCTGAATATTATGTTGTTATATTTAATTGTAAGATTTATGAAATGTAATGTTGTTTCGCCTAGGTAGATGGATGTAGTTGTTCAAAAATTGAGTTTTGCTATTCAAAAAGGTTTAGCGGCGCAGCTTGTTGCCCGTCTACCTTTTGTTCATATGTAATTATTATAATTATAATATATATAATCTGAAACACAAAGCTTAGCTAAATTGTAAGATTTATGAAATGTTCACAGTAATCAGTACCTTTGTTTGTCACTGTAACTCAACTATTAAACTTCGAAAGAAAGTCATTCGTATGAAACATTTCATTCACCTCAGCTACAATCCGCCTTCGGGCAAAGGCACAATGGCAATGTATTGCCCATTTGTTTTAGTTTTTCTAGTCTTGGGGGTTGATTTTAGTTCCTTGCTTTACAGAGTTTGTAAAATTCTACTAATTTTAATATTTCTTTCATGCCTTACTATTTAATGCTATTCTGATACTACCTTTTGTTATTGTTATTTCTGCTGTTTAATAGTTCCATGGGCACCTGGTGGTTCCAAGTTTACTCGCAACCCACCTCCACCTGAAGGGGTAAGTCATTATGGTTATGTACTTAGTTTATCTTTTCCTTTTTTATTTGCGCCTCTTATTTCATTCTTGTATACATACACACTATACATATGAATGTGTGTGTTTGTGGAGTTTAGGACAAGTTTGTTCATTCAGTGAGAGAGATATACATAGAGCCCTATGCAAGATGCTAACAGATGCATGTAGCCCTGCATTTTTCTCTTGCCAAGAGGACTGTGTTGCTATCTCAGCTCATGACCCTGTCATTAAGAGTATCGCAAAATGGCCCAAATATCTGTTTGTTCATGTGTATTTTAAAATCTCTTTGTAAAATGTATTGAACTTTTCTGTGGTTGTTAAGTGAAGTGACAAACCTGATTTCCATATCGCTGAGAATAAGTGTGCTCCATCCCAACTCTGAAAGTGAAACTATACACTAATGTGTGTGTGTGTGTGTGTGATGATATTACAAGTTACCATAATGATTCCCTTCATAATGTTTCTCTCTATCCCAATTAGTGGATAATTAAATCAGTTTTAATTATTGAACAAGCAATGGAATGCTTGAAACAGTCCTACTGATATGTCAGATTGTCATAATAATATAATAATGAAGATGAAGAAGGCTATGAAATTGATATGTTTATAGTTATAAGAAGGGGTCTCATAAGGGGGGAGACTAACTTGTAAATAAAAATGGGTGGGAATGTTAGTTGGAGGAAAAAGAGAACCAATTTGTTATAGAGAGCTGTTCAGAAGGAGAGAAGGGGTCTTGTACTCTTGTGTGTTTCCATATCAGTTTCAACTTGTAGCTAGGAACCATGGAGTTTACTTGTTTGATCTTACTTTCAATATTTTCTTCTACCTTGTCCATAGTGCATAGGGGTGTTCACATGACACATCCAGACCATCCAAAAACAGCTAACCGAAAATATTCTCTTATAAAGTTAACACCTATTAAGTATACTAAAATATTTTATAAACTGTTTGTGGGGACAGTTGCCTCCATTGCACTGAACATGCATTTGCCTCTGCTTTGGTTGAGAGGTTAGGAGAGGGAGAATTTAGTGTATGCAACCCCAACTGGCTTCACAACGAATTAATGCTCTAGTGCATTAGGTCAGTCAGTTGAATGTTCATTCAGCCAAACTTAGCTCCTTGATAGAAATTGTTGCGGGTATCCCTGAGTCCTTCTCAGACCTGCAGACTGAGGTGCGAGAGGCATTCCAGCAGCAACACAAACATACAGAATTGCTGACTGATCTCACTACTCCTTTAATAGGAATGGTGGAGGCAAGTTGATTTAGATCCCATTGAAAAAAAAAATGGAATTCTGGTGCTCACTGAAGAATAGTCCTAGTGGGAAAAGATGGAACATATTTTGGGGGAGTTTATCATCAGGTAGTGTGTTAACAAATGCATTACAACCCAGCTTGACCCACCACGCATTGTATTTTATTTTATAAAAAATAATTATTAAATAAAGGGATAAAGTGAGGCAACCAGTATTCCTGTACGAACCCTGCTTGAGCTCGCATTGCCCTACTGTTAAATGAGTTGGTTCAAAATAATGTTGGCAAATGTGAGGCATTGATCCGGTCCACTAGTGTATCAGGTTCTACTAAAGAGGAGCAGTTTTAGGAGTTAAAATAGGGAGAATTAGTTAAGGAGTTTGTTAGTTGTTTAGTTAGAGAAATATTTGTATAAATAGGGGATTTATGGAGTTAAAGAGGTATCTTTTGAAATTTGTAAAATTTCTGAATAGAGTAGCAACTCGATTGTCAAAGGAAACTCTTGGAAGAGAGATTCTCTACTATCATTTCCTAATTTCATAATAATAATATTCTTTCTATTCCATTCTATTCTTTGGTTTCTAACAATCGGCATCAATCATTTTTAGAGTTAACCCACTTGGGGTTGGTCGAGTGGTGTTGGCTTGGGCCCTTGGAGTATGCTCCTCTCAAGGTCTCAGGTTTGATTCCCACTGGTGCCAATTTCGGTGGGCTAAGTCCATACAGAGCAAAAAAACTCTGGCTTTAAATGGGGCCCCCGCAAGTAGGCGGTGAGATTGGTCCCCTTGGATTAGTCGGTCCTAAGGCCGGATACCAAGTTTTCAAAAAAAATCATTTTTAGAGTTTTAAATTATTTTCAAGTATTAATCCACAGTAACTCTTTATTACCCTTGAAATCGCAATAACACAATCACTTTGTTAGATAAGAATTGTTCCTTTCATAAATTTACTTCATTTGTGTGACAAGTTCCTATTGCTAGGCTTTTATCACACTCTCCAGGCCCATCTTATAAAATCTATCTACCACCCCCCATGTGTAGCTAATATCAAGGTCTTGCAATATAGATCAATAACAAGGTCATTTGTTGTTTTTCCATTATTGATCAGATAGGATATATTCATAAAATATGATAACAATTGATGAATATAGAAAAGAATAGGAGTCCGATTCTCCATTTGTGAGTACAGCTGTTGTCCTTGTTGTGCTGTATGCCGCATTTTTTTATGCTCCTTGTTTGTTTTCTTCTGTTTCTTATAAGAGCCTTATATCTGTTCCAATATATATGTTGCTCTAGAATGTGCCTTCTTTCTGACTGAATTTGTTATTATGTTCTTGATGCAGATTGAGATAATTTATGATTATGGCCGTGAAGACAACAACTAAAACCTTTTTTTTCTTTCACCATTTGCAATCAATAAAGGTTTTCAATCAAATTGTTCAGTATTACTAGATTTTGGATTAAATCACTTTCATGTACTTGTATGTGATATAAATTTAACAGCCGATACGGATTGAGTCCATGCTTATGATGTCGAAGATATTTAATCGCTTCTGAACATGTTGGTTCCTGGAACATTGAATGTGTTAAGCCAATGTCATTTGAACTTGTTAGTTCGTGTTGGGAGTTTTTAATAAATAAAACTTGTTGCATAAATTGTCTGCAAAATTCTTACTTTTTGGTCTCTTCCGGATTTCCTTGCAAGTTGCAACCTAACCTTATGATAGCTATATAGCTCTGCTATGATGCTATTATGGTGGTTGGTGCGGGTTTATGTATGGATATTGGTCAACCCGGTGACTCACTCTAACCCAAAACGTTTGGTTCTTATGTTTTTAACTTGGGTGAACTTGAACCAGTCCAACCAAACGTGTGGTTCTGATGTTTTTAGCTTGGTTGGGTACCTAATTTATGATATCCAATGTCTCGCTCAAAGAAATTTGTGATTTATTTTATTTTTTGGCAATGCAGTTAAAGACTTTATTGTGAAGAATCTATAAGTATTTAAGATTAAGTGCTGAATTTTTAAATAATGAAATTCAGACTGAGTTTTAAATTTTTTACAAAATTAAATCTCCTTTAAATCTTTTATTTTTTGAAAATTTTAAAATATTTTCTAATCGTATGACTGGTTTGACCTAATCCGAAAATCAACCTGTTCACCATCAAATTGGGGGTTTTGGTTTGACGAAAATCTGGATTTTGTCCTGAAAAAATAGTGTTTGGATATACAATTGCATCCTTATTGGGGATGTAGATAGTAATCGTCAAGACAATATGGTAAAATGGTCTGAATATTTGGATATACAATCACATCCTTATTGCATCCTCTTTATGACTTTATTTACTCCCTCCGTCCTAATATACAAGACATTTTTGCAAAATTTTATTGTTCCGTTTTATAAGAACCTTTTCAAAGTTTATGGTGCATTAATTAATTTTTCACAAGAATACCCCTAATTAAATAAAGAAAAGTAAAAGATCACTATTTTTCTCTCTTAATAATTGAAGAGTAATTTTGAAAAGAGAATGTATATTATTGATAAATTTAATGCAAAAATTAATTTTCTTAATTCTTGTGCATATGTTATATATTGGAACGGAGGGAGTATCAAATATCAAATCAAACACCTCCAAATGAAAATTATTTTCAAGTTCGAGATCCTTTTTATATTTTCACTTTTCCTTTTTCTTGTTTTGCTTCCCTTCAATTAAACATGTTTTGAAACGGTCACCTAATGCAATTTAAAATTATCCATGATCTGAGTTTTCTGATATACTAGTCCCACACCCGTGCGATGCACGGTGTTATGCGGTATTTATATTATAATAATATTGAATTCACTTCTTTCAATCACATGCGCAATAACATCTAAAACAATTAAAATAGAGACATATTATTTAGATTAAAATATCAATCAATATATGAGATTTAAATTAAAACGAAAGCTAATAATCATTACCAACTATTTTTTCTTCTTCAGTTGAATTCAAAATATCTTGGAATGTCATAAAATCAAAATGGTTCAACGGAATGTGTGGAGCATCGATCTTGGTAAATGTAGTAGTGTGCGATGCACGGACATTATGCGTTGTTTTATAATGAAGCGTCAAAAAATTATTTGTATAAATAGTAAATTAATAATTGAAACAATAGATGTTATCAAAATAATATTAGCAATAAAACTTAATTAAAAATATTAACAATATGAATTATATTTGTAAGGATAAAACTTAGGTACAGTTCCAAATATCCTGTTCCTACTGTTGGCCTATCATAGTGTGCCAGGTGGACTCTTTGCCACATCACACAATAACTCCGTTAACTTTTTTTTTTCTTTTCGTTCAACCCCTTTTCATCATTCATCCTTATCACAATTCTGCTACAATCTTACTTTCACCATAGTTGCAGTGCAGGTGAAAATTATAATTGTCCTATAAAACATCTTGTGAAAATCAATCAAATGTGCCATAATCCAATGCCCCACTGTTGCAACTAAAAAACAAATTAAAAAGAAACTCAGCAGACTATAATAAGAATGAAATATTTCTTCAACAATATGCTCAACACTTCTTCTCCTTGACTCTGGCGTTATGTTTCCGATGGCTAGATATGATGTTATTCATCTTCTCCGCTTCCTCAATCAATTCCTATATTGTTCCATCCGGCACCAGGGAAATCTCTATCCCGCTCCGTGTTCGTTCGTCCGTCGCTGCTGTGAATCTGATAGCAAACAGCAAACTGTCCTTATCGGCGTTAGTCGTATGGTCGTTGGCCGCCGCAAGATTCAAATCCGAACAAGGTGATGAAGGTCACAGGGAATTGAATCCGGTGGATTGTTGTTTGAGGCACAACAAAAATAGAGATTGAAAAAAAGAAAAAAGAAAGAAAGACGGAGATGATGAAAACAGTGTTATTTTATTTTAAATAATTTAAATAAATATTACACGTGACAATTTTTGAGTGGAGAACAGTAAAAACAGGATGGTTAGAACAGCATGCAAGTTTTCTCCTATTTGTAATTGCATTTCAAACAATTTATTTGTAGTGTTTCGTAAATATCATGCAAAGTCCCACTACATAAATATCATAAATTAGACAATAAGAATGCTAAGAAAAGAAATAAATATTGAATATTAAAATGAAGAAATAAGGATGAGAAAGAGGGTTGGGTAGAAGGATTATACAATAATTATGATAAAGTGTTAAAATAGAATAAAGAGCATCAAAATCTATATATACTTGCAAAATCAACAATATAGTCTCACTCGTTAAATACAAAGAAAAAGAAAGATACAATAAAATCATAAAATTTCAGAAACATATCATTCTTCTACAACACTAATAACCCTTCCAAATAGAAATTTCACATGCCCATATATGTATGAGGAGGGATATAAGACATTATGCGTTAATCTTGATCTATCTCAAAAACATATCAAACGATTTTAGATTTTTATATAATTCAACATATATGATCTATACGATATAAGCTTTCAATCCAACGGTGGATTTTGTAAAATTTGTATTCGTTAAAGCGTTATTGAGCGGTGTAACATTACTCAAATGTTACACCGGTGTAATTTGATCTCTCCCCATATATATATATTATAAAATAATTAATTCACAAAACCGTTTTTATTATAGTGGGAATGTCAATTAAAAGGCTTGACACTAAAAAAACATTAAAAGAGGTGATTATTTCACTTATTATCCACAAAAAGAAATGATTTAAAGGTTATGATTGATTGATACAATTAGGGTTAGGATTAGTGGTAGGAGAACTATCTAGGATTTATATATATAGATAGTTTGGTTAAGCATGCACTATAGTACCTTAATCTTTATTGTTTACATACATAATAAATTAATTAATCTACCCCGTTGCATTGTAGTGTACAATTGCATCTTTATTGGGGATGTAGATAGTAATGGTCAAGACAATATGGTAAAATGATGGTAAAATGGTCTGAATATTTGGATATACAATCGCATCCTTACTGCATCCTCTTTATGACTTTATTTACTCTCTCTGTTCCAATATGCAAGACATTTTTGCAAAATTTTATTATCCCGTTTTATAAGAATATTTTCAAAGTTCAAGGTGCATTAATTAAATTTTCACAAGAATACCCCTAATTAAATAAAGAAAAGTAAAAGATCATTATTTCTCTCTCTTAATAATTGAAGAGTAATTTTGGAAAGAGAATGTATATTATTGATAAATTTAATGCAAAGACTAATTTTCTTAATTTTTGTGCATCTGTGAAAAAGCTCTTATATATTGGGATGGATGGAGTATCAAATATCAAATCAAACACCTCTAAATGAAAATTATTTTCAAGCACGAGATCCTTTTTATATTTTCACTTTTCCTTTCTCTTGTTTTGCTTCCTTCAATTAAACATTTTTTGAAACAGTCACCTACTGCAATTTGAAATTATCCATGATCCGAGTTTTCTGATTTTATAGTTTGGTTAAGGTTAAGCATGCGAAATATACTGCAAACGGGACTTCTTCCCTTCTCCTATGCTATCCACGTCATATTAAACTAGTACTACTATAGTATCTTTATCAATACTAGTTTCCCTAGGGTCAGTCCAAAAAACATATAAGGCATGTCGAGCTTTGTTCTAACTTGACAGAGAGTTGAAGATATATCCTAGGGATTAAAAGTGTCGTTTGCAGTTTTAATATCTAGAAAACCCCGTCATTTTTGAGGTGAAAAAATATATCAGTGAGCTCCTCTGTATAAATAACTGCATCCTGCTGTTATTATATGGTTTTGCATCCCACTGTTATCGTTATATACACGACGATGCTAGTAAACACCACCATTCCAAGTGTCCGTTCAACATCATTGCGCATAATTGGAGCTCTCATTGCGGTGGCTATGCTATTGTGGACTATTAGAAGCGGATATCAAAATGCAAATGAACCACCACATCAACTATATGGCCAATGGATTTCACATGTTGGAGTCTTGATTATGCTTTTTGGTTTCTTGCTTCTGGCTATAGGGCTACCTATAATTGCAGACTTGTTTGTTGGGTTGTCAGAGGAGCTACAATTCCCTGTGGAATCTGATCTTCATCAGAGTATCAACCTCAAAGTTAAAGTTGATGCTTGTGTCTGATTTTCGTCCGAAATTAGCTTTAGTTATATGTTGAAGCGATAGATCAGACATTTTTTTTACATAAAGAAATAGATCAGACTTCTTCATCGATTGTATAGGCACATGTATCACGCTCTTTACTTTTTCACCTTCTAAACAGATGATAGTTCTCCACATCTAAAAATTGGCTTCAAAAAGGGTTAGGCTTAATGCAAAGTACAACAACTGTTATGTTGTATTGACTTTTACATAAAAACATTAAAGAGGTTGCTGCTTTTCGATTTTAATGCAATGAAACAATTAATGATATTTGTAATAATTCTTGGTTGGGTCGTGTCAATGAGTGTCTTAAGGAAATTGACATTGTTTAAAGTTTCCAAACGAGATAATTAGTTATTGAAAAGTTTAGCATAACTCTGCTGAAGTTAAGTGTATATCTTCTCAATGTATTAAATTTAATTCTTTAGACTTGTTTAAGCAATGCTCTTAACACACTCACTAGCATTTACCATGACTCTACCCTAGAAAACGTGAACAGTGTTGATTGTAGCATCTTTTTCACTGTTTTGAGTTCTTTAATGATAGTCTTTCAGATAAATTGCCAATGGTGAAGGATATCTCTTACCCTAGCAAAAGAGTAAATGTAAAAATGTTTGTGAATATGACTACAATATTCATGTGCTTCCTAAGCATTCCTAATCTCAACTATTCATGAATAGATTTGATGGTCAAGGTTTACTCCTCAATTATTATACATAAGAAAGGCTCTCTTGCTTGATACGTTGTCTATGTGCCTTTTTTTTTCTCTCAGAATAAGTGTGTCACTTGATATGTCTTGCGTTTGTGTGTGTGAGGTGGAGTTACTATTTAGCCTATAATACTTGAGTAGTTTAATTCATCAATGTTATCCAAATGCAACATAAAATCTATTTGGGTGGGTGCCAAACATGGACCATGGAGTGAATGTGTTTTCCTATTTTTCTGAAGGATCAACAAAAGTGTGAATGACCTTTCACCACAAAACTTCCATGAGTAAATGACTTAGTTAACAAATATGCTATATGTGCCAGTGTGTGACAGCATTTGAGAGTTAGCCAAATATGCTATATGTGCCAGTGTGTAACAAATATGCTATATATAAACCCTGGACTAAATAGCAATGTCCGCTTTTATAAAAATTTCCTACATAACCAAGTGAAGTAGTTATGAACTCTAACCACTCAGCAAATGTTGAAACACACTTACAACCAATCCCTATTTTGTGAGTGGTACCAAATCCAAAGAGAAAGACTTCCTCCTCTCTTCTAGTAATAACTGTTGTCCATGAATCATGTATCCTATATCTTTTAGAAACTTGCAAGTTGCAAGAAATAATAATTCAAGCAAAATGACGGGGCCATTTTAAAAACTTTGCACGATTCCATGTATAAACAATAAAGGCTATTGCAAATATGTTGCACAGCCAGCGTATGAAGCAATGCACTGACATGTGTTGATTACCTGATTTGCTAGATTTTGGACCTTTGATTTGATGATTAGTTAAGGGTTTTCTGTTTTGGTACTGGGATCCTAGATGTTCTCTTCCTCTGCTCTCTGTTTTGGTCTTCTCTTTCATCCTGTCTTGTTCTTTTAGTGATGTTCCACTGATGTCTTCAAGAGATGCTTGTTTGGTTGGTAGTACTCTTAAATTTCTGACTATTTAAGTTTGATTAGTATCTGTAGTAATCTAGAGGTTTTTTTTGTTCTTATTTATGCTATTATATATGTGTGTGTGTGTGTGTGTGATAGAGTGAAATTGTTAATCTATATGCATATGTATATGTTAACTTTGTAGAAACCTAGTATCCTTATTAGGATTTAAACTTTTCATTCTACTCATGATCCTTAGGTAGTGTCTTGATTTTAACTCCTAAATAACAAAACAACAATGATGCACACACAGTGTTGTTAAACAGCACCTACAGCGGTACTATACCTCTATCTATAACATTGCGGGATTTGGACAAGCCGTTATTGTTCTACAATATGCTATTTAGTACAAAATGTTGTCATATTGCGGCTATAATGACACTATTGCGGCTAATTTCCTCTATTCGCTATTGACAACATTGGTTGCACTTGCACAGCAAGTTTGTGAAGCTCAGCTGTGACCTTATTTCAAATCTCCCATCACTAGTGAGAATTTTAGGTTTTTGAAACCTAGTTAATGATTTAATATAATATGGAAGACAAAATGGAACTATCCAAGGATATGAACCAAAAACTAGTGGTAGTTCACAAGCAAAATAAGTACATAACTTATCATCCCAACCAAGTCTCTAATCAATCAATCAACCTTAAAACGTTGCCTTGTATTTTCAAATGCTTTCCTATTAAGCTTAATAACAATAATACAAAAACAAGAACACGAATCCATCCGATGAAAGGCAATTTGCAGAGATAGTTCTGATTATATTTACTTATTCATTCATTCATCATTTGTTAGTTCCTAACAAGAGTGATGTATAAAACCAAAACACAGCAACACAGAATTACAATATGCAATCAACATTAAGCAAAGGCAAAATTATATTGAAATAGAAAATGGTAATGAAAGTAGTACATATATCGTTCGTTGATCATGAATAACGACCATAAAACAAACCCTAGAAAATTGGAATAGTACATTTTGCAAATCAAATGAGCTTGAAAGGAAGAGGCCAAGGAGTAGACCTGGGAACTTCGAGCTTATCTTTCATTCGCTCGATCATCTGATCTCTCTTTGGACGAGATTTGCCATATGAGCCCTTGAATCTCTTTCCTTTCTTTGTCTTTTTATCACCACGCCCACATAATATTGGACCTGCTACTCCGGCAGACGCACAAGGTGTCTCCGTCGACGCTCCTCTTATTAACCACCTTGCAGCTACACTGCACCGCTGCATCGCACTACAACCACCACTCGCCATTCACAATTTCTTCTTTTTGCTATTTGCTGCTCTCTCGCTTTGGTTCATCAGTATCGCCACCCACCAACAACACACACTGGAATGGAATGGATACTTTATATGGGCCAGGCCCATTCTTTTCAAATGCCATTTTTGTTTCTTTTATTAAATTAAATATATATTCCTACATCTTTTAAGTATACCCCCTAAATTTTTTGGGGTTGCTTACTAGTGTTGCTAATGATTGGTTTAAGAGTTATGTTATGGTAGCTCAATTGGTAATTACTACTAAAGATATATTAATTTACAACTTATCTATATATATATATATATATATATATATATATATATATATATATATAGATATATATATATATAAGCTCAATTGAATAAAAACAAATGATTAGTTTAATCGCATAAGCAACACACAATTAATTTATAATTTATTTATCTATTTATACATTAAGATAAATCCTCATGTCATAATTGATTTTGTTTTTACCAAACTTGTTATAAAACATGGTATACCTATAATATGTTTTATTGTCAATTTTTTGTTTAATAATTGATTTTGAGTTTTCAAAGGTTGTGAGTTTGGTTTATGAAATGATGATTATGATTTTGTTATGATGCACCGTTTTGTTTTGCTACATAATACATTTTCTTCATAATATCAAGTGCATGAATGAGAATTAGAAATAAAAATTCACTTTATCGGTTATTTTTTTTTCTTCATTTGTTGATTCCAACAAAAATAATAGTCAACTGTCAGTGACGAGAATGTTACTCTTTATAATAAATAAATATAATAAATAAGTAAAAAATCTCGAATGTTACTATTATTAATTGAGATATACTTATGTTGATTCAATTTTGAGTTTTATTTTTTGTATAATAGTCAACTGTCAGTGACGAGAATGTTACTCTTTATAATAAATAAATATAATAAATAAGTAAAAAATCTCGAATGTTACTATTATTAATTGAGATATACTTATGTTGATTCAATTTTGAGTTTTATTTTTTGTATATCTATTATTTATATGTTTGAGAGTTTCTCTCTCATGATCAATTTATTAGGTGGCATCCTCTCAAGAAATTTAATCTCACGTGGCATTCTCTCAAATCATTTTGTTGACGTGTCATCATTCTGTGCTTTCTTCTTTAGTCATTAATCCTCAATAATAAATATAGAAATTTCCTATTCTCAATTTTGTTTTTTACGTAATTAAATCAATCTTAATTAATATTAGAAGATTTCATGAAAATTGAATAGCAAAGCAATTAGAAAAAAATTAAAAAGAAACAAATTCTTTTGTTCGTAATTAAAAGGAAATAATTTAATACAAGATTACAAGACTATTGTTCGAAAAATTACTGTTTCAGTATTAATTATTGATATTGATTCATGAAAAGAATCGGTTTATTTTACACATTATTAGCATTCAATATATTCCAATTTTACGAGATTCTTAGCTTATTTAAAAAAATTAATTATTAATTATTGTCTTACTATATAAGTTTTTGCATTAGCTAGATCAAAATGGTTAAAATAAAAAAAAAAAAGTAATTATAGATTATAATATATTATTTCAAAAAAAAATCATTTTTTTATGAATTTCGAAAAATTACTAATTTCTATATTTTTTTTGTTTTGACCACCAATTTAATCTGGTTCGGGACAAGTTCAACGTCAATCACCACTGACCAACTAACTATTAGTCTAATTTCTATATTAATTAGTTATGCAAATTTAATATTTTTTTATTCATGTACGTCCAAATAATTCATTTGTGTGAAATTTTTATTTTTATTTTGTGTAAAACATTGATATATTCCAAAAAAGGAATCAATATATTTTTAATTAATTTTTAGTAAAGGTTTTAACTACACATTTTGGGCAAATTACTTATATACCCATGTTTATTATTCTATATAAGAGGTCTTTTGATGAACATTACAATCACATTTCAGGTATGTCTCTTTGTTATTCTATAAGAGGTCTTTGGATGAACATTACACATGTTTATAATTTTCGTGACTCTTCATTGTTTTATTTGTAGTAGTGAAGTCGACGATCCAAATTGCAATGTGTTGGTATATATCTTTAATTTACATCTTTCTACTACATTTTTTTGTTGATATAAGTTTTGTACTTAAATGATGTTTATAAATAATTATAATCGTACTAATTTTGAGATATAATTTTTTATTTGCAGATCCATGTAGAAGAATGACAATATTCCTTATAAAAATTAGAATTTAGCAGTATCAACTATTGTTATTGTTCTATTAATATAAGCAAAATAAATCTGTCTATTTTATTTTTATATGCAAAATAAACCTGTTTATTATTCACATAGAAAAAACTTGATAAAAAAGAACATCGAAAAATGGCATGCTATGAGTCATCTATGGTTCTGAATTATTGTTTATTTTGACTTTATGGTTCTGAAATTTTAAATTCAAAGTTAATGGAAAGAATGTTTTTTTGTTACAAGAATGAAAATTTTCAATTAATTAGAAAACATATTAATACCAATTTTGAAACACATACACTTAAATGAATTCAAATTAAATACCATAATGATTAAATATATTAATTATAAAACGTATCAATCTAATATTAACAGGGTCCATGATTTATTTCCTATTAGGTTTTTTCTTGGGTACAATGGCTATAAAAAATAAAATACGTTGAAGACATAACCAAAATGAATCATGATTATATGTGATGTGATAATAATAATATTCTATGATTTTGAAATTTAATTTTAAATTCAAAATAAATTGAGAGAATATTTTATTTTAATAAAAAATATATTAGAGAATATTTTATTTTAATAAAAAATATATTAATGGCAATTTTGAAATATTTCTACTTAAATGAATTCAATTCTTTAGAAAATATAACATAATTTTTTTTGGAAAAGCAATTTTTTTAATTAAATAGAGAAAAGAGCACAAGAAGTGCTAAAACACAATACAAGCAAAGTCTGGTACATAAGAGCCTCAAAAAAACCAAAGTTCAACTTTAAGCATGGAGCTCATAAGCTCATTCCTGTCCTTATATGATAGCAGAACATCAAAGAGATACAATATGTCCAGAATAAAACTAAAAAACACCAAAAAACAATCTAGAAAAGATAACATTTTCGTTAATATTCATATTGTGTCAATAAAACATTAGTCAAAGCAAATATGAATTCACATAAAAGGAAAAAAAAGAATGAAATAATTATCATTAAAATTATTGCACAAAATAATTAAGAGATCATTAAGATGGTCAATGAAAATTTGAATCCATCCAGAAAAATTCTTAGGTGAGTACTCACCCAACAATTAATGGTTAGGCACATTCAATAAGATAATTACATGTAATAAAACCATAATAATAAACAAATATGTTAAAACTACTTCTTCAAAAAAAATATGTTAAAACTAAAAAGACAATAGACATCTATTATTTATATGTTTAGGAGTTTCTCTCTCATAGTCTTATTCTTATGTGGCATCATTTCATTGATCTATGTCTTATGTGACATTCTAATATTTCTCCAATTCCTGTGGCTAACTATGAAGGCCTTTGCAATTTCTCTAATATATGATGATATCATTTTACTTAGAATCTTTGGCTAATTTGGAAATTCAATCATTTCTCAATTATTGTTTATAAATCGTATTTAATGCACCTATTAAAAATAATTTTAAAAGGAAATAACTCAAATTCAAATATAAATAATTATATCTCATTAATATATATATAATACATAATATTATACATGATTTTTTTTTGTGAAAGTATTATATATGAAATTTTATATATACCAAACACTGGAGTTTTTTTACGTAATATTTTTTTATATATATACCACAAGAGTTTTTTCTCAAGGAAACAAATCTACGTGGACAATCCATTTAAATAGAGCATCTTTGTTGGGTTAATTGTGATGATGATAAACAAAAGGATCGGTGGAGAATGAGTCCAAAAATTGACTATTTTTTTTTTGAACGAATTAATCACTCCGCTGATTTAATGGGTTTGATAATGCTATATATAATCCTTTCAAGCTAAGTTTTGAAGGAAAATTGCATTTAAAAACAGAGTAAAACGCAGCGGAAATTTAAGATTTTCCTTCGGTGGATCCTTGCGAATGGACATGATCAGGGTTTCGATTATTACCTTTGAAGAACAATTCCTCGATTCTGAATTGATCACAAGAACCGCACGATCGCAGTACCTCTAGCCGGTCCACACGAACAGTTTCCGTTCACCTCTTAGTGCTAGCTTCAAGACGACGGTAGAGGGAGATTTAGTGCGGTTAGGGTTTTAGAGAATTTTAAGGTTACTCTAAAATTCAGATTATGTGTGTAACACTTGACTGAATTACATAAGGCTCTATTTATAGAGCTTATTATGTTGTCTTCAGGCCAAAGTGGTTATTGGACTTCATAAGCCCAATAACCTACTGTAACTAATCGCACCCCACTAATAAGTCATACTTATTTCTCCCGTCATTAACTGTCCTTATGTGTGTGACCCTGTAGGTTCCTATGACGTTGGCAATAATATTAATCTCAATATTATAAACAGTGAGCGGTATCTAGCAACACATCACTGCTACCCAAGTCACAAGAATGTCACGTGATCTGACAAACCTTTCCGTGATAAAACTCGTGTGTATAATTACCCTTTTACCCTTATGTCTATATTGAACACAAGGCATAGTACGTCACCCTTGTTAAGTTCAATATTGGGCCCATAGACATATCTCCCGTTATGTAGGAGGGGTAAATTCCATCTAGGTCACTCATGTCCCTCAGCATGATTCGTGGAATACCCATCAACCAACCTTATAGTCATCCTGTTACGGATAACTTTGATTGGCGACAAAGTACTACACTCCTACACCTAGGGAACATAGTGGTTTCAGGTCGAAGGGTGGAATACACCACTTATCACTATGAGAATATCTTATGACATTTCATAACATACTATGTAATATTCTCATGGTGGGTCAATCCGATATAAATATTACTCTTAATATTTATATCTATGTGAAGACTTGATAACTCTTTATCTATGATCCGTGAGATGTGATCATCAGTCTATCAACATAATAGTCTCTACGTTTTGATGTTATCCCAATTCACATTAAAGCTTGACTACGGATGTTTTAAGAATAGTGTTCTCATGTGTAATGGATTCTCACGATTAAGTCACACTTAACGTTCCATTCGATGAACTTACTATTCTAGGGACTCTATTATTATTTAACACATAAACATAATAAAGAAAAGCCTTTATTTAATAAGTAAATTATCCAATACAAGTATCATGCAATTATAAATAATTGGCCTCTAGGGCTTACACCAACAATCTCCCACTAGCACTAGAGCCAATCAGGCATACTCCTAATACCTATGCCCCTAGTGTGGCCCTCATGCTTCGGCTGAGCAAGAGGCTTTGTAAGTGGATCAGCAGCATTGTCAAGTGTTGGTACTCTGCATATTTTCACATCTCCTCTATCAATTATCTCTCGAATAAGATGATAGCGCCTGAGCATGTGTTTGGACTTTTGGTGAGATCTAGGCTCCTTAGCTTGTGCGATTGCACCATTGTTGTCACAAAATAATTCAATGGGATCCACAATGCTAGGGAATATGCCAAGTTCAGTAATGAACTTCTTTATCCAAACAGCTTCCTTTGCTGCATTTGATGCAGCGATGTACTCAGCTTCGGTTGTAGAATCAGCAACTGTATCTTGCTTTGAACTCTTCCAGCTCACAGCGCCACCATTTATGCAAAACACATAGCCTGATTGCGACCTAAAGTCATCCCTATCTGTTTGGAAGCTAGCATCAGTGTAACCAATTACATTTAGCTCTTCTTGGCCTCCATATATTAGGAATGAGTCTTTAGTCCTCCTTAAGTATTTAAGGATGTTCTTGACAGCCACCCAGTGAGCCTCACCAGGATCAGACTGATAACGGCTTGTTGCGCTTAAGGCATATGAAACATCTGGTCGAGTACATATCATGGCATACATGATGGATCCTATAGCCGATGCATAAGGGATCTTACTCATGCGGTCCCTTTCTTCCTTAGATGAAGGAGACTGTGTCTTTGAAAGACATAGGCCATGTTGCATAGGAATGAATCCTTTCTTGGAATCATGCATATTAAAGCGTCTTAGCACTTTATCTATGTATGTACTCTGGCTTAGGCCAAGCAGTTTTTGTGATCTATCTCTATAGATTCTTATTCCTAATATATAGGCTGCTTCACCCAGATCTTTCATAGAAAAGCAATTCCCTAACCAAGTTTTAATTTGTTGCAAGGTAGGGATGTCGTTTCCTATCAGTAATATGTCATCTACATATAATACTAGGAATGCGACTATGCTCCCACTAACCTTCTTGTAAACACAAGGCTCATCTTCATTTTGAATGAATCCGTACTGTTTTACAGTTTCATCAAAACGAAGATTCCAACTTCTGGAAGCTTGCTTCAATCCGTAGATTGATCGCTGTAATTTGCATATCATTTTGGCTTCTCCTGGAATGCAAAAGCCTTCAGGTTGTGTCATATACACATCCTCAAGGAGACTCCCATTGAGGAAGGCAGTTTTTACATCCATCTGCCAGATTTCATAATCATAGTATGCAGCGATGGCAAGTAAGATCCGAATGGATTTGATCATCGCAACTGGTGAAAAAGTTTCATCATAGTCTACCCCATGAATTTGTTTGAAACCTTTAGCAACCAATCGCGCTTTGTAGGTCTGTACCTTTCCATCCATGTCAGTCTTCTTCTTGAAGACCCACTTGCATCCTATGGGTTTAATCCCATCAGGAGCTTCCACCAAGTTCCAAACTTGATTTGTGTACATGGAATCCATTTCAGATTTCATGGCTTCAAGCCACTTCTCAGATTCAGGGCCAGTAATGGCCTCTTGGTAAGTCACAGGCTCATCTTGATCCATGAGTAATACATCACCTTGTTCCGATATGAGATATCCATATCTTTCAGGTTCTTGACGTATCCTGTTGGACCTACGTGGTTCTTGTGTTACATGAGCAGGGTTCTCTGTCACAACATCTTGTGCATCCTGCTCTTGTTCCTCCATTGGTGTGTCACTACTTTGTGGATCGTGAATTTCTTCAAGATCTACTTTCCTCCCACTGATTCCTTTGGAAATAAAATCTTTTTCTAGGAATACTCCTGTTCGAGCGACAAACACTTTGCCCTCAGAAGGATTGTAGAAGTGATATCCTTTTGTCTCTTTTGGATATCCCACAAAGAAGCACTTGTCAGATTTAGGTTCAAGTTTAGTAGAAATTTGACGTTTTACATAAACTTCGCAACCCCAAATCTTTAAGTAAGACATATGTGGTTTCTTGCCACTCCATATCTCATATGGTGTCTTTTCAACCGTTTTAGAAGGAACACGGTTAAGTGTATAAGCTGCTGTTAATAGAGCATGTCCCCAAAAGGAGTTTGGAAGATCAGCGTGACTCATCATAGACCGCACCATGTCCAACAAGGTTCGGTTCCTTCTCTCAGACACACCATTCCATTGTGGTGTTCCAGGAGGAGTGAGTTGGGATAAGATCCCACACTCTTTTAGATAGTCATCAAATTCTAGGCTTAAATACTCACCTCCTCGATCTGATCGAAGGGTTTTGATTTTCTTTCCTAGTTGGTTTTGTACTTCATTTTTAAATTCTTTGAACTTTTCAAAGGATTCCGACTTATGCTTCATTAGGTATACATACCCATATCTGCTGTAGTCATCAGTGAATGTGATGAAGTACTGAAAACCTCCTCTAGCATGTGTGTTCAATGGTCCACATACATCAGTATGTATGAGAGCCAAGAGATCATTTGCCCTTTCACCTTTACCAGTAAATGGGGTCTTTGTCATTTTTCCCAATAAGCAAGATCTGCATGTTTCAAAAGATTCATAATCAAATGACTCCAAGAGCCCATCTTTATGGAGCTTGGAAATGCGTTTCTCATTTATATGGCCTAAACGACAGTGCCAAAGGTATGTAGGATTTAACTCATTAGGTTTAATCCTTTTCGTATCAATGTTATAAATTGGCATTTCAAGATCAAGAATATATAATCCATTACTCATTTGAGCTGTGGCATAAAAGATATCATTTAAATAAATGGAGCAACAATTGTTCTTTATTATAAATGAAAAGCCAAGTTTATCCAAACAAGAAACAGAAATAATATTCCTGCTAATGGCAGGTACATAAAAACAGTTCTCTAACTGTATTATTAAACCAGAAGGTAAAGTTAAATTAAAAACTCCTACAGCTAATGCGGCAACTCTTGCTCCATTTCCCACTCGTAGGTCGACTTCACCTTTAGCCAATCCTCTACTCCTTTGCAGCCCCTGCACATTAGTACAAATGTGAGAACCACATCCGGTATCTAATACCCATGTAGAAGAAGTAGATAAATTAATTTCAATAACAAAGATACCTGCTGAATTGGAGCTCTCTACTCCATTCTTTTTATCTTCCAGGTATTTTGGGCAGTTCCTCTTCCAATGTCCAGTCTTGTTACAGTGGAAGCACCTACCCTCCTTTGCAACTCCCCCAGTGGGCTTCAAAGCTTTAGGGGTAGGTTTGGGTTTGGCAACTTCCTTGCCCTTCCCTTTACCTCCCTTCCCTTTGTTGCCCTTCCCTTTGTTTCCATTGCCAATCATAAGAACATGGTTGGATTTCCCTTTTGTTTTCATGTTCTGCTCAGCCTGCCTCAACATGCCCAGCAGTTGTGGCAAAGTCTTTTCCATGTCCGACATGGTGAAGTTCAGAACAAACTGATTAAAACTCTCCGGCAACGATTGCAGGATCAGATCAGTTGCAAGCTCATTTCCAAGTGGAAATCCCAATTTTTCTAAGTTCCCCACGTACCCAATCATCTTGAGCACATGTGGACTTACTAGAGATCCCTCAGATAGCTTAGCTGAAAACAGGGCTTTGGAAACCTCAAACCTTTCAATCCTGGCTTGCTCTTGATAGAGCGTCTTCAAGTGTTCGATCATATCGAACGCATTCATGTCCGTACTCTGCTTTTACAAAATTGATACAGTAATTATTCATCAAAACGTTTCAGGATTTTGTTCACCATAAACGATTGGATATATGATGCTTCACCAGTTATCGGTTCCGAAGCTCACGCTCACAATCATCCATGCTCACGACAATCACTTAAAACTTTCAATGAACAATATGTTCTGTTTATATATAACAACACAACACTTGTATTGTTATAAACCCTAATACAACCGCCATTCATCAAAACGTTTCAGGACTGCTAGTTCTAGATGAACGATTGGATATATGATGCTTCACCATAAACGGTTCCGAAGCTCACGCTCACAATCATCCAAATTAAACGCCAATCACTTAAACATTCGAATGAATGACACGATCAATGTATCACATACACCGATGCGCCGTATCAGAAATATATATCACATATATATTTTAAAACCGATCAATCAAATTTTATTAATCCTTGTTATTATTATTAATACCGATTCAAAACCATATTAATAAAACAGTAATAAACAACAAACCGATTCATGGTTTCACAAGTGGCTCTGATACCACTGAAGGAAAATTGCATTTAAAAACAGAGTAAAACGCAGCGGAAATTTAAGATTTTCCTTCGGTGGATCCTTGCGAATGGACATGATCAGGGTTTCGATTATTACCTTTGAAGAACAATTCCTCGATTCTGAATTGATCACAAGAACCGCACGATCGCAGTACCTCTAGCCGGTCCACACGAACAGTTTCCGTTCACCTCTTAGTGCTAGCTTCAAGACGACGGTAGAGGGAGATTTAGTGCGGTTAGGGTTTTAGAGAATTTTAAGGTTACTCTAAAATTCAGATTATGTGTGTAACACTTGACTGAATTACATAAGGCTCTATTTATAGAGCTTATTATGTTGTCTTCAGGCCAAAGTGGTTATTGGACTTCATAAGCCCAATAACCTACTGTAACTAATCGCACCCCACTAATAAGTCATACTTATTTCTCCCGTCATTAACTGTCCTTATGTGTGTGACCCTGTAGGTTCCTATGACGTTGGCAATAATATTAATCTCAATATTATAAACAGTGAGCGGTATCTAGCAACACATCACTGCTACCCAAGTCACAAGAATGTCACGTGATCTGACAAACCTTTCCGTGATAAAACTCGTGTGTATAATTACCCTTTTACCCTTATGTCTATATTGAACACAAGGCATAGTACGTCACCCTTGTTAAGTTCAATATTGGGCCCATAGACATATCTCCCGTTATGTAGGAGGGGTAAATTCCATCTAGGTCACTCATGTCCCTCAGCATGATTCGTGGAATACCCATCAACCAACCTTATAGTCATCCTGTTACGGATAACTTTGATTGGCGACAAAGTACTACACTCCTACACCTAGGGAACATAGTGGTTTCAGGTCGAAGGGTGGAATACACCACTTATCACTATGAGAATATCTTATGACATTTCATAACATACTATGTAATATTCTCATGGTGGGTCAATCCGATATAAATATTACTCTTAATATTTATATCTATGTGAAGACTTGATAACTCTTTATCTATGATCCGTGAGATGTGATCATCAGTCTATCAACATAATAGTCTCTACGTTTTGATGTTATCCCAATTCACATTAAAGCTTGACTACGGATGTTTTAAGAATAGTGTTCTCATGTGTAATGGATTCTCACGATTAAGTCACACTTAACGTTCCATTCGATGAACTTACTATTCTAGGGACTCTATTATTATTTAACACATAAACATAATAAAGAAAAGCCTTTATTTAATAAGTAAATTATCCAATACAAGTATCATGCAATTATAAATAATTGGCCTCTAGGGCTTACACCAACAAGTTTATTGGTTGAGACTTTGGTGGTTTCTTTTCAAACTTAGCAGATACATGCATGATACACAAATGTATACTAGCTTTCATTTTTCATGTGATATTTAACAAATATACTAATAAAATAATATAAACTCCTCGAAGGACTATACTATACAACGAATTGCTTATAAAAAAAAATTATATAGAACGAATTGGCCAAATGTGGAACTGAGAAATTGAAGGCTTAATATGTTTCAAAACAAAATTGAAGGCTTAAGAATCTCTGAACAAAAATACTCACCTTAAAAGGAATATAAAAAAAATAAAAATAGTAATTTAATTGTTCACAAAAAAAGTTATTCTTAAACTTCATACTTATCGAACAGAGAAAATTGTGTGATTGTCTGAAATATAAAAGGAATAAAGTAATTGACTTCATAGATTATTTTTCTATTTTATTTTATTATTTTATTAATTTTATTAATAAAAAAAAGTTACATAGTGATTTATACCAAACATAATATTACAATAGGGGGTATTGATAAAAAAATAATCTACAAGGAGGTATTAAGCAAAAAATAACTTACACGGGGTGGGACATACATTTGTAGATTTTATTATATAAAAAATACGATAAATATCAATTGAAAGTAAGGAAAGTAACAATGATTTTATATATAAAAAAAGAAAGAATTAAAAGTAATAATATCATGTATTACTTTGTTTTTATTTTCCAAATATCACTGTAAGATAAACAAATAGATAAATTTTTTAAATTTTGCACCATTAACAAATGAGATATGCATAAAAAAAATGATATAATTTTTTTTTTGTCAAGCAAATGACAAATAATTCTACTGTTCATTACACTTACACAAATGTGAACTTTTTTCACACGGGGACATGGGCTAAAATACTCCAGAAGAAAACAAATGTCTAAAGGAGAGAGATGACGATTAAAAACTAATATATATTAATCGTTAGATTAGTTTTTGCTTAATGACCTTTTTTATGAAAATAAAAGAACAAATATACAAACATGTGGGTTGGGAACGGGGAGTGGAGTATCACTCTCCGTTCTACCATTTCTCATTAAAATCTCCAAAATTTGGATCATTTATCATATTTAAATAAATTATTACATTAAATATAAAATTAATTTTACAAATAATTAAAAAACCCACAAAATATTGAAAATTTAATAATCCATATTTTTCATATGTCAAAACAATATCTATATTTTTCATTGAACATTAACCCGTGCATTTGCACGGGTAAGTTATACTAGTTTAATTTAATTAATAACTATGCTATTTAATATGAAGGCCGAGTAAACGAAATGCAAGAATTAGGTGTTAAAAAAGATGAGAAAAAGAATAAACACATAATGTGTAGATGGAGCGAAAATCAAATTGCAGTTGATATATAAATTCAACGGTCATGATTCATTCTTGCCTTTGGATTTGTGATAAGAAGCATTTTTCTTAGTTTAATTTAATTTTATCATCATAAAAATAAAAATGAATTAATTTTTTTTTTCAAGTAGAAGTAGGTAAGTGGCTAGAAAATCCACCGTGAATAAGTGGAGTGTCTCGGGTTTGAACCCGAACTCGTGCACGTATAGTGCGATGTCCTTACCAACTAAACTAAGTTCATGTTATAAAAAACAAAACCATTTTGGTAAATAAAAAAAAAAAAAAAAGTAGGATTAAAATTTAAAAGTTAAAACCCTACCGGGAGTGTGTACTGCGTATCCAAGTATCTGTCCATTTCCTTCTTATGCGGAGGCCAACGGTGAAGTGAAGGATATAGCAGTTACAAACCACCGAAAATGGACGGCGGCGAGAACGATTCTCACCAGGGAAGTTCGTTAGTGATTCATCAAACCACCGAACAACTCATCGCCAGGTGCATAGCTCCCGTAAAAAAGGACTTCATTCGTCCACCTCCTGATCGAACAACTTCCTCTCAAAACGACACCGTTTCCATCCCAAACGATAAACCTCCTCTTCTCGCCAAGGAGAAGAAATCTAAACGCCAACTCAAACGCGAACGTCGTCAGGTACCACTCACATTTCCATTCTACGCATTCAATCTATCTATATCCCAAAATACAACATAACCGTTTCACTCTGTACTCTTCAGGACCAAAAATCAACAAAAAATCTATGTCCAGAAATTTCAAAGTCTGGTGATGTTAATTCGTGTCGTTATCAAGATAAGTGTCGATTCAGTCATGATATTGAAGCCTTCAAGGCACAGGTAGGTGAAGCGATGTTATGTTATGTTATTATCACTGAATTGAACTTATTATTTGTATTTTAAAACCCTGATTATTGTTAATTTATTAATTAATTAAGAAGGGTTTTTGTGTTTGATGAGTGCAGAAACCGGATGATTTGGAAGGTGAATGTCCTTTCTTGAAATCCGAAGGTTCTTGCCCTTATGGATTATCATGTAGATTTTTAAGTACTCATGAAGAGGGTAAGCCATTATCTTCTAATGGATTGGAGAAAAGGTCTGAAGTTAATGGTTTTAGCAAAGATGTTCAAAAGCTTTTATGGAAAAATAAAATGACCTACCCCAAAGCTGATGCTAAACTCAAAGCTCTTGGCCTCTTTGTATGTATTATTCTTTATTTTTTGCTTCTCAACTCATGTTTCTCATTTTATTTACAAGTTGTTATAAATGTTTGTCTTTCTAGTGATTTTGTTACTTAGTAGTGCTCAAGAAAAACCACCAATACTTTCATCATGTGTCGGTGTCTGATACTGACATGTGATTATATTAAATTACTTTCATTTTCTTAAACTGTTATCGGTGTATAGGTTTTTGTGTCGTGTAGGGTATTTGTGTCAGTGTTTCATAGCTTGTAAATCTTCATCAACATGGTCATGGTTTTTTTTTTCCTAATTAATTACCACTTTACTAAGATATAGGTTGAAAATGCCATTGTTAGTGTTATTTTATGATCAGCTCTCAAAATTCCTTGGTTGTTTTCTTCTTCTCTAGATGTATTCTTGATGTATATGTGGTTTCTTTTTAGTACTATTTTTTTATTTCCTCATTCCATTTTTAATCAATCATTCTTCAGAGTAAGCCAAAAGTGAATAACTTGGGAAACAAAGATGGTGATGACAAATGTGTTCAGTCTGAGGAAAATGGCTCTGGTGCGGTTACATCTGAATTGGAAAACAATGATGGCGTTGACAAATGCCATCTGTCTGATGATGATGGCTTGTGCGGGGTTGCCGCTGACTCAGGTTCTAAGTTAGAATGTTCTGCAGAAGTTAAAAAAGACGATGACATTACCAGAGAACTTGAATCTGATATAATCTGTCCCCTAAAGAGAAGAAAAACTGAAGAAAATTGTGAAGATGTTGAGACAGAAAATGAAGGTCATAAAGTCATCTTTTACTTTAGTGATTATAGTTTACGGTTAATATCATTGCTTTTTAATATTACTTTATATTCAATTCTAGTGGAACTTAGCTTCATATTGCTGAAACAGGTGTGAGTGTTGTTGACCAAAATGTTGATGGAAGCTGCATAAAATCTGAACCAGAGGCAGGACCTGAAGCTATAGCCCCAGAAACTGATCTAAGCTTGAAGTTGCACTCACGTGAAAAGAAGCTTATTGATTTCAGGGAGAAGTTGTATCTTGCACCCTTGACCACTGTTGGAAATCTCCCCTTCCGGAGAGTTTGCAAAGTATTAGGAGCTGATGTAACATGTGGTGAAATGGCAATGTGCACAAATCTTTTGCAGGTACCAATATGGATTTTCTGCTACTTTCTCTCTTTAATAATACTAAGTATGATGAATATAGTGGTTATACAATAAACTTCGGTATATTGTGATATGAATTTCTGGCAGTTCCTGTATAGTTTCTTATCTTTATTTTTTTCCCCCTTAAAATCAATTTAGCAAGAGAATTATATTATCTGGCACTGTTACTTTGAAGTGCTGCTTTTGAATGTTGGAACCTATATTTAGGAACCAATAATGTAGTAATAAGCTTTTTTTTTTTTTTTTTTTTTTATAACTCAGTTGTGGATTGATGATTTATCATCAAGAATGGAACTTTTTTTTTTCTCTTCATAATGTCATCTTTGTTTTGTTCTGCACAGCTCTAACCCCATCTTTTCTTTTGCATATTCTTTCAGCATTTCAACCATCTGTTTGACATTGCAAATTTCTCACTTTTGCTCTTGTTACAGGGTCAAGCTTCAGAATGGGCATTGCTGAGACGCCATTCATCTGAAGAGTTATTTGGTGTACAAATCTGTGGTGCATATCCAGATACTGTGGCGCGGACAGTTGAACTAATAGAAAAGGAATGTACAGTAGATTTCATTGATATAAATATGGGTTGTCCTATTGACATTGTTGTGAATAAGGGTGCTGGATCAGCTCTTCTTACAAAACCAATGCGCATGAAAAGTGTTGTAGAAGTAGCTTCAGGAACAGTCGATATACCAATAACTATCAAGGTATTTTCCATGCTAAACACTACAATCGGACACGATAAAACTTGTGTCACCTTCCATTTAGCATCTTGATAGCTTCCTCTGTTCTTCGGTTCCGAATCTTCTTCATATTAGACCAAGTTCTGTTACTTTTTACAGGGAAAAAAGTGTTGTCATGCTTTTGAGTCCATCAATGTGCTTGCTTAATATGTGTGTCCCATTTTTTCATTGCACCAGGTACGGACAGCTTATTTTGAAGGGAAGAATCGTATTGACTCTCTGATAGCAGACTTTAGCTCTTGGGGAGCTAGTGCAGTGACAATACATGGCAGGTCACGGCAACAACGCTATAGCAAGCTTGCTGATTGGGATTATGTATATCAGTGTACCAAGAAAGCGCCTAATAATTTGCAAGTAGTGGGTAATGGAGATGTTTTTTCATTTGTAGACTGGAACAACCACAAAACTGAATGCCCTGAACTTGCTACGTGCATGATTGCCCGTGGTGCACTTATTAAAGTTAGTATTAACAACTTGGCTCATTCTCATTTTATGGAGTTTGTTATCGAGTATTATACCTTATGCTAGTTGTCTTCATTGGGAACAATTTTTATTTTTGAAACGTTTAAACTTATGACTGTTGTGTTGTTTGCAGCCTTGGTTATTTACGGAGATAAAGGAACAAAGACATTGGGATATCAGTTCTGGTGAGCGGCTAAATATTTTCAAAGATTTTGTGCATTTTGGTCTTCAACATTGGGGTTCAGATACAAAAGGTATGCTTTATTGATGCTGATGGAGTAGCTTTATTATATTCATATTTTAACTATTCCTTGATGTGTTAAAACTATGAAAATTAGAGTAGCTACTAGTACTTGCCTCAAATAAACACAAAACAGTTGTTAATTGCACTTGTCTTATGCCAAGAATGCACGGTCCTTATGTATATGCGACATATTTTCTTCATTGCAAAGGATACGAGTCATTGATGAGTGTATTAGGGGAGGGGCTTTTGGACTAGGAACATATAATTTGTGGGAGTATCTTGTAACTTTGTAAGAGAGTTTAGTTTGCTCACAACAGGGTATACCTTTAATCCCTTACATGTAGTCTATAACCGATTTAATAAGAAAAACATGAAACAAGTCCTTTCTCTCGTGTTATCTCACTGATGTGTTCTTCCTTATATTATATGTTTGTATTTCAGGGGTGGAGACAACTAGGCGATTCTTGTTGGAATGGCTTAGCTATACTTGTAGGTACATACCTGTTGGTCTTTTGGAAGTGGTTCCACAACGAATAAATTGGCGTCCACCATCTTACTATGGGCGTGATGACCTTGAGACACTGATGGCTTCAGACTCTGCAGCTGACTGGGTATGCAATTCTCTTTTGTTTCAAGTTTTCTTAAGCATATGTTTAAGCGTGGTGTTTTGGAGGGTAAAGGATGGGAGGGTAATATTTGTTATGGATGAAATAAAATGATAGATTATGAGGAAAGTTAATGTCCTAAATTCCTAATCCTTATTCATTGTAATTGTTGAATATAAAAATCTTGTATAGTTCTGTTAATTCAAAATAAAATTTTATCCATTCTTCTTTGTGCTAAACCCTCCACTCAAAGGAAAATGAGAGGTAATAGATAATATTTTGGTTTTAAAAAAGGATATGAGTTTATAAAAGCAACGGAGGTAAGAATTGCAGTCGATTTACTTTATAAAAAGAGGATATTAATGAACGTCTATGAAACGGTTTCATGGGATTCAACCAATTATCCTGATCGTGGGATATCATTGAGAAATAGGAAGTTGTGTTAGAAATTGTTCATTCATTGATAAACTTTTTAACATTTGCTGCGTTAGCTAGTAGAAAATAGTTTTGTTCAACGCAATGTGGTTGGTAGATGTGAAAGATGAAGTTGATACTGTTATTAAAACTTCCTAATAACTTTATTTACATTAATCCCTCATACTGCTGAATAAGCTTTTTATTCACATTTTTCTTTTTTATTAATAAACAGGTACGTTTATCAGAAATGTTACTTGGCAAAGTTCCAGAAGGCTTTACTTTTGCACCGAAGCATAAATCAAATGCGTACGATAGAGCCGAAAATGGTTAATTCTGGAGTTTGTTTTCAGTCCTGATTTTCATGAATCACTTTCTTCTCAACTGCCAATTAATTGTCTTGGGCACCGCCCGTTTAGTTTGAAAATGCTGAGGAGACATTTGTGACTGTCCTGTCGCTTTGTTTCATTCAAGGAGTTTTTCATAGTTGACCTCAACTTATTCAAGGAGTTTTTCATAGTTGACCTCAACTTAACATTCATTGAATAAACACATATTTTTGAGTGAATTGAATAATCACATTGACATTTGAAATGTATGCTTGTGGAGTTATGCCAACTTTTGCATGCTTAGGTCCCTTTGAATTTTCTAATTGCTGTATTCAATTATAGCACCGTGTATGAATGATATGCGTATTTTCCCACTTTTGGGCACATACAGTAGTTAATTATGTCAACATTGTTTTCCCCTAAACCATTAGCCACGTTTCTTTCTCATTTCATCTTTGTCCAACATGGGCCATTCAAGTCGTTATTGCGCAAGAATGGGGTCAAGAGGTTCCCTGAGTGGTTTATACTGAAGGGTTAAAGACAGAAGACAATAACTTTGCATGAATTGATGAATGGTCTTGTGTTTTGTTTATTAGGAAAACCAATATAGTGCCATTATTTGCAATAAAAAAAACCAATTAGTTATTGTTTTGTTAATATTGTTCGATTTTAACAAAGATGTTTAGATACATAAAAACTGACACTATATTTCAATAGTGTTAATCTTATATGTCGGATTTTGTGTAAAAAAATGTGCGAATTTAATATACAGCAAGCGAGTCTTCATCTTTTTTATTAGGACGAAAATAAAATCTTGGAGGACGAACAATCTCTTGAAACTACTCTTTTTGATTATCGAAAATGGAATATGCCGTTGCAATATATAAAAAAATGATATCCACTCATCATGTAGTTTGTTAAATTATTAAAAAAGAAGTTATCACAATTATGAAGAAAAGTATTTTTGTGATACCTTAACACAGTAGTATAAACTGTGATATTGATAATAGGTCAATTTCATATTATAACCTTTGAAGGAAGTACAATTGACTTTTGACATTAGTAAAACACCAAAATGAAACGAGGTGAAATATAAATGCAGTAATTTCATATCTTAGTACACTCTTTGAAGAGCTGATATATATAAAGTTGTATATTGAAAGGAAAAAAAAAACAATAATAATAATAAAGTAAAACTTGAAGTTCCAAAAAAACCTACAAAAAAACCTCCCTAGCTTTTAATCTTACTATAAGATTGACCTAAAGTATATAAATAAGAAAATTCCAAATATCAAATCCTAAGATATGACCAACAAATAGGTATTCAAAATTGGCCAGCTCCAAAATCCAAATTTCAGAATTAGCTCAAGTAAATAAAATATTGTAGTTAGAAGAAGATAGTTTCTTTAGACATTTACCTCCCCACTTACCTTGTCCCTTGTATAATGTGTGGTGTCTATATAATGCAAAAATCATCACAAGTAGAACAATTGTGATCAAATTCCAACAATCTCCATCTCATTTATCGGTTTCGTGTTTTCCTTCTTTCCTTCCTTCAAATCAAACGGACCATCATTAGGATCAACAGGATATTTCCCGGTGAAACATGCATAACAGAAATTAGAAGAATCATTAGCCAACAATTTCTTCAAACTATCAAGAGGTAGAAAAGCAAGTGAATCACAACCAATAAACTCTTTTATATCTTCCACACTCATCCTATTAGATATCAACTCTTTTGAGCTAGGTGTATCCACACCATAATAACAAGACCCAATAATTGGTGGACATGCAATCCTCATATGAACTTCTTTAGCACCAGCTTCTTTTAACAGCCTCACAATTTTAGATGATGTTGTTCCTCTCACAATTGAATCATCAACAACCACAACTCTTTTCCCTTCAAGAACAGCGCGAACCGGCGAAAGCTTCAACTTAACACCAAAATCTCTAATCTTCTGTGATGGCTCAATGAAAGTTCTACCAACATAGTGTGACCTAATCAACCCTTGTTGAAAAGGAACACCAGCTTTTGCAGCATAACCAAGTGCAGCAACAACACCAGAATCAGGAACAGCTATCACAACATCACAATCAACAGGACTCTCAGTAGCCAATATTTCACCAAACAATCTTCTTGATTCATAAACAGATTTCCCAAAAACAACAGAATTTGGCAGTGAAAAATAAATATGTTCAAAAATACATTGTTTTGGTTCTGGATGAGAAACAAGACAATGAGATTGAACACCATTTTTGTCCACAACCAAAACTTCACCAGGATAAACCTCTCTTTCATAAGTAGCTTCAATCAAATCAAGAGCACATGTTTCAGAAGCAAAAACAATAGAACCGTTACTTCTTCTTCCCATAACCAAAGGTCGAAAACCGTAAGGATCTCTAACAGCAACAAGTTTATCTTCAGTAATAAACACAATTGAATAAGCACCTTTAACTTTTTCACAAGCATCAATAACTCTAGCTATAAAAGGTCTATGAGTTGAAATTGCAATAAGATGAAGTAAAACTTCAGTATCAGAAGTAGTATTGAAAATTGAACCAGATTCTTCAAGTTCATTTCTTAAAGAACGGTAATTAACAAAATTTCCATTATGAGCAACACCAACTGAACCAAACCTGTAACCTGCAACAAAAGGTTGAACGTTTTTGAGCATAGATTGTCCTGCAGTTGAGTAACGAACATGACCGATGGCTAAGGTTCCTGGTAATTGACGGAGATTGGTGTCGTTGAAAACTTCGGAAACAAGACCAACGCCGGTAATGGTTTGAAGGACTTTATCATCGTTGACGGCTACGATACCAGCACCTTCTTGACCACGGTGTTGAAGAGCATGGAGAGCCAGATAAGAGAGACGAGAAGCTTCTGGATCGCCGTATATTCCAACAACGCCGCATTCTTCACGAGGCTTTTCGTCGTCATCATCGAATGAGAATGTGTTGTTGATATTGCTGCATGGAGAAAGTGTTTTATATTTGTGGGAGTGAGAAAGTGTTATTGTGTTGTTGTGGCTTGAGTTTTTATTGAGAAGAGTTTTGTTGAGGAAAAAAGAAGGGTTAGTGGTGGTTGAATATTTGAAAGGTGAATAAGAAGAAAAAGAGAGTTTAGGGTTAGAGAGGGAAGAAGAGTAAGAGAGATACGGTGCTGCCATTGTTATTGTTATTGTCGTAAGTCGTAACAACAAAAACAGGGTATGCAGAACAGAGGAGGCGCGCAATATATAACAATCACATCACTTTAGGTTTTGTTACTAACAAAACAAGTTGGCCCAATTACTCTGTTTTCTCTTATGATTCTAATATCTAAGATTCTCTTCTTCTTTTCACCTTTTTTTTTTTCTTTTCAAAAGATAAAATATTCCCTATTTATTTATTTTTGTCATAAAGTCTGACGGTTGTTGTGAGATGACCTGAATTTATATTTATAAAATAAAAATAATTTTCACTTTTATAGGGTTAAATTAGGACAAATTCCAATTATAAGATAATATCAAAGTTTCCTTCACAATCCATTGATCGCCTTCTACTAAATTTTTAATCGGTCATCCACTATTTATATTCGTGCCCCAAACCCAATAGCGTTTGACGCCAACGCAAGGGTGCACATTGATTATGAGAATACTTGAATAGATATTTATAAATTAGAAACAATTATTGAGATAAGTTCAATTTCCAATTGTAAAACTAACAAACATATATAAGATTTATTACGAAAAATTCTTTTATAATTATCATGGAATTTTTTTTTTCAATATATAAATAATTTTACTTGTTTTTACGCCCTTCAAACTCAAACAAAATCTAAAAAATTACGACAACAATATGAAAATTTATTAGAATCTCTTTTAGGCATGACAATGAGACGGCACATAGACGAAATTTGCCCCCTCAAAACTCATAAAGTTCGGGTATTCCCACCCCCGTCCCAATTCTTAACGGCAATAAAGAGTAGATCATCAACTTAATACCCAACGAGGTTCGGATATGAGCGTTTCTCTACCAGTTATAAACTTGGGTTGTATTTTGGTTTTTTTATTATTAATTAAAGAAAATGTTAAAAATCCAAAATTATTTTTTCCCAACAATATAATTTTTTTTAAACCAGAAAAATATAGAGGAAAACAACTTGTTTAATATTCAACTTAAAAAAAAATGTAATTTAAAATTTTGTTTAAGAATTTTTAATTTAAAATTGGTAAAGTATAATTTCGATACAAGCGGAGTGGATTCATAGTGAATATTAATATCTCCATTATCCACTCCACCCGTCTTTTGAAATGGGGAAAACGCAAATCCATTCAACTCGAGTTTTTTCTATCCGAACCCGCGAAAATGAATTTTATTATCATGCCTAATCTCTTCCCGCACCTCATGGTAGAATTTGAATTGCACAAAGTTGTCAAAATATTGTATTAGTGCAGTTATTATATCGATTATCGTTAAATTGAAGTGAAATGAAATAGATTTTAAAGTAAAAAAAAATTAGTTTTATAGAACAATAAAAATTATACTTAAAACACTCGTACTTATCTTAATTCAACGATCATTGACATGATGACTACACCAATGAAGATTATTATGCAACTCCATGCAATCCAGATTCCATCTAACATGAGAAACACCAATATTGGGAATCTTAGCTTTGTAGATGAAATTGACCGCTGACTTTGTATTATATATCCGATTTCTCTCTCAAGAATTTCTTGAGGTTTAAATTGAAAGGCGCTGCTGTCCCTTTTGTTTCGATTGGATTCTTTGAACACTGTTCCCCTTTTCTAAAATTTTCCTATATGCTTTCAAGCCAAGTTGAAAATTGAGTTGGATATCTATGAAGTACGGATATTTGTTAAATTAGGCGTGTCTCAATGTTGAATACGTTTTGGTATTAGACATCGACACGATATTGACACTTATAATTATACTGAATTATGTTATTTTCTCAGATTATTATTGATATCGACATGCTAGTGTTTGTATCGTGCTTGTGCTTTATAGGCATCTAATAATCTAAACCATTAGCTGGGAATTTATTTGAAAATAGAAATGACCAACTTTCTATTCCTTTCTTAATTTGTACACCTTATATGGAAAAGAAAATTAATCATACTCCATCAACTAAGAATACAATATATTATTCTTATGCAAAATGTTTTTCTTCTTGAATCTTCACTCTGTAAGCAAGTGAATGCACGACAAGTTTGTCTTAACTCATATAATTGGAACCTATAGCTGCAAGATAAATAAATATAGTTGAATGAAACTAAATTAATTTACTAATTAATAATTCTGATTTGATAGAATTAGAAAATTTGTGTCAAACTAAAGAACAATAGCAAGTATTTTTTAATGAGGCCCGTCTTAGATAACATGGTATAAGAGGATCATAATATGCGTTTGTGCACTAATCTATTGTTATATACTACTCTCTTAGTTTTTAAATATAAGCAAATAGTTATTATAAAGATGGCTAGATCAATTTCATTCATTGTTCAATGAATTTTAAAAGTAACTTTGACTTATATATTTAGAATTGAAGAAAGTAGTAAAAATAAAAAAATAAAAACCATCTTAACACAAATATTCACATCAACACCGTGTTATTTTGACATAAATATATGGCTTTCTATTTTTTTAATTTTTTTATTTCATATTTTCTCTTCCAATCTGATAAACACTTATATTGAATGTATTTTATATACGATATCTTTATACGATGTCGAATTTTTATGTCAAAATATCAAGACTCTTTTCTATATGGATAAAGGAGTTACGTATTTACTAGTACTAGTTATGAGAAGGAGGTTCCAATGATCAGTGGCCAAGAGAAATGGGTAGCAAATATAGGGACGAAATAGGATAGACTTGGTCACTTAGGTGATGATTCTTAAAAAGCATATTATTGGATAGACTTGATTGGTCACTTTAACAGTTGGACTACGCAAGGACAAAACATAATATGCCAAATTCTCCCACCCCACCATTCATTCACATTCACTGCTTCACACACACTTTCCTCTTTTTTCTTTAATACTAGTCACCAATAAATAATAATAGTGGTAACAATTTTCTCAAAACAATACCGTCAGAAAGAAAAAAAAAAATATACAAGTATAAACATTTGCAATTTAATATTTTAAATATTATTTAATATATACTAGTGGTAGTAACATGAACTTAGCTTAAACCCATTTCGGTTGGTGCATTGGTATTGACTTAAGACATGTGAGTGTGCTCCTCTTGAGGTCTGAGATTCGATTCTCTCTGGTGCCAATTTGGGTGAGCTAATTTAGTTTCTTAAAAAAAAAACATGAACTTAGCTTATACCTTACGTTTCCAATGTAGAGAAAAAAAAGTGTTACGAACATAACTCAAAATATGAGAAGGATTCATAGTGATCAGTGGAAGGATGCTCTAAATTGAAGGATGCTCTAAATTGAAGGTCGAAATTTGAGGAGAAGGCGACGTTGGAGCTTGCAAAAACCACTATGACGCCAAAGTCAGTGCAAGCTTGACGTGAACACTAAGTTTAAGTGAAACATAGTACTTTGTAAGGTTGTGAAATGTTGATTTTATAGGCTCAAGGTGAACACTAAGTTTGAGTGAGACATAGTACTTTGTAAGTTAGAGTGAACACCAAGTTAGATGTAGCATGGAGTCGAAGAATGTAGCACTTTCCATTGGTAATATTGGATAATTGACGTTGAAAATTTCTCAAAGATGCACATGGTTGATTTGGTTAAGAGTAATCTGAATGTGTTCCACAGGGATTGAGTTTTTCAATTTTGGGCAGGGAACTTAAAATTCAACGCTGTTGCCTCGTCTAGCTTCATTATTATGCAGGCCCCTCACTTTTGTTCTCCCCATTTTCTCCGTCCTTATTAGTATTACATGAGTCAAATTTGAGTCACGTGTGATTTTGTTATCATCCTCTTCAAACAATTGATTCACAAAAAAGGATTCGAAACAATCTCCTTATGTTTTTGTTAACTCACTGTAACTAGAATCTTTAATCTCCGGTAGGTGTTCTAAGATATTTTCAATGTTTTGAATATATATATCTAAAACTGTTGGTTTGATGAGTAGAATTGTGCGCATAGTTCCATAAAAATTAAAAAAAAGAAAAGAGTTCACAGTACTAGTAGAAATTTCATTGGATTGTTTGCGTGAAGCTCTAATTTTTGATTCACTTTATCTGTTTGTATTATTTTCAAGCCAAAAAAAGGGTCTCAAAAGAAAGCTCCCATCACTGAAAGCAGTTAACAATATCGAATATGAGGAGGGCAGGACAAGAATTACGTCCATGGAAAAAGTAGGCAAAATATATAAATATTCGTCGAGGAACTATATCATCTTTAGAGGTCAGTTTGGATTAAAAAAAATATTGTAATGCACAAGTTTTTCAAGTAATTTTTGTTTATGAAACATTGTTTTTGCCTAAAAAGTGCCACTGAATTAAAAGCCTACGAAATTTGTTTTAATATAAACTGAAACTAACACCAAGTCTCTAATTTAAAAACTATACTTCTAGATTTCAAGTGAAACTAGACTTTTACTAGATTTCAAAACTGTTTACTGCAACATTTTTACAGGATCTGATATCAAATGTTCATAAATCACGACTAATTAACCTGCATCCCACAATAAGATAGTTTATATGACTATAGCTTCCTCCATACTGCCAAACATTGGAAGAAATGTAGCCTAGATCTCTGAGGTTGGAGCAACTTAAAATCTTTATGTTAGTGAGACAAGCATTATCTGCTTGATTGGACAAAACAAGTGGAAAGGCATTTTTCAATAAGTCGGTACATCATACCCGATTCAAAGATACCAGTGAGAAATGTGACAAGAGGGGAAGCCAGGAAGGCAACACACACACACCACTAAAAAAGAAAAGAAAAAACCAGGTTGAGATGTGTGCATCTTGTTCATGTTGAAATTTGTCCAGATAGTTAAATTCAATTTCAAGAGATCAAGTAAAGCAAGAAAAGAAATGTATACTCAAGTCCTCTCATATATTCTCATCTTGAATTGCGCCATATTTTTTGGAGATAAAACCCTAAAATTTGTCTACCCTAGTTGGGACAAATCTGATGACCTCTCAAAGCTTGTTACTTGTAACCAAAAAAAGATTATCTTGTCACTTAACTAATTAACAAGAGCAACATCTTTCCGGATAAGCATTGCAGTGTAAGTGTTTCCCTGCACTGTGTGGATGTAATTAATTAATTAATTAATTAATTTAATAACCAAACAGTTAAGAAAATCTTTGTGATTTTCTTTCTAAAGCTAAACAAACCAAAATTAGGACACATATACAGAGTATAATTCTTTTTGGAATACAAACCTAATAGAAATCTTAATATTAACCATTCATCTAGACAAAACGGAACTTGAGATTATCTAAGTGCTTTTTGACACAAGTTGATCAAAACATACCTACCAACACTGCATGGTCTCTCCATCTCCATAACAGACGCACAATATACTGATGCTCTAGGAGGCAGCTATTTCACATAAATGATACCTTCGTCACGGTCATCATCGTCCCAATCACCATCGTCTTCATCTGCTGATGAATTCAGCTGCTCAGACTCATCTTGGTTTGCTGACGAATCCAACTGCTCTATGTTTTGACTTGTTCTACTCTCCTCCTCTTCCTTAAGTTTATCTAATATTGCAATGACCTGAAAATTTGAATGGCCAATAAAAAGTGGTTACAAGAGGCTGAAATGCAGAAAAGGATGGAGTGCTGCATCGGCAATGTAAAGGACTCTGATTAGCATATATTTGAATTCATCCCAGAGTAACATTTATTATATCAAAATTGTTAGTCATGTGTAATAAATATCTTCATTAAAGTCTAATAAATCTTTGTGATAAAAGTTTATTGTCATCCAATCATATATGATCACAAATTAATAACAAAACGAGACGCATAGTAGAATAGTATAGGATCTTGTCTTATATCCCTCATTTTCTTGTTGGGGAATAATGTTCCACCCACAATCCTGTCATCAGAAATGAACATTTTTTTTTTTGAAAAATAGTCAAAGAAGCCACCACCTCCTCCTCTAAAAAACACTAATTGAGTGAGAGTAGCTGCACAAGAAGTTGCCCATACAAGTTGTGATAAAATTCTATTTTTCATCTTATTCTTATGTAGAATAACAAGTAGCAGTAACCCATGTAGCAAGAGCGGTCTAAATATAACTAGTGCAGAATTGTGGGGAAACTGGCGGGAAATTGCAGAATAAATTTTGACACATGGCAGATCAAGGTCATTCGTTTTAATAGATAGTAGATAGTAGATAGAAGATAAACCCTATGTGTAGTGATGAACTAGCATCAAAACAAAAACATACAACATTATGTCTGCATATGAACCAGCGAAAACAAGTACCCAGCACAAAAACAACTTAAGCGAAAATTAATTTGAGCTCCAAGAAAGTGCATTGTACTAGGAGAGTGTCACATGTTAATTAAATAAAGGAGGTGATGGCATGTGGGGGGAGTAAAACACAATTTTGTCATTAGCAATTACTGGTAATTAGTAATAGAAGACAATCATAAAACCGTTTCAATCTTCATGACCACATTCATTAGGTATGGGATTATCCATCGGCAATTAAGCAACATTAGTGTCATTGATGCATAAACAAATATAATAATATATAACGGTAAAAACAAGCGGCTAATAATCGAATATAGTAATTGTTACCCTGCTTCCTCTCTCAAAAGATTCATCCTCTATAAATCGTATCTCGGGAGTTAACCGCAACTTCATACGCCTCCCCAACTGAGTTCGGACATATTTTGCTTTTGCCTTCAAGCCAGCCAGAGCCATTTCCTTCCCTCTTTCATCTCCAAAAACAGATACATACACCTTAGCCAACTACACTAAATGTATTCAGTTAGAAAATCACATAGTAATGTAATATACCATTCCAATTAGATTAGATGAGAAAAGATAGTTAATAAATTCAATTCAGGTTCTCTCTAACACAAAATTGAAAAATTCATTCAATTAGTCATATGAATTCTGCGAAAATGATAAAGAAGCAATTAGGAGGGAAATGGAGAAAGAGAGAAACCTGCAAATCACCGGTGATTTCGACGTCGGTGATAGTGGTGACGGAAGAGAGATAAGAATCAGCACCTAAAGAAGCTTCTGGAAGAACGGCAAACTGCAAGACATTATCGGTGATAAGCATATCAGCAATTTCTCTCCTGATTTGTTTAGCAACCATTTTAACTCTCTTCGGATTGGCCATACATTTTATTATTCTTCTTGAACCAGTAACCGCTTTCTTCGTTGTGAGGAACTGAGTCTGAATTATAGTTGCGGTGGTTGTGGTTGAGATATTGTTATTATTACATCGGCAGCAAGGTGTGAGCGATGGTATAAGTGCTGTGTGAAGAAGAAGAAGTTGCGTCGTGCTCATTGCTCTGTTCTGTTCTGTTCTAAATTCAAAATTCAAAATTGAAATTGAAAATGAACCTTCCTCTAATCTCTAATCTAATCTACTCTACTCTATCCGATTCCTTCTTTCTCGATTCGATTCTATGGTATCGTCCTCGATTCAGTTGCAGTAGCGGCACCGCACCAACCAACAACCAATCCAAAAGCCCAAATCATCGCTACAACCAAGCCCATAACAAATACGTCATTGTTGGGCTTTACGTTAGGCCCAGATCATATTGTGCTGGTGATGTTTTCTCTCCCCACCCCCCGTGATTCTTTTATACCCCCCAATATTCCGATTTTGCCCTTGCAAAAAACTTCGGTTCGCAGAAACCGAATTTTTTCTAGTACAAATTCAGAGTAAATTTCGGTTTTCAAGGCAAAAAAAACTTCGGTTTCTATAAACCGAAGTTTTTTACAAGGGTAAAATTGGAAATTCAGGGGTATAAAAGAATCACGGGGGGTGGGGAGAGAAAACATCTGTGCTGGTTCCTAGGTAGTAAGTGACAATTTTTTTAACCCAACCCTAACGTTTGTACCGTCACGTCTCTTAAAAATTTAGAGTGCGAACTCAATTTGCACTTTAACTAGTGAACTCTTTAAAAATTTGGTCACCATCCAAGACCATATTTTGATTGGTCACTAGAGCGGTTGTGGGATAGCATCGACCAATCGTGCGCGCACACACAAACCCTATATATTTCATTTACTATAGAAGTTCCCAAAGGAATTCATTATAGGAATGATTCCAATAAAAATAATTTGTTCTCGGATAGCCCTAATGTTTTTCCAAATGATATATAGAATTAAGAGGAACATGTAAGTGATTTATATACATCATCTTTTTTCTTTTATCGAGGGTTCCACCAATTGATATGTTTCCACAAATAAATGAAATTCTTTATCCTTATCTCCCATTTTTGGAAACTTCAAAAGTTCTTCATCTCTTTTTTTTTTTTTTTTAATCACTCGCTCATACAATGTTTCATTCAAAATTTGTTTTTTTATAAAACTAAGTTTTTGATATTTTATACACTCGCTACCTAACCTATGAGGGGCGTAAAATTGGAAGTTCAGGAGGCGCGAAAATAAATACCTACTCTTTTTTATTAGGATTTTAATTTTTTGATGGACAAACATTATTATTTTTTGGTTAAATAGTCAAGTGGTTAAACTTTCACCTTTAGGAGTAGAAGGAATTTGATCTTTGGGAGTACTAAGATATTTTTTGGGGCTAAGGCAAAATGTGAGGTATAGGAAGATCGTTGTGCATATAATAGAAAGCTTTTTGCGGCTGAAACTAAATGAAATAAAATGAAGCATTAATAATGAAGAGGACCATTAAACTAGAGGCAGCCTTTGTTTCTCAATTTGTCCTTCTTTGCAAATGCAAGGCAGTAGTCCCTTTCAAAGTTATTTCGTATGCAACTTGTTTTGTTCTTTTAATTGATTGATGCTAATGATACCTTAATAGAGGTTCAAATCCCTCTACCAAAAAAAAAAAAGGGTTCAAATCCCTTAATAGAGCTCTCACTGGTTGTAGTTAACATATATGATTGGACATTCCGCACACATTATGTGATTTGAGTTTAAGTCTTAAATTTAACTCTTAATTGACGTGTGTGATTCTCTCCAACCTTACATTAGGTATAGCTCCTCTAATCTATCATTCACTATAAAATATTCTCTAAAAAATATGAAAAAATTCTCATTTTTTTCTCCCCTCCCATCCAAACTCGCAAGCAAAGCCTAACATGTGTCCTAATATATCAAATACATGCAACTATCAATTGAATTGTATTTACAACGCATCCCTATATTTTTACATGGCCATTATATTTCAGGTTTATTTTGCTACTAGGTCATCAAGACATTCTTAAAAGAGTTATGTAATAGTGAGTGATGAGATGACTTACGAAGTACTACCTATTTCTTGCTACATCTACATGGTGCCATATATCACATGGAATGTTTATATTTAGTACTGATCATTAGTTTTTTTGTTTCCCGTTATTAAATTAGTAACAAAGAGTTAAAATATAATTTATACTTTTTTTGGAGTAATTATTTTATAGTTTGTCAAATAATCTAATGACTTATATATGATTAGACTCGTATGCCTTAATTAAGTGAAAAGAAGTAGATTCCTTAGGTCGAACCCAAATTTCTACAAACCAAAATTCTATTAGCTACCAATTGAATTGTACACAATATAGTAATTATTTTTTTAACATCATCATATATATTGTACTAAAATAATGATTATAACATTGCTAAAGAGAACTTTAAAAAAAAATTGCCAAAAAGAAAAGAATGATCTACTTTGTTCATTTAACTACTCTAATTGATCTGCCAGAAATGTTTATACATCAGAAATTGACATTAAACATTAAACACTGTCAAAATTTTATATGATTTGGAGAGAAATTCTGTGCAAGTACATGACTAGTATTTAATTTAATTTTAATCCAGCCAAACCAACTATGATATACTGATACTATTATTTTGATACTCTTACAAAACCTATTATTCCTTAATATAGTATTCTTAGGATTGATGTTTGTGGGGTATTCTTTCAATTAAAAAAGCATAGTAACACCCTGATGATCCGTACACTTAAGTACAGCACGTTTGTCAGATCAGACAAGTCATGCATGTTATGTTCTGTTCCCCATTACTTTCATTATTATTATGAATTTTATTTATATTAATTTGCATCCTATTATTGGATTTTGAATTACTATGAACTAATCTCGCTTTCCCAGTTTGTGTGTCCCGGCATAAAATCTTAATTTCACATGGTAGGTAGGTGGGGTATGGAAAGACTAAAGAGAGGTGCCAATAGCTAAAAACTTGCAGATTTCATATCATGAAACGCCTATGAGGAAAATAAATCTGAAAACCCTTTATACAATTTTTACCCCAAGAAATGCTCCTGAGGACAAAAGTTATGGTCTCATAATTAACCAAAACTAAAAAGAAGAACACCCCAAATATAAAAAGGGCTATTCAAAACAAAAACACATCAAGAAAAGAACAAAAAAAAAAAAAAAACACCAAACTAGATCGGTAAAGTGAAGAAAAGATGTTAAAAAAAGAGAAGCAAAAGCTAGATAGATGCAGCTTCATCTTGATCACCTTTTCTTCAAGTAGAGCCAAACTTTGTTTGTGTTCATGATCTGAGCATAATTGATGTTAGAGAGCGAAAAACAACTTCTTGACAAGGAATAGTGAGACCCTTATCATGATCAAAGCCAAATTCTTCTTCAGCTTGTCGAAGGAGGGATTGAAACTGAGGGTGTGTCAAGAATGAGATTGGAACAATGTATCTGGTTCTGTTTTCACCAACATAAACAGCAAAATGACCTTTTGGGACATCAACAGGAAGACCTTGATCATCCTCTTCATCATACTTCTTACCTAAGCTTGCACATCTTCTTAGTATTTGCTTAAGGACTGTGTTCTGAGCAAGTTTGCTTGATTTTGATCTAATAGCCATTTTCAGAGAGAGAGAGAGAGAGAGAGAGAGGGAGAGAGCTAGCTAGGACTATTAGTGGTGGTGGTGGTGGAAGTGATAATGGGAGTGACGGTTAGTATTTATGGAGAAGCAATGAAGAGAGAGAGAGAGAGAGAGAGAGAGAGAGAGAGAGAGAGAGAGAGAGAGAGAGGGTTGAGTTCATGTGGAGTGTGGGGGCAAAGGAGAGCCCACGGGTGTTTTGGGGTGTGTGTATTTGAGTAAGGACATTTTGGTGGTGGGAACCAAGCCCACTGGCATCTCTCTTCTATGTTGGTCCTCTCTATGGCACCTATAACATGGCCCTAATCTTTCTATGCTTCAAACTCTATTTTCTCCCATCACTCCCAATCACAGTTACTAAGGTTTAAATAAAACATTAATAAAATGTTAAAAGTTTTGCTCCCCTTAAACATATGGTTAATGATTCGATTCATGGCTCACACGCATAAAAAGATCCGGTTGAGAGGGGATAATTCACCTGGCGTGTTCCACAAATTTCCTGACAAAAATGACTCATTAGTGGAAATTTCGTACTTATACCATAATAACAAAAAAATACAACATTAATAGAGAATAATTTTTTCTCAAATGATAACCCTCTAGTTACATGTGAAAAGGGGTCATGGTAATTATGAGTTTGGTTACGGGGTAAGTAAATTGTGGTCATTGGTTGTTTAAGTTAGGATTTGAATTCGAGTTCCCCCATTAACTATTGTAGTTCAGTCGCTTAGTTATTAAAGTAGTATAAGTTTAGATCAACAAATATATATATTTTAGCCAGATTTTGGCTTGTAAGGTGAAGATTGTTTCTACTCATAAATCTATATGTGATACTCTTAACACACCCCGCACGCCTAACACTATTGGACTTGGTGCGTGAATATAAATGGTGGGTGACCTGGTAACGTAACTTAATAGCAGGTGACCCAACTGATCTTAGAGGAAGCTTTGATACTTGTACCGGGAGGGGGAGTCTCATTGAGTTAGATCAACACAGTAGACTAAAAAACTTTGACACCACACTTTCATTCAAAACCTTAAACATTAGGTTTATGGGACCTCCTCCTACTTATATGTTGCTCAATATTAACTCTTCCAACTAATATGAGATTTAACTCACCATCGATCACCACTCTCTTATTATATCTCAACAAGAATTAATAGAGAAACTTTCAAATTTGAACAGAATCCCCACTCATTACTCACAGTAGCGATAGCACTACTAAATGATTTTGTTTTCCTTGGCTGCTGAAATATTCACGGACGGACCTACAAACAAGTACTCATCTGTACAACCTGGTAATGGTTTGGCTTTTGTGAAATATATTGTTGGGTTTGTAAAACTGCGTGAACTACTGACACGTGAAATTCAAACAAAATCAATCAACTTTGCAGAAACCCATGTGTCCTTAATTACCACCAAATTATTGAAGCAATTAATGTACACAACACTAGTAAAAACATACTTGGTCTTTTTGGCTTGTGGCTACAACCTTCTTATGTGCAAAAAATAATCCATGTACGTCCCACTTTCATAGTATCATTTATTTTATGTCTTACATTATGTAGAACTAACCATGATATATCCATAATGGATCAGGGTTTTAAACATATGAAACCAAATCAAACAAGTATTTGACTATCAACATTGTATTTGCTTAGTCAAGCAAGGTGCATGATGTCTATCCATGACTTTGATTATTTAAAATTAATTCAAGTGTAGATTGATTAATTAAGAGCAAAGTTTGTCGAGTGAGTTTTGAATGTGAATCATATTCAACGTGGTTGGCTAGCTGGCTGGTTCTTTTCTTGCTAGACATTCATATTAATGGTTCCAGCCAAAAACAAAATACTGGGATAGGCACAAAGAAGTACTTCCCCATCCCATGTTGCATTTCATCATTTCAATATTCATACATAATAAAAAAAGAATGATAATTTTGCTAAATTATCCTTATTAACTATTGGTGTATTTTTGTTATTATAAATGTAAAGTGAAAAATAATAAATTGAGAGTGATGCATATATTATTAGAGATACTACAATCAGAAACAATCAATTAAAACTATGTTGAAAATTGAAAATGACACTTTTTTAAATGATTTATTATTATTTGTTTTTGTTGTAAATTAAGCGATAGTAGTTATTATATGATAGAGGGAGTATATAAAATTTGGCAATAAAAGCTTGTAGTATTTCTTGCTTCTGAGTTTCTCAACTACATGTCATGACTAGCTAGTGTGTGTAGTGTTTGATAGTGTCTTAAAATTGCAGGGTTCCCCATGTGGTCCTGCCTAATTAATACAAAAAATTGTAATCGGACAGAAATCTACATCTCATGTGTGCACCACTATATTGGTCTACCCTGCCTTCGTTTTGCTTCTTTTTACCATGTTTTCAAGCCACACAAAATTATCTTCCAAAGTTAATTTAAGTATCCATATACGGCCATGTCCTGAATTTTTTGTGATCTGTCTTTATGTGTGTATTTCTAAATGCAAAACAATACACTAACACAAACGATTCCTAATACCCTGCTAAATTAAGGCGCGCCATTTTTGTTGTTGTTGTTGGATCCCGAATCATCAAGATCAGGGTGGATATCCTAATGGTTCAGAAAGTTGTTATGGAGTATAATTTTGTGTATTATCCATCAACGATGTTCTCACACCATTAACAATGTTTTCACATGGAACAAAAATTAAACACACACTTTTGTGGGATATAAATCATATATACTTACAAATCGAAATTATTAATTGCATGGTTATACATTTCAGAATATTTTCTGCATATTTAAATTCAAATTCACATGTAATGTAAGGATTATACATTAATAGTAGTTTTCATTTGTATAGGTATAGTTGTGTTGATGTAATATTCTCTATTGATGTATGGGGAACTAATAGTTAAGTGGATGTCACCTTCCATGCATAGACTCTTCATGTTCTGCCAATGAGAATAATTGGAGAAAAAAATGGCAACAATTTTTGTGTTCTTGCGTGCTAAGAAGAGCTAGCTAGCAACTAAACCAAAGGGATAATCTTTAAACTTTAGAGTTGATAGTGACTTAACCTTTCACTTGGCACATGAAAGCCCATGTTACTGTCTCCCCACAAATCCTCTATGATCTAGAGTAGACAACACATATTGTATGGTAAAAAAAAGAGCCCTGTGAATGTGATATCAGATCCCTCCTTCACATGAAAATGCTAAAGTCTACTCTATCTAGTTAGATCAGTCTTTTGTTATCTCATATTTTAGTGAGTTTTCTCAAATATTCTTTAGACAAGTATTTTTGAGATATTTTAACTTGTTACTAGTATAAAATAATTACGACATTCTAATTCGTTGTTTATGAATTTTGATACATTTCGTTAAGATTGTCAGCTTCCCTTCCACAACTTTGGATCCATCCAGTAGAACAACATGTCTGTTTTTTTTTCCTTTCTTCTGTTAGGCTTCATTGATAGGAATAGAATAACACTCCATTGTCCCGTTGTTCTTGGATGTAACAAAAAAAATCACCTCAACTTTTGTGACTTTGTACTATATCTAAGGATGAGATTGAGATGGCTACAATGTGGGATATCACCTAATGCATGCGGTGCATGATATACCACACAAATATTGTTGGGGAAAATTTGGTGAGTATTTTATCATGTATAGTTATTTATTATTTGAGGAAAAGGGACAGAGAAATGGTGTGTTTGTGGGGAATTGAATTGTTATTATCTCATTATATATACAGTTCTGAAATGACGTCCACACACATAGGGGGCCATCTGAAAGGCCATATTTGGAGAAACGGATGCCACATATAAGAACATGGGGGGAGCTGAGATAGTTTATATCTGTCAGTGAGGAATGTCGCACAATTCTACTATGAAGGTGTTACAAATACTGACTTAAGTGTCTCATCATCAATGTATAGGGCCCAATTCAAGAGAGCATAATTAATATTGTCCTTAAAACTGGGAGCTGCTATTATCCCCATGATTTCTTAAAAATTGTATGTGTTCTCTGAAGTGCACTTTTGGATGTAGAAAAACATAGTTTTTGGTCTTTCACATCGGTAAATTCCGACAAAACTGTGTTTTCTCCCGTTTAGAAGTGTACTTCTAGATGAATGCGGTATTTAAGAAATCATCGGGGGATAAAAACAACTCTCTAATGTTAATTCTTAAACGACCCTCCCTTTTGTTGGTTAATAAGTACACATTGTTTTGCTAAAAATTAAAATACTAGCAGTTCAGTTTTGAATATATTCTTCATATATGTTGAAATTTATATAAGTTTCACCAAATTTATATACAACTCATATAATTTAGTAAGATCCATTTGAAATGTTTGTGCGTAAACTTTGATAAAAATGTCTTGCGGTTTTCGGTACACAGAAATTTTAAAAATCTGTTTTCACTTTTCACCAAATCATCATAAGTTCATAACTAAGGCACTACTGCATACTTCATTAGACAAGTGGGAGAAGATTCCATATAATATAATCTTTCTTCCTTTATCCTCTTGACTGATTGATCATTCATAAATTATTGATGATAGTGCGGAGTGAAAAATCTTGAAGATTTACGTTTAGTTTAAGGCAAATTTTAACATCCTAAATTCCTAATTGCATATATGCACAGCTAAGTTCATTCACTTGAATGTAAATGCCATATAATTTTCACATCACAAGAAATATTTAAAAATAAGATACATGACCAAAATCAACAGCACCTGAGATATTGACTTGCATGGTTGTATCCTATGGAGGCTGTAGTGTTCTCAACTTCTGATTATAAAGAAGCTTGACTTGTTGGATATCCTGTGAACAAAAAATATTGTATTTTTCAGTATATAACAGATCATATACAATACACTTTTCAACATATATACCATAGACACCTACACATACTAATTTAGCATATTGTTAGGCCAAAATGCACTCTAATCATTATATTAAAGTTGATGAAGGGAGATAAGGGACTAATTGACAGAGGAACCTAAACAAAAAACAACAACAGAAGCATTCTTGTACAATAATCCTATTATTAGGTTTCTTGATCCCCCCGTCCAAAACGTTAATAAGTTCTAACTAGCATATCGGACGGAAGCAAAACCGAGTGCAAAGCCATTGTTAAAAAGAAGAAAGGATATGTTTTCCAAATGCAAAAAAAGAAAAAGAAAGCAGTATGTAGTGTGATAATAAAATTAATATTTGTGTTTTGACAACGATTTAATATCAAAATAGCACGGGTTGAACAGTTTACCATGCCGACGAACAGCAACTACTCTAATTTGACAGACAAGACCAGTCATGGGATCAGCAAAGACTTTGGTCACGAGGTTTCCCTCCACATACAAGGTTGAACTACATTAAACAATGGATTATTTATTATCAGGAGACAGGACGCAAATGCAATTGGGAAGATTGGGATGGTAAGTATTTTAACTAGAGAAATGCATGACTAGATTAAATACAATGCACCAAAGTAGGTGTAGAAAAGACAATTAGGGAATACATGTATATCCATAGATGCCGCAATTGCATTCTTCATTTGGTGACTTAAATGCTCATTGAAAACAGTTGATACAGAAGACATCTATACCTGAAGACATTTATCTTAAAATATGAATGAGTTAGCGGAAATGGTGCAAAAACAAATGACATGTTTTACAGCAAAACCAAAACTGCAAATCAGGCTTAGCTTTATCAGCAGATATGTACCCAACTATTAAAATATGAGAAAGTTCTATGCTTAGGGAAAATAGCTGTACATAAATTATGCTATAATGCGCATAGCTGATATATGAAACATGATTCATAAAAGAAACCTTTGATGAAACAATTAATTCTCAAACAAGGAGATAGAAATTAAGGGATTTTGGCAGGAAAATAACTGCAATTTTGTATTAAGTAATTGACCTTTTAATCAATCAAATGATGAGTAACAAACAATTCAAATCCTGGTAATAAATTACGAGAGAAGTGGATAAAAAGTAAGTTACATACTTTTCATACTAAACTTATTGCTTGTAATTTTGAACTATATAGTATTTCTCCAGGGAAATATATGTCATGCTGTTCTTCGGTATGAAATCCATTCTAAAATCTAAATAAACGTCTCATATTTTAACCCCAAGCTGGTTGAGCATTCCCTATTTGTTCTTGATGTTTTATGGTAGGCATGTTTAGGATTTGGAGTAAAGACCTTTCAATAAGATTTTAAAGGAAACATCACCACTTCAAACCATTTCCTACCCATTCAATTTGTTATCTGAACCCAACTGCATCCAACATCTTTTATTAACCCTCTTTGTTTGATCAATACCCTCAAACGTTCAATCTCATCCCACATACCGAAGCGCGCATATAGGTTTGATAGCATAACACAGATTCCAGCATTTTGAGGATCCAATTCAAGAGCCCTCTGAGCTGCCAATTTGGCCAGCTCTAAATTCCCACTGTCCACACAAGCTTTGAGTAGAGCTCCCCACATGGAGACACTACAATTACCTATTCCCTTATAATGACATGTCTCATTAAGTAATTCCCATGCCTTGTGTAATTCTCCAGCCCTACAAAGCAAATCAACCAGGCAACTATAATGCTCTGGACCAGGATCCAACTTGAAATCATTAGTCATAGATTCAAAATACTTGACACCAGCATGTACTTGGCCAGTGTGACCACAAGCTGAGATTACTGTCAGAAATGCTATTCCATCGGGTCTGATTCCTTCCTGCAACATTTCGCTGTACAAATCAATTACTTCTTTATAATGCCCATTTTTACCATACACACCAAGCATCGAAGTCCATAGCACAACATCTCTACTTTTTTCCTTCCTGATCACCATTCCTTCCAACTTAAAAGCCAGCTGAGCCTTCTCTACCATTCCACACTTGCCATACATCTCAATCAACGCACTCTGCAGAAACACATCATTCTCTAAATCAGGTGTGGTACGGAGCAAATAACTATGCAGCTGTCTACCAATTTCAACAGAAGATAATCCAGTGCATGCACGTAAAGCCGCTGATAATGTAAACCGATCGTACTTCAATTTCAACACAGGCATCTTCCTAACTAGTTCAAGTGCCTTAACACATAACCCATCATCGCAATAACCAGACAAAAGTGCATTGGCACAAACAGTATTCCTGTCAGGCATTTCATCAAACACAAGAGCTGCATCTTTTACATTCAACAATTTAGAGTAAAAATCAATCAAAGCACTACCCACAAACACACTAGAAAACCAACCTGATTTTCCAACGTGGGCATGTATCTGTTTCCCAAAATTGAAATCTTTGACTTTAGATGTAGCGGTCAAAGTGCTACACAAAGCGTATGTATCCAAAGGAACAGCATTGGTTTGCATAAAGGAGAATGTGGTTAGAGCAAGAAAGGGGAAACCTTTACGACAAAAATTGGATATAATAACATTGAAGTGTAATGGGTTGGTGGAGTTCATGCATTTGAAGAAAGTGTTTGTTAGTGTTTGAAGATTGTTGTTGGGAAGGCATGAAGAGTAGGTTGCAATGAGTTGGGTGTGAAAATCATGAAGAACGAAGAGAATGCCTTTAGTTAGTAGGTGAGCATGGAGTTTCTTGATGGCTAAGAGATTATTAGTTGATTGACATTGGTGTAAATATTGAATTAAGTTGGACATGTAAAAATTATATCAAGCAACTTGGTGATTGGTGGTATTTATTTGGGAGGAGAGGAGCATGGAGTAAGTGTTGTGTTTGTGTTACAAACTCAAATCATTTTATTACTTTAGTCTTGAAATTTTAATGTCTATTCAAATTATATAAAAATAATTAATTGTATATAAATTAAGTTATATCAATATAAAATTGTTTTTTTTTAAGCCACTAGGTTTGATTAGTGCGGAGGGATTTAAGTAGTATGCTAGAGGTCCTGAGTTCGATCATCAGTTCATCGTAAATCTTGTATAGGTTTAAGAAAGATTTTTGTTTGTATATCATCACTATTATTTGGTGCAATGCTTGTGTTTATCCATGCAACTAAAGAATTTGAAATGACACAAAAAATATAGGCAAAATTACACTACATGTCCTTTATCTTATTTTTTTTTGTAACACTTTGGTCCTTTATCTTTTTTTTGTAACAATTTGATCCTTTATCTTTTTTTTGTAACACTTTGGTCCTTATCTTATTTATTTATAAAAAATAAAGGACCAAAGTGTTACAAATAAAAAAAGAAAAAAGGACCAAACTGTTACAAAAAAAGGGACTAAAGTGTTACAAATAAAAAAAATAAAGGACTAAAGTGTTACAAATAAAAGATAAAGGACCAAAGTGTTACAAAAAAAGATAAAGGACCAAAGTGTTACAAAAAAATAAGATAAAGGACCTGTAGTGTAATTTTGCCAAAAAATAATATATCAATTCACAAGAATTTGGTTTTATTGAAGTCAGGTTCTCAATCCTACTGTGCTATGTTATCATTCCCATAAAATTGGTGCATGTGCATGGCTTGTGTTTGTGCATATAATCCAAGTATTTGAGATGACAAAAAACAATGGAAGGTTTTCATAGAGGACTACACAAAATTTGATATTACATGCCCCGCCTTGTGGAAAATTAGCCTATGAAAGAGACCTGAGATGGCCTGCTTCATATGTTTCAGACAAGCTCTTAGCATATCAAATATTTTGTTCTTGTTTCTATAAGAAAAGTAGTAGTTATTAATTCTTGGAAGATGCTGCAACTTTAACTGGATATGCTACTGCCACATTGTTGATCCAACAGTAGAATCTGGCTGATACATCAATTGGAGAAATGAGAAGGATTAGACCATGAAATTTTGTTCACAATCTAGCCAAACATCAGCTATGTAAAACAGTTAAAAGTAAAAATGTCTTCCCTACAGAGAATTTGACCAAAATAATGGGTACAAATGGATATATCCTTTATAGTCATCACAATCTTTAAAATTTGGGTTTGCGTAAGTCGATGATCGAATGTCACGGGAGTTGGAATATTTGGAGGAGCTTTGTTATTATTTATTAGTTAGCTTAATTGTTCTGCATAGATGAAGAAGCAGTTGATAGAAGCATATTGCATAAGGCATGTAAAAAAGTTGCGAGCTTAGATACAAGATAACTTATCAACTATTAGAGTTTGAAGGAATTGAGGTGCCTAATGCTTCCAGCTTCTGTACCAGTGCGCTTAATACTGTTAGCAGATTTCACAGCATGCAAAATGTAATTCTGCAGACTTAAAATAAGCCTATCCCAATGCAAGTCTCAAACATTAGAGGGTGTCATCTGACTGCGGGTTTTTATAAGCTAAATGTTGATTCTGCAGGTCCGTCAGGTCAGGGAAAGTGGGGCCTAGCTACGGTGATTCAAGATGCAGATGGTTTGGTATCAGCTGTGGGTTGTTGGTGTTTACCAATATTGCCCTACTCTAATGTTGCAGAAGCGTTTGAAAAAGTTTGGCGTTTGCAAGGGATTTGTTATTTTTATCTCTTCAGGCAGGATCTGACAATAGTAACATGATTGCGGCACTCACAAACAAGCAACAGGTCTCAGCCTACTGGAATACAATTGTTGAAGACTGCATCAAGTTAACTTTTAGCTTGAATTCTGTTAGTTTCACTAATGTAAGGCGTGTCGCAAATCAAACTATTCATTATTTAGCTAAATTAGACTTATCTTCTAGTTTAGGCTTTATTTGGATTGAAGAGACTACATCTTGTATTTTCGAGGTTGTGGCATTTGATTTACCACCAGAATCGGTTCAATGAAAGTATTTCTCCTTTTAAAAAAAGAAAGATAACTATGCTCTCCAATATTTTTCAAATTTTCGCTTAGCCTGTATATTCGCCTTTAACACAAGTTAAGTAGAACTAATTCGACTGAAATTTGAGATTTGATAAACACAGCCCTTTTTGCGGCCAAGATATTGCGCTATATATTATAAATCAAAGCTGCTACAAAAATCATTTTCTATAAATTTGTGAGATTGTGATAATATTCGAGCTAAAGGAATCACCAATTTTGCAATTTATAAATAGAAGCATATGTGAGCCATTGAGTTGTTGAATATATTGTGTCATTAAGATTAGAAATGTATAATGACAAATAATCTGTTCCTGAATATGTCATTCAAATCGATAACTAACCCTTCCAAAGTTAAGGAAGGGAAAAGAATCTTGACTATTGTACAAAATGTCTCTCCTAATCTATGTCAGTCTCTATTGTTGTTGTAGATTTATAGTCCATTGAAGCGAGAAGTAATATTCAAGAAAACATCTTCTCTGCAAGGAATTGTAAGGCCACCCATTGGATGATCATATCCAAATTCTTCCTCTGCTTGACTCAACAAGTCTTGAAATGAAGGTTGGTTCAAGTATGACAAGGGGACAACAAACCGCTTCATTTCCTCTCCAACGTACACTGCAAGATAGCCCTTAGGGATATTTGATACTTTAGATGATGTTTGGCTACTACTTAATGATGCCCGTCTAATAGCTGCAGGTAAACGGAAACCCATTTCAAATGTTTTGAATTTGAAGAACAAGCTATGTTTCTCGGATGTAAGAAAAAGTTATATAAGTTTGATTGCATGAGTGATTTGTGATGGTTGTGAAGGAGGACACTATATTTATAGATTTCAAGAGTTTTTTGAAATCCCTTTTCTAGAGAAATAATTGTTAAAATGATGGGGGCCAAGTGATGAGAGAGCTCACATGGTGTTGTCTTAGATTCCTTTGTCAAGGATCAATAAGTTCAGTGAGTGCAAACCCCACCTTTGAATGAAAGGCTCATGTTAAACTCAATAGTTGTATAATGCCTACTCATTTCTTTTCAGACATGCATCAGACATGGCACATGTTCTATTCATATTGATAACACAACTTCATGGCAGTGTTCAATAGTTGTATGAGAAAAATATCTGTCATACAGCAACACACTATTTACGACTTGTGCATAATTATTGTTCTTGACTTAGTTATTGAAGGGTCTAGTTGAAGACAATCAGACTATGGTTAACAAGAGATCACATGATACTGTCTATTGGTCTTTATCAAAGATTGAATGACTGCTTATGAATGGAGAGAGTAATTAAATGCATTTCTGATGACAACTGTAGGTGGCATACAAAACCAGTTTAGCAGACATAGACAGCAATGCCTGTGGTCAATTGTAAGGGACTTGAAAAAGAGGATAGAAACCCAAGTTTTGTTTTGGTCCTTAATAGTACAAGATTGGCTGCATATATTGGGCCATACTGACCAAGAATTCGGTTACTGTCATCCAATGGGTGGTCTTACGATTCCCTGCAAAGAAGATGTCTTCTTACATACAGCTTCTCGCTTGAACAGCTTGTAACTAATTCTTAGTGCAAAAAAGTCATGAATGATAGATAACATAGAATAGGGTAGGATTGACTAGTTTAGACTTTAGACATTTTTGTCCATTTTGTTGTTTCCTCTTAAGTGGAAATCTGAAATGTGAACCTTACAAAAAATTATATTCTTTTGAATTCCTCGCTTGTGTTTTTCCCGTCATCTAAAATACTTCCATTGCATGTGAGGACACAAGCCATGACCAATTTAATGGATAATGTCTATTACATACTAGTAGAAAAATCTTTGTTTTTAATCTACAAAGATTAGCAACTTGAATAGCGCATGGTAGAATTTGGGAAGCAAATCAGTAGAAGTGAAATGAAAATGAATAAAGGAATATAGTAATAATTGATCACTTAATATACCAACATCTAGTCATCAATTAATCTGTGAGTTGCATTTTTATCGTGACGATTGAAGAATGTGGTGGAGGCCAAAATCACAAGGACTTTCCGTGCTTTTCACATGGACTTTGTCGTCAAATTGTTGTCATAAATTACGTACACCATTAGATAGCGGCAACCATATTCTCTGATTTCCTCCTAACAGCCTCCACTAATCATATACAAAAATGCTATTCGAGGTACCTTAATTTGGTACTGGTACCTTAATTTCTCTGCCTAGGTGAAGAAGATACAGGCCTGTAAAAAAAAATTGTGAGCTTAGATACAAAATAGCTTACCAACTGACCAAATGATTAGGTTTATGAGCTTCAATTAATGTTGAATTTCTCGAGAACTTCACTTCCATCATGATCAAATTTTGGGCTGCCAAGAGTTTCTATCTTTTGATGCTTGACTAAATGAATGATTTATGATGGATGAATTTATTTTATTTTAAAATTTGATAAAATTAACCTCTTTTTTGGCCATGCTATTGCTATACAAAAATAATAAACCAAGGAAACTAGATATTGCTTCATGATTTTATTGTAATTTATAAATAGAAGCATATAGGAGCACATTGAGTTGTTGAATATATGATGTCATTTTATTAGAATTAAACAATAACAAATATATGTTCCTGAATTTTTCATTCAAATGGAATTTCTATCCCTTTCCAAAGGTAGGAAAGGGGAAAAAATCTTTACAAATCTAAACTATTGTACAAAATGTCTCTATGTCAGTCTCTATTTCTGTTGTGGATTTATAGTCCATTCAAGCGAGAAGTGATATGCAAGAAAGCATCTTCTGTGCAAGGAATTGTGAGGCCACCCATCGGATGATCGTATCCAAATTCTTCCTCTACTTGACTCAGCAAGTCTTGAAATGACAGTTGGTTCAAGTAAGACATAGGGATCACAAACCGCTTCATTTTTTCTCCAACATAGACTGCAAGATATCCTTTTGGGACATTCACAGCTTTTGAAGAAGCACGTCTAATGGCAGGTAAACGGAAACCCATTTCAAATGTTTTGAAGAATAGGTCGAGTTTTTCAGATGTAAGAAAAAAGTATTTAAGTTTGTTTGTTTGCTTGGCTGATTTGTGAAGTTGTAAAGGAGGAAAGTGTATTTATAGTTTCAAGAGCTTCTTGAAATTCATTTGCTAGAGAAATTATTGTTAAAATTATTGGACTAATGAGACAAGAGACCACATGGTGCTGTCTTAGAAGAGTGAAAACCACGGGCGGCCACTCAAATATAAAGAGCTATGCTCATTCCAACTCAGTATTTTTCAAACATGCATCAGACATGGCACATGTTCTCTTCATATTGATAACACAACTTAATGCTGATGAATGGTCACCTCAAATATTATGAGAAATATCAGTCATACATTACTAACACGCTATTTATAAATTGTTGTTTCTCTAGACCATGTTCTTGTAGGGCCTAGTTGGAGAAAATGAAGGCTATGGTTCACAACAGCTTCCAAGTAGATTTCATGGTTTATTGATTAAATTTCAATCAATAATAGGCACAAGTTGTCCTATCCTATTGAATCAAGGACAAAATACTTGATAAGTATGTTTAGAGCTTGTCGGAAACTTGTGAATAAGGTCTCTTTCACAAGCCTAATCTTCATTAAAAACCTCCAAGACAGTGCCATGTGATCATTAATGAGTCTTGTCTCCAACGAAACCCCATTGGTTTCCAAAGTCTATATATACACTCATCATTGGGTTTATAAGCATCACAAATCATTCTTACCAGAATTCAAGCTCAATTTTTTCTTCTATTACTTCTTTGAGATCATTTGGTGTGTGAAGAAACAAAACAAGAATGGGTTTTCGCTTACCTGGTATTAGACGATCATCATCTAGCAAACGAATTGAAGTGCCAAAAGGCTATCTTGCAGTGTATGTTGGAGAGAAAATGAAGAGGTTCTTGATTCCAGTATCATTCTTGAATGAGCCTTTGTTTCAAGAATTGCTAAGCCAATCTGAAGAGGAATTCGGTTACAGTCATCCAATGGGTGGTCTTACAATTCCCTGCAATGAAGATGTCTTCTTACATACAGCTTCTCGCTTGAACAGCTTGTAACTTGTTCATACTGCAAAATAGTCAAATGAATTATAACATAGGCATAGCACAGTAGGATAGACTAGTTGAGACAACGTTTGTACATGAGGAATTTCTTTGTCAATTTTACTGTTCCCTCTTAAGTGGGAATTTGAAATGAGAATTTATCAAACTCTATTCTTTTGAATTCATCTGTTGTTTTTGTGTCATCTCAAATACTTGCATTGCAGAAACACAAGCTATGTACTAATTTTACGGATACTGTCTATTACATACTAGTAGGTACATGGTAATGCAAAATTGGTATGTGTTACGAGGCCATAGAACAAAACTCTAAACAAATAAATTTTTAAACCAAAACCTTTCTTATCTTATAAAGATTTTCAACTTGATTGGCACATGATAGAATTTTGAAAACAAGTCTGTTAAATTAAAATTAAGAAAGGAATATGTCACATAATAAAACTTCTTATCAATTATTTATTAAGTTGGATTTTTCTGGTAATAAAATGTCAAAGTTGAAGTCCTAAAACACAAAATTATCGTTAAGGCAACCCTTTAATTTGAATACCATGATGCATCAACTATTCATGAAAGTGTATGTTAGCTAAGAGTCAAACCTAAGCCAAAAAAAGGAGTTAAAAAAGTCATCTCAATTCTGTAAATCTAGAAACTCATCCAAACTAGGCCGTAATGTCTTGACCACTCTGAAACTTAGACAGTAAGTCATCAACTGTATGATAGTCTGGCTCTGATACTTGAGCTTTAGTCCTCTTTATAATCATGCCAAAGCAGTTGTTTCTATACTTTCTTCAAAAGACTTGTAGATTCAAACATGTACTGCTATCTGTTTCAAAAAAAAAAAACATGTACTGCTATCTTCTGACTGCTAACCAATCCTTTGATGAAGGTTCACACTTGCCTCTTAACTTAAGTATTTCAAACTCACTCCTTAATTAACTCATAATAACATAACATGAAGTGGAAAGTAACACAACAAAGTTGTCAACTCTACACTGTCGCTAGCTATATGCTTTTGTCAAAATAGTTGGACCCTTTGTTCTATGTATGTATTGGCATGGTTTGAGTGTGAGTGAGGGACAAAGTTGGTTATTGGATTTTATCATCTGAAACTAAACTCAGTGAGAGTGAGAGGGAGGTGTATCTTGTTGGTTGTTTGCTTCTGCGAAGTAAGATTTAGAAGTACTTTTATAGCGCAAGTGAACCACATGGCGATGTTATGTTTACTTGATATTAGTCCCACTTCGCTTACATATTTCACACTTTCAGTGTTTATATAACGTAAGTGAACAACATAATTTGTCCCTTAGGTGACATCTGATAAAATTGGAACGATATAGAGAAGATTAGCAAGGACTTTGTGCAAGGATGATACTCACAAATTGAGAAATGGTCTAAAATCTAAATATTTTTGCCTTTTTTTCTTCTTCTACAATTTCTTCCTCCTCTCGTCTTCTCTTTGTTGTTCATACATGTTTCCTTTTCTGCAAATTTTGCTTTCCTGCTCCAGTGTTCACGATGACAATTTTGAAATTGGAGGTGTTCATTCAACATCTATACTGCATTTCCCATCAAAGTACTATGTAAGTTTTATGCATTTGGTTTGTCAATTTTTATACTGTTCATTTCTGTTTTGTCTATCACCATATAGCTTTGAATTCAAATGAAAATATTGTTCATAATAAATAATAGAATATGCCAAATTCTGCTTCTGCAACATGACCTCAACACTTGTTTCTATGTTCTGAATATACTGTTCATTTAGTTTCCATGTTCTGAATCCATTTATGGGGAGAGAAAAATACAAAAAAGAGTTAAATATATTGAGTATGTTATTCATTCACCCATTTTCCCAATCAAGGGAAAAGGAAAATATTTACAACTGTAAACAATGCCTATTGTTCAAAATGTCACTCATTACTAATCTATGTTAGCCTCTTGCAGTTTCAAATTTATAATCCATTCAAGCGAGAAGTAATATGCAAAAAAACATCTTCTGTGCAAGGAATTGTGAGGCCACCCATTGGATGATCATATCCAAATTCTTCCTCTGCTTGACTCAGCAAGTCTTGAAATGATGTTTGGTTCAAGTATGACATGGGGATCACAAACCGCTTCATTTCCTCTCCAACGTACACGGCAAGATAGCCCTTTGGCACATTTGTGACTTTCGATGATGTTTGGCTACTGCTAAATGAAGCCCTTCTTATAGCTGCAGGTAAACGGAAGCCCATTTTAAATGTTTCAAAGAACAAGATAAAGCTCTCAAATTTAATAAAATAGTATTTATCTTTTGATGTCTAGCTATGCTAATGACTTATGATTTCTGTGAGGGAAAGTAGTGTATTTATATATACTTCAACAGTTTCTTGAAATCCATTTCTTTGAGAAGTTATTGTTAAAGGATGGGGTCCATGAGATGAGGGATCACATGGTATTGTCTTAGATGTGTCTCTATAGCAAGGACCGATAAGTTCAATATGAGTGTATATATAATACGTCCCACCGTCTGAATGAAAGGCCAGTAGATTACCCAATTGGAATTCAAATGAGATGGCTATGTTAAACTTAATGCTTGAGTTATGCATATCCATATTTTTTTAGACATGCATTAGACACGCCACATGTTCTCTTCACATAGCTCAATCTTGAGAAATAGAAACAAAATATTCTCTTAGTGATGAATTTTAAGTCAAATAATAGCTACAAATTATAAATATCAGGAGACAATAGAGAACCTGTAGCATGGGCTTGGTCAGTAGTCACGGCGACCAGAAGATAGTTGTACATGTTTGAATCCACAAGTAGCATAAATACTTTATTCAAAGTTGAATTTTTTTAATTTCAACAGTCCTATATATTTATTTCAAGGCAAATGCTAAATAGTGCCCCTGGGGCACTCTTTAAGCCCATAAATAGTAAACTTTTTATAGAATTTTTATCGGAATGCGTAAAGTCAACGTATTGGAAATTGTAGTGTTTAACTTTTTGAATAAAAAGTTTCTTTAAATAGAATGCTTAAAGAGTGCCCCGGGGGCACTCGTTAGCAAGACCCTTATTTCAAATAATTGTAGTCTTTTGAAGAAAGTCTAGCAACAAAACTGATTTGCCAAGATTATAAGATGGACTATAGCTCAAAACTTTAACTTGTACTCATAAAGGTTATTTAATGATTTTTTTTCTCCATATAAGAATAATTAGCTAGTAGACCGTAATTCATGAAACTCAAGTATCAGAGTCATGAATAAGAGCCAAACTATCACACAGTTGATGACTTACTGATTTTCTTGAAGTATTATACCATTCCAAGTTCTCCATTCAAAAGTCGTAAAAGTACTAAGTTATAAGATATACAGTAATGAATAAAAGACTAACTGAGATGGCTGGACCCGTGGGTCAAGAAGTGGTAAACCTAAACTCTATTATTTGATGGGTTTAGCTTCTGTTTTAGGCTCTAATTAATTCTGTGTCTATAACATTAATACATGCTTTGCGCAGACTCTAAATCTGACTGATATATAAATTGGGGAAATGAGATGGATCGGACTATGAAATTTGGTTCCACAATTGAGGCAGACATTTACTATAACAGCTAAAAGTAAAAAGTCTTCCTTAGAGTCATTACACAGTTTTTTTCCACCGTCCTATAATGAGTGCAAATGGAATATATCCTTTATTATCATTACATTCTTTCATAGGTTGGGTTTGTGTAAGTTGATGATATTTGGATCTCACGGGAGTTGGAATATTTGGAGGAGCTTTGTTATTATTTATTAGTGTAATTGCCCTGCCTTGTTGAAGAAGGAATTGATAGAAGCACAATGCATGTAAAAAATTGTGAGCTTATATACAAGATAGCTTATCAACAATTAGAGTTTGGATGAACGTTTTATTAGGTCAGAGAAGTTTGCAGGAATGTTCTAGCTCAATTTTGTGCGTAGCACGTACCCTTCTATCATCATTATAATGTTAGCTAAGAGTCAAACCCTAAGCCAAAAAACGGAGTTAAAAGTCAAATAGTCATCTCAATTCTTTAAATCTAGAAACTCATGTCAGTTTATCAATTTTAAATGGAGAACTTTGACTTGTCTGTTACTTAGGCAGTAAGTCATCAACTGTATGATAGTTTGGCTCTGATACTTGAGCTATAGTCCTCTTTATAGTCATGCCAAAGCAGTGGTTTCTATAATTTCTTCAAAAGACTGGAATTATCTAAAACGAAATATATAGGAATGTTGAAATTAAGAATTCAGTTTTCAGGATACAGTATTTCTGCTATTTGTGGGTTCATACAAGTACTGCTATCTTCTGACTACCGACCAAGCCTTTGATGGAGGTTCCCTGTTGCCTCCTGACATTTATGATTTGTAACCAACTAACCATTATCTACCTTAGAATTCACACTAAAACAACATTTTTGGTAGCTATCTACGAGCCATGTAATCAATATGAAGAACGCATGTGATGTGTCTAATGCATGTCTATAAAAATGACAATTCCTAAATGAAGCATTAAGTTTAGAATAGCCATCTAATTTGACTTCCAAGTTCAGAAGCAGGGCATAATATTGAACTTGGTGATCACATTCTTTAACAATCATTTCTCAACAAAATAGATTTCAACAAACTCTTTTAAGACCCATTCAAAAAAACTATTGAAGACTATAAATACGCTATCTTGGAAAAACAGTCATTGCTTTCTTCAAAAGTCTGCAATTATTTAAAACAAAATATATAGGGCTGTTGAAATTAAAGATTCAACTTTCAGAATAAAGTATTTATGCTATTTTGTACTACTATCTTCTGGTCATCATAACGACTGACCAAGCCCTTGATACAGGTTCTCTGTAGTCTCCTAACATCTATTATTTGTAGTGATTATTTGACTTGAAGAGAACATGTGACATGTCTAATGCATGTCTATAAAAAATATGGATATCCATAACTCATGCATTAAGTTTAACCTAGCCATCTCATTTGAATTCCAATCCGGTAATCTACTGGCCTTTCATTCTGACGATGGGGCATATTATATATGCACTCTTATTATCTTATTGAACTTCCTGATCCTGACTAGAGAGACATCCAAGATAATACCATGTGATCCCTCATCTCATGGACCCCATCCTTTAACAATAATTGCTCAAAGAAATGGATTTGAAGAATATAAATAGGCTACTTTCCTTCACATAAATCACAAGTCATTCACATACTTAGGCATCAAAAGATAAACACTTTTTTCTTAAATTTGAGAGCTTTACCTTGTTCTTTAAAACATTTAAAATGGGCTTCCGTTTACCTGCAGCTATAAGAAGGGCTTCATTTAGCAGTAGCCAAACATCATCGAAAGTCACAAATGTGCCAAAGGGATATCTTGCAGTGTACGTTGGAGAGGAAATGAAGCGGTTTGTGATCCCCATGTCATACTTGAACCAAACTTCATTTCAAGAATTGCTGAGTCAAGCAGAAGAAGAATTCGGATATGATCATCCAATGGGTGGTCTCACAATTCCTTGCACAGAAGATGTTTTTTTGCATACTACTTCTCACTTCAATGAGCTATAAATCTGCAACTGCAAGAGGCTGACATAGATTAGTAGTGACATAATGACATTCTGTACAATAGGCATCTTTTACACTTGTAAATATTTTCCTTTTCCCTTTATTGGGAAAATGGGTGAAAATTGTCTATATGAATATGACATACTCATTTAATTTATTTCACTCTTTATATTTGTCTCATCACAATGACACAATGTTTCAACAACTCGACTGGCTGTTTGTTCATATATTCATGAATTACTAATTGAAATTCTAATCAAATTAACCACCTAACTCAACTAAATCGTTTAATACACTCCTCAAGTTTGGAGATAGATGTTAAACAACAAACCCAAATAGGGAATTTGAGTTTGATACTAAGGCCTGAGAAGGTCTTTGGTAAGGGGATCTGCAAGCAGTTGGTACGAATACACCAGAATGAACTTTAGGAAGCTAGATTGCACGTGATCCTGGAAAAAATAACGATCTATATTAACATGCATCATATTTTGATAGCTCATGCTCTATGCTTCATTGATTGTCTTAAAGTGATTTATTTGAAGGGATTGTGCTACTATTGTTAACACTAGCAATATCATTGAGTTCAATTCAACCTGATTAATGCAAAGAAATAAAAGACAGATTAATGTACATCACATCACAGCAAGAATAGAATTCAACAGAATGAAAGTAATCACAATTCATAAGTTATTCAGTAAAAAATGTGGATCTATTAGCCAATTAAGTTTCCATCTGTTTACACTGATTTTTGGTAAACAACCGCTAGTTTAAATTAATTACTTGAGAGATCAACTAGTAAATCTCGGGACAATTGTTTATGCATTTTGTTAAAGGAAACTTGGAAGTTTATTTTTGAAGACATCCTTATTTTATAAAAGAACAATATGTTTAATTTCTGAAACATATGTTAAATGCAATTAAGGCAAGTTCACTCGAACGAGGGAACCAATAAAAAGCAGAATTGGTAAACGCTTTAAGAAAATAAAGACTTATGAAAAAGTAAATTTGCATTTAGAATGTAAAAGTTACAAAGAAAATGTAAAGGTTCACCGATTCATACATCTTTCTCGAATAACTCGTTTCTCGCTTTAACATGGATACTTTGAGTGTTTGAGATTTTGTGTAAATGAATTGTGACCCCTACTTCGACTACAAATACTTCTATTTATAGAGAATTAAGCAACGTCTATCCTAACGTTAAACTACTAAACTTCAGCCACGCGTCCTTTGCATTTGAAATGAACCAAGGCCTGTAAACCGTTGTAACCGTCGAAGTCGAATCACCCTTAAATGATAAAAATTGCTCTAAGTCCACAATTCTTGATTACTTCGATTCATTGGCTTCCATCGAAAGATTCTTTCAGTCTCGAGCTATGAAGCTTTTCCATTAGGATTCTCTTGTTCTTGAAGTCATTAAAGACTAAGGCGACCTAAAGCCATCTCAACAGGTCTTTATAGCAATAAATGTCTTTGGAACTGGAGATTATAACATATTTTACCTTGAGCTAAAATATGGGATAACAAATTGCCCCCAAAAATGCCTATTTCGATTTGAATGACTCGAATGAAATAAGAGATTGGCATTTTTCAAAGTGTCTATTTCCAAACGCCATTCCTTTTCGATTTGATGATGTCATGGCATTTAAGAAGATAACCGTTTCACTTCTTACAAAACTGTCACGTTCTGCGTCTTTTTGAGTAGTGGGACACGCGTCAGCCTGAGAAGTTGAATCGGAATAGACAAAAAGCGCTTTTTCAGCATTTATCTTTTTAATTAAATTTTGTCTTAATCCAAGATTGCCTATAAATAGGACTCTGTCACTTCAGTTGAAATTTTTTCAACTTCTTCCACAGCTTTTCACGCTCCAAAATCTCTCAAAATCTTTCTCCAAATCTTGAAACATCAAAGATTCAAAACAAATTTGAACTTACCGGATCTTTGATCAACTTCTTCCGTTCGCATCTTTCAAGATCTCAGATCTACATCTTTTCCTTCGTTTTCCCAAGAACTTTCATGGCGTCTTCATCTAATAAGTTTCAAGTTCCTTTTGCTGGAAAATGGAGTGGTTTCTCCGTTGCTGATGATGGAACGAAGTATGTTCCAGAACCCAAAGGCAGCAAAGAACACCGAGAAATCTGGGAGAGTCAGGTAATGATTCCCTTTGCTATTGATAACAATGTTTATGCCTTTGGTGGTCCGATTCCAGATGATATGAATTTGACTAGGGAAGTAGACGAGATATTTCCATGTCTCGAAACCTGCGAGCCTAGAATCTTTGATAGCAAACCCTATAACTTTGAATATATGCTGACAAATTATAAACCCTTTCGATCCCATCCTTATTACGGAAATAGCCTTTACCTTACTTGGCTTGATCGAATAGAGCAATCCTTTGGTAAATTCTGGAAAGATTACGGAATCTTTGAGTTAATACAGTTTTCTAGGATAGGACCCAAATACCAACCTGAAATGCTCATTGCTGCGATGCATTTCTTTGAAAAATCTACCAACACCTTTCATTTTAAAAGTGGTATGATGACACCTACCTTGTTCGATGTGTCAGCTATCACAGGGTTAAGACCCACTGGCAAAACTTACAGCCCTGATGATGTTAGTAATAACATCACTTTAAACTACAAAGAAAACGCCTTTTCTGCCTTTATCCTCAAACATTCAGGACCTGAGAATGAAGAAGTCTCAGATGAAGAACATGTGGCCTTTCTCACTCTATGGCTATCCCATTATGTATTTTGTTCTCGATCTCTCCAAATTGCTAGGAAATTTATACCTATGGCTGTACAAATACATGAAGGATGCCATTTTGCCTTAGGACGCCTTCTGCTGGCAACTCTGTATGAGTCGATTGGGGAAGTTTGTGATAACCTGAAAGGTTTAGTCCCTGCCAAGTCGAAATCGAAGAAAGCTGCGCCAGATGGATGTTTTCAAGCTGCTGGGCCAATGTGGCTATTACAGTTGTGGTTAAATGCCACCTTTGAAAAAGAACTTGGTTTGTTCATTCCCACTGAACATCACGCTTCGATAGCTAAAAGGAAAGTCGAAGGTACTCGCTTAATAAGGCTTCAACCTAATCCCCTTGAACAGAACTCTCAACAGCTATTCATGAAGTACATGAAAATTTTCTTGGCCATTGACCACTTCAAGCCTGAACACGCTCCATTTGTGAAGAGAACCATTGGCCCCTCCTGGTTTGTCAAAGAGATACCAGTGTTGAATCCTAATGCTGAGGAGGAAATAAATGAAACCTGGACAGCATATTTAGATCCTACCATCCTGTCAATTCGAATTGGTACCCTATCTTCTGAATATGCATTAATTGGGTATCAACCGAACTTGGTTTCCAGACAGTTTGGCTTTTCACAGCTTCGACCAAAGAGCATGTATATAAGGAAGAAGAACATCGTGCTTGGGACTACTGTGACTTCCACTCTGTATGAAAGATACATGAAGATTAGTCGTGATAACGTTTATGGCTTCGAGCCATTTGACTTCAACCTTTCTTACTACTGTACGCAAGAGTTTGCCAACTGGTGGAGACGATATTTCGACAGCAAACACCTAGGAGATGCAGTGCTTATCTCGAGGTTGGAGAGTGGGTTTACTCGACCTCAGATAAAGAGAATCGAACAGCAAGTCAAGACTACAGGTAACTTGTCTATATATGCACTTTCTTTTACCAAATATTCCCATATTGTTTCGATTTAAACTTTTGCTTATGTTTCCTAGTTACCAAAAAACAAGCTGCAGAATCTGCTAAGACAGTTAAAGAAAAAACAACATCGAAGGCAGTTGAGTCTGAAGAGCCTTCTAAGGTACATATTGAATCGAAACTTGTTTTCCTTTGAAACATTTTAAGTTAAATCTTTACTTTTCTAAACCACTTCTTCTAGGCACGTAAAAGACCAACCAACGTCTCTTCCACTGAGACTGGCCCATCGAAGAAGCCAAAACCTAACGCAATAGTCGTCAGTGACGAAGAAGAGGTATAAGTTCTTCTAATTTATTTTCAAAGTTCCTCCCAACTTAAATCCGTTAATTCAAATGTTTCCTGTCTCGACTCCTATTTGCAGGAAGAAGAAGAAGAACAAAGTTTCCAGAGAAAGAGGCGCCAGCCTCCTGTGATTATTGAAACAAATATCCCAGAAACTACTGATGATCTTTCTACTGAAGAGAAGGAAAAGAAGATGAAAGAAAAGAGAGAGAAGCAGGAAAGGAAAGCGAAGAGGAAAGAGGAAAAGAAGAAAGAAGGAAAGAAAAGTTCAGAGGATCGAACCCGGGATAAAAAACATAAAAAATCAAAGTCCTCAAGTGATCCTTCTGCAACCAACCTTAAATCTCCTTCGATCTCGAATGAACAACAAGAGCCTATCCCTGACGCTGAAGTTCAAGAAGATGCTGCTATGCCTGATGCTACACTCAAAGAATCGGACAACATGCCCCAGCAAGACAACAATCCAGAGGTACTTGTACTACTTTACTTGCATTTTCTGATTTATAATAAGTAAAGTTATATTCCCTCATATTCGATTCTGTTTTTCAGGACATCCTATCGAACAAGTCTAGTGGTGATACTCTCAAAGATAGTGAGACCACTATTTCTGAAAAAGTCATACCAGAGCCTCATCAAGATCAATCAGAGCCTCCTATGTCTGCAGAGATTGATAACAAGACTTCTCCTTTCAAGGAATGGAATGAAAATCCAACAGTCGAGGTCGATGCTGATGAATCTTCCTCAGAGGAAGAAGACTTTGATTCTGAAGCCATAAAGGAAGCAGAGGCTGGTGGATCAGAATTGCTACCTGAAACTTCGACATCGAAGCTGTCAGCCAGCCTAGGGCTCGCTGAAGAAGAATTCATTTCCTTGCAAATTCATGATCCTGAAGCTGCTCTAAAACTTCTGATTTCTAAAACAACTACTGATCCCGTAAGTTCGAGTGGACCTAGTAATTCAACTGCTTCAGACTCAGAAATCAATTCTTCTGTTCGACAAGACTCTCTGATTTCAAAGCTATATACGGATTTCATCAATGGAGACATCTTGGCATCAGTTGAGGAACACCCTGCTAATGCTTTCAAGCACAAGTCCTTTTTGAACAAGTTGCACAATCCTCAAACTGACCTCGAAACCTTGGGGAAAGTCATCCAGCTCGAATCGATTTTGGACCAGTTTGCTACTACGGTGCAAAGCCTAAAACGCAACTCTCAGAAACTTGTTGGTCAACAGGCTGCTTATGATGCATTATTTGAGAAGGCTATGGCTGCTCAATCGAAAGTTGACCAAATGAAGGCACAAGTTCAGCAACCAGGCCTTGGGATTCAAGAATGCACCAACAATATTTCTAAGTGGGAGGCAGAGATAGAATCTCTTCGAGCCGAGATTGCTGATCGAGAGAAAAAGATTCTCGAAGAGAAAGCAAAGCGCACAAAGATTGAAGAAGCTGTTGCTGCTACCACTCAAGAATCTATCCGCGAAGCTGCGAAGGAAGGTATCTCTCACTTCAGTGCTGCCACTGTGATCAAAGAAGAGATCAAATCTCTCGAAGACGCAATCAAGATCCAGACTGTCGAAGTTGGCCTTATTAAGGACCATTATGCTGATTTCAAATCTAAGTGTTTGTCTTAGATTTTCTTTTGATGTTTTGTTTTTATTTCTCGAACAATTATCTGGTTTTGTTTTATTTGGTTTGTAACCTTGACAATTGCCTTTTATGGCACTTTTACTTCGTTTATGCCATTTCAATTTCGTTTCGAATATTTATTCTGTGCTAAAATTAACTTCTAAAAGCGTTGGTTTATATTTTTTCAAATACTTACCATTTATATTCAAGGTTCGCTTTTCTGAAGTCAATTCTTCTATTTCATATGCACCATTCGAAAATACTTGTATTATTTTAAATGGTCCTTCCCAATTTGGAGACCATTTGCCTAAAACTCTATCTTTTTTGTCCATAGGCAAAATAACTTTCCAAACTAAATTCCCCACGTCAAAGGTTTTTGATTTAACCTTCTTATTATAGGCCTTTGCTACTCTTTCTTTTTGTCTGCTTAAAGTATCAAGCGCTCTTAGCCTTTCTTCGTCTAAATCAACCAATTCATCAAACATCATACTCCAATAGTGATCAGTTGGTATCTCCATTTGCCTTTGAATTCTGATAGATTGCAGATAAATTTCTACTGGTAACACGGCATCATGACCATATGTTAATCGAAATGGAGTAGAATTTGTTGATTCTTTAGGGGAATTTCTACATGCCCATAAGACTTGATTTAAAGTCTTGTTCCAATTTCTTGGCTTTTGAGCAATATGTTTTCTAATTAATCCAATAATAATTTTATTGGCAGCTTCTACTTGACCATTTGCTTGTGCATAATAAGGTGTCGAAGTCAAAAGTTTAAACCCTGTTTGCCTGGCGAATTCTTGCATCTTTCGACCAGTAAACACTGAACCTTGATCAGTTGTGATGGTTTCAGGGATTCCAAACCTGTAAATAATGTGGTTTTGGATAAAACTTATAACTTCTTCTTGATCAACATTGGGCAAAGGTATAGCTTCGATCCATTTGGTAAAATAATCAACACCAACTATTATGTACTTTTGATTTCTTGATGATGCTGGTTTTATTTCACCAATTAAATCCAATGCCCAACCTCTAAATGGCCAAGGTTTTATTATCGAATGTAATTCACTTGCAGGTACATGTTGGATTCCTGCATGTTTTTGACATTCTTGACAACCTTTAGCAAAGTCTATGCAATCTTTTAACATAGATGGCCAGTACATGCCTTGTCGAACTAAAAGCCATTTCATCTTATGGCCTGATTGGTGAGAACCACAAGCCCCACTATGAACATCAGATATTGCTATGTAGGCCTCATTCTCACTAAGGCATTTCAATAGTACTCCTTCGAGGGTCTTTTTAAACAATTCATTACCAATGATCACATAATTTGATGCCCTGTATTTGATCTTTCGAGGAGCACTCCCGATTGGATTTTCCAAATATTCTACAATTGGTTTTCTCCAATCACCATCTATTAAATTGTCAATGACCAAAATTTGGAGTTCATCATAATTCATTTCTTTATCAGAATTATTTATGTCATTTGGTGACATCTCTGCCCCCTCAAGTTTTGGTATTGACAATTCCAATTGCATTGGCTCATTAGAAATCAATTTTTCTTTGATTTCTATTAATTGTTCTAGCTTTGCTTTGGACACTTTGTATCCTGAAGCAATCTGGGCTAAGTCATTAGCTTCTTGATTTTCTATTCGAGGGACATGTTCAATGTCAATCGAATCGAAACGTTTTAGTAACGCATTTGCTATGACAAAATAACGAATTAAATGCTCTTTGATACATTTGTATTCTTTGGTCAGTTGTTTCAAAACTAGTTCTGAATCACCTTTTATTTTAATGTCTCTTGCCCCCAGGCTTAATAATATTTCTAATCCTGCTATCAAAGCCTCATATTCAGCCTCATTGTTCGAACAAATACCATTAATCCTGTATTTGAACTTAGTAGGAATCTTTTGTGGGGAAATTATCAAAATACCTATCCCAGTACCATGTTGATGTCTAGACCCATCGAAATACAGAGTCCATGGTTCTAGAGCAATGTAATTTTGAGGTGATTCGATTGCTGAATGATCAACAATGAAGTCAGCCACTATTTGGCCTTTAATTGCTTTCAAAGGTTTGTATGAAAGTGAATATTCAGAAAGAGCTAAAGCCCATCTCCCAATTCGACTATGTAAAATTGGTTTTAGCAACATATGTTTAATAACATCATAATGAGAATAAACATAAACATCAATAGGCTTTATATAATGCTTCAATTTCATACAAGAAAAGTACAAACAGAGACAAAGCTTTTCAATACTACTATATCTAGTTTCAACATCATTAAGGACTCTACTTAGATAATAAATGGCCTTTTCTTCGCCATTTTCGTCCTCTTGGGCTAACATACTACCTAATGTGGTATCAGATGCTGAAATATACAACTTCATAAACTTATTTCTAATTGGTGGCATCAGAGTTGGAGGATTAGACAAATATCTTTTGATTGCATCGAATGCTTCTTGCTGATCCTGCCCCCAAGTAAAAACATCCTCTTTCTTGAGTCGAAGCAATGGTGAAAAAGCTTGAGCTTTACCACTTAGATTCGAAATGAATCTTCTCAGAAAGTTGATTTTTCCCAACAAGGATTGAAGTTGCTTTTTGTTTGTTGGAGGGTTAGTCTCCAAAATCGCTTTTGTCTTGTTTTGGTTTATTTCAATGCCTTTTTTATGCACCACAAACCCAAGGAAATCTCCTGCATGCACACAAAAAGCACATTTCAATGGATTCATTTTCAATCCATATTTTCTCATTCTTTCGAATGACTTTTTTAAACAAACCAAATGATCATTTTGTGATGATGATTTAACAATAATATCATCAATATATACTTGCATAAAAGTATCTATAAAATCATGGAAAATTGAGTTCATTGCTCTTTGGTATGTGGCTCCAGCATTTTTCAATCCAAATGGCATTACGACCCATTCATAGGTACCCAAAGCCCCTGGGCATCGAAAGGCTGTTTTTGCCACATCTTCCTCAGCGATAAAAATTTGGTTATATCCAGAATACCCATCTAACATGCTAAGATATTCAAAACCTGCTGCTGAATCTATTAACATTTCTGCTACAGGCATCGAATATTCATCTTTAGGGGTAGCATTGTTTAAGTCCCTAAAATCTATACATATTCTAAGAGAACCATTTTTCTTAATGACAGGAACTATATTTGCTAACCATTCGACATACCTGGCAGTCCGGATGAACTTGCTTCTCAGCAGCCTTTCAATTTCCTCCTTGATCTTAGATAGGATTTCTGGTGCGAATCTTCTTGGTGATTGTTTAACTGGTTTCTTGTCTGGTCGAATGGGTAATCTATGTTCGACCAAATTTCTGTCTAAACCTGGCATTTCATTGTAATCCCAAGCGAAACAATCTTTGAACTCTTTAAGGAGTTCGACCAGTTTATCACGCAGGTCCTTTGGGATATTGGCACTTATGTACGTTGGCCTTTTGATAGAGCCATCTCCAATATCTATTTCTTCCAAAGGATCTTGGGCCTGCATCTTTTGACCTGAACTGGAAGGATCTTTCTCAAATCCTAATGGTTCTTCATCATAGATGCAGTCCATTTTTTGAGTCATTGGCAATAATTTGCCATTTTCACAGTTGTTGGCTTCGATAGCCATATTTTCTTGCAGCATTGTGGCTTCTAAAGCCATCTTTATCTTGTTTTCGGCCATATAAGCCGAAATCTTGGCCCAAGCATTGGGCTCAGTCATCGTAGTACTCCTCAAGGTCCCACCCAGTTGGGCGGACTTTGCCTTCATCCACATGTGGACCTTCATCTATCTCCTCTCTCTCCCAAATGAATCCATGAGTTGGATCCAATTTGACAGAATGGTAGACATTATCAGCAGGGGCATAGGCATATCCCTGTTCAGTGCATGGCGATATATTCGCCAATTTCTTATCAAATGAGTGCTTGGTTATGTGGTGTGTTTCAGCCCTAAAATAACTTTGATCAGCTTCGATATTTTCTACCACACCATCATCTCTCCAAATACTCACTCTCTGATGGAGAGTCGAAGGCACTGCTCCAACACCATGTATCCACTCCCTTCCTAGAAGCAGATTATAATTGGCCTTCGATGCTACAACCAAAAACAAAGTTGGCCTAACAGTGCTGCCAACTGCCACATCGACTTGAATTGCCCCCAGCGAGAAACCAGTCTCACCTTCGTAATTCGAAAGAACGATGTTGTGAGGGTGCAAGTCAGTAGAGAATTTACCAATCTTGGTAATCATGAATTCTGGCATCAGGTTTACTGCTGCTCCTCCATCGATCAACACTTTGTTGACCCCCACATTGTTTACTTTGGCCTGAATAAAGAGGGGTTTCAAATGATTCTTCATTCCCTCAGTTGGCCTCTCAAAATTGGCCATCTGTTCCTCTAAGCAGCCATTATTCATTACATAATAACACATTGGCTTGTGTAAAGCCAATTCAGACTCATCGAATTCATCCTCCCCTTCAGTCACTTCTGACCACACGTCATATTCAGCAGGGAGGATCGAAACTACGTTCACCAGCACATCAAACTCGGGATCTGAATCAAGGAGATCCTCATCTTCCATGTTCTCTCCTTCAAACTCATTCTCAACCTTTTGATCATCCTTTGGTTGAGTCAATCTTTCTTTCAGAGGCCTTCTAGCCACTTCGACAACCTGTTTTCCTTTGTTGTCTTCAGTCTTTTGAGTCTCTTGAAGGGAGAGCCTTTGTTGGCGCTGATGCCTACGCCATTGTGTGCGGGTCATGGGATTCTTTCCCTTGTAATTGTTTCTGTAAGCATACTTCTTCGAATCAACAGAATGACTCGAACTTCCCTTGTCAACAGAATTTCTGACAAAGTTGGATGCATGACCATGAACCCATTTGTTCATTGGTGATTTGTTGGATGGCACAAAAGTATTTGGGTTGCCCAACCTTTGATGTATTGGTTTAGCATGCGCCATGTTCTGTTTTTTCATTGGCCTTGAGTTTGGCCAATTCTCTTTGTTTCTTCTGAATGGTATAAACTTGTTAAGGCCCTCAGTAGCCTTCTTGTCGAATACAGCACTGCACCTTGGGCAAAGCATCACCTCGGACTTGTTAAGCTTACACCTTTGTAGAAAATCAATCAGTTCCTCTTCAGCCCCAGGATATACTACTTTCATTTTTTCATAGTATTCATTCTCTGGAATAGAAACTAATTGAGCGCCTCCTGATAAGTCCATGGCATCGATCATCAGGCATTCGACCGGTTCCACATAGGAAGCATCAGATATTTGTAGTGGATCTTCGTCAATTTTCATCTTGTGTCCGGATTTCTCTCCAAACTTCAGCCTTCCATCTTTCAAAGCTTTTTGAACCAGATCCCTGAAAAGAACACATTGTGAGGTTTTATGACCCAAAAAATTATGAAATTTGCAAAAACCTCTTTTCTTTTGCTGTTCAAGGGGAGGCACTTTCAATCCCTTTGGAACAACAATTTGGCCATCAGTAACCAACAAATCAAATATTTCATCACATTTAGTTATATCGAACGAATAAGTTTTAGCAACAAATTTATCATTCTTGGGTTCGACAGGATTTTTTCCATTCGAAGGTTTTAGTAATTTGCAGACATAGGGAGGGCCAGGTTTTAATTCGGCCACATTAATTTCATTATCCTCTATGTCTCCATAGTTTATCACATATTCCTCATCATCATCATCTAAAGTTTCAACATAAGCAATCTTTTCCCTTTTTTGAAACTTCGATGATCTTGCCTTTTCAGCCTTAAGGCGTTCGACCTGTCTTACTCTATCTGCTAATTGTGCCATGTCTCTTAGATGTTGTGTATCTAATTTCTTTCGAATTGAATAATCTAGGCCTCCAGCAGCCATTTCGACTAACTCATGTTCAGGCACTTGAGTAAAGCATCTAGCCTTAAGTAGCCTAAATCGATTCAAATAGTCATCTATGGACTCTGGTGTCTTTCTCCTGACACTGGCCAATTCCTTCAAACTAATCTTAGATTGGCCCATATAAAACTGTTCATGGAAAGCCCTTTCCAATTGAGTCCAATGCTGAATCGAACGGGGGGGAAGAGTTGTGAACCAAGTGAAAGCATTTTTTGTTAGGGAATTTGGGAAATATTTCAACCTTAAATTTTCGTTATCTGCCAAATTTCCTGCTTCGGCAAAAAATCTTGCCACATGTTCCACTGTTGACTCGGTTGTGTCCCCAGCAAACTTTGTGAATTTGGGGATCTTCCATCCCCTTGGCAATTCAGTTTGTAACACGTATTCAGATAATGGGGAAATAAAGTTAGGCCTATGTAGGCCAACATTGAAACCATTTTGAGTTAAAATAGTTTCGACTAAATTTGCCAAGTTATCTTGTTGCGCGAAATTATTTCTTTGCACATTTCGAACCACTTCGTCAGCATTCTGATTTCGATTAACCAAAATTACTTCAGGCTCTGGCACATGGTGCACCACTGGAGCCGGTGGTTCCTCTTGTACCACTTGTGGTATTTGATCGTTTGGAACTTCATTGTTCACACGAAACCCTTGGTGCTGAACCTGTGTTTGGTTTCGAATGGGCTGAAGGTTTTGGTTAGGCATTGTAGGAGTGCCAAAGAAATCTGCAATCCGCCCCATCTGATGGGCTAACAACTGATAATTATTATTTGTATTGTTGATTAAAGGGTTCAAAATAGTCCCCAATTGTGAAGTCAGAGTATTAACCATTTCATGATTACTCTCGTCCATTTGTTGTCGAAAAGACATCATAGTTACATTGGTTAAATTTTGTAAGGCAATATCTCTAGTCCTATTTCCCACAACAGAGGCTGCTGGGGAAGGCATGGTACTCCTGTCAGGATTTGGGTTAGAATTATGTAAGCCTGCCATCAAAGAGTCTGGCATTCCTAATCCTGATTGGTTCAGCAAAAACGATCGAATGGGGCTCCTTACATCTTCAGCACCAGGCTGACTGCCCCCTATACCATGTGATACTAACGAAGATATCGACCCAGATACAGTCGAACTCGTTGAGGGCATTGTTACCCCTATATTCCCAAAACTGACTGCAGGAACGCTCGAAGCAGATGTTCCAGAGCCTTGGGCCATGACAGTAGCGTTACTAATTGACGCTTGTGTTGGCTGTCCTTCAGGATTTGGGACATTGTTGTTATTGTTTTGATTGTTATTTGGTGGTCTAACCATTTTTGATCTAGATTTGACACTAGTTAAATTTGGTAAAGATTTACCACTTCTCAAATGCATACAAAATCAAAACACAAACTATAAACACTAACTGTCTTAATACTTGTAAAAGGATTTTTAGAAAATAAACTTCTTTTAAACAATGTAAATTGCACAAAACAACCGGTCCCACTGGGCGTGCCAATTTGTTTACACTGATTTTTGGTAAACAACCGCTAGTTTAAATTAATTACTTGAGAGATCAACTAGTAAATCTCGGGACAATTGTTTATGCATTTTGTTAAAGGAAACTTGGAAGTTTATTTTTGAAGACATCCTTATTTTATAAAAGAACAATATGTTTAATTTCTGAAACATATGTTAAATGCAATTAAGGCAAGTTCACTCGAACGAGGGAACCAATAAAAAGCAGAATTGGTAAACGCTTTAAGAAAATAAAGACTTATGAAAAAGTAAATTTGCATTTAGAATGTAAAAGTTACAAAGAAAATGTAAAGGTTCACCGATTCATACATCTTTCTCGAATAACTCGTTTCTCGCTTTAACATGGATACTTTGAGTGTTTGAGATTTTGTGTAAATGAATTGTGACCCCTACTTCGACTACAAATACTTCTATTTATAGAGAATTAAGCAACGTCTATCCTAACGTTAAACTACTAAACTTCAGCCACGCGTCCTTTGCATTTGAAATGAACCAAGGCCTGTAAACCGTTGTAACCGTCGAAGTCGAATCACCCTTAAATGATAAAAATTGCTCTAAGTCCACAATTCTTGATTACTTCGATTCATTGGCTTCCATCGAAAGATTCTTTCAGTCTCGAGCTATGAAGCTTTTCCATTAGGATTCTCTTGTTCTTGAAGTCATTAAAGACTAAGGCGACCTAAAGCCATCTCAACAGGTCTTTATAGCAATAAATGTCTTTGGAACTGGAGATTATAACATATTTTACCTTGAGCTAAAATATGGGATAACACCATCACACAGATGAATGTTGACACCTTACCTGAAATTAATTTGGTCAGTATGGCCCACTCGTATCTCTTTATCACGAAACAACATATTCCAATCTTTAAAATGACCAAAACAAAACTTGGGTTTCTATCCTCTTTTTCAAGTCCCTTACAATTGGCCATAGACATTGCTGTCCATGTCTGCTAAATTAATTTATATGGCAAACTTATAGAGTTTTAAAATTATAAGGTCCATTCAAAAAATGGCAGGGTATGAAACATATCAAAATTAGAAGAACTTATGTGTGTATAAAACTTTCATTTTTTTTAATGTGGGACATACATTTAGTTGCTCTCTCAAGGGTAAAGCAATTCAATCTTTGAGAAAGACCTCTTGACAGTATCATGTGACCTCTTGTGAAGTGTAGTCTGTCTGTCTCCATCTAGGCCCTTCAAGAACCAAATCAAGACCAATAAATATGCACAATTTATAAATAGTGTGTTAAGTGTATGACTGATATTTCTCATAATTCTTCAATATGAGGAGAACATGCGCCATGTCTCAACCATGTCGGAAAAGAAATGAGTAGGCATTGTACAAGAATTAAATTAACATGACCATATCTCAAAGTGGATACCGTTTGCACTCTAATTGAACTTAGAGATCCTTGATAGAGAAGAGACATCTAACCTAAGACAATACCATGTGATCTCTTGTCTCATGGGCCCTATCATTTTAACAATAATTTCTCTAGCAAAGGGATTTCAAGAAACTCTTAGTAACTATAAATATAGTGTCCTCTTTCACAACCATAACAAATCACTCAAGCAAACAAACTTAGATACATTTTTATTACATTTGAGAAATTCAGCTTGTTCTTCAAAACATTTGAAATGGGTTTCCGTTTACCTGTAGCTATTAGACGGGCTTCAGTTAGCAATAGCTAAACCTCATCAAAAGTATTGAATGTCCCAAAGGGCTATCTTGCAGTGTACGTCGGAGAGGAAATGAAACGGTTTGTTATCCCCACCTCATACTTGAACCAACCTTCATTTCAAAACTTGCTGAGTCAAGCAGAAGAAGAGTTCGGATATGATCATTCAATGGGTGGTCTCACAATTCCTTGCACAGAAGAAATTTTCTTGCATATTACTTCTGGCTTCAATAGGCTATAAATCTTACACTGAAGGAAACTGACATAGATTAGCAGAAAATTTATGTACAATAGTCATCATTTAGATTTGTGAAGTTTTTTTTTCCTTTTCCTATCTTTGGAATGGGTTAGAATTGTCCATCTGAATGACAAATTCAGGAACAAATTATGTTATTATTTGTTTCTAATTATAATGACAATACATTCAACAACTCAATGTGATCCTATATGCCTCTTTTATAAATTATAAAACCGGCAATTCCTTGGAAAAGAAAAAGAAATTGTTATAAAATATCTAGTTTATTATAATGATGATAGAAGGGTACGTGCTACGCACAAAATTGAGCTAGAACATTCCTGCAAACTTCTCTGACCTAATAAAACGTTCATCCAAACTCTAATTGTTGATAAGCTATCTTGTATATAAGCTCACAATTTTTTACATGCATTGTGCTTCTATCAATTCCTTCTTCAACAAGGCAGGGCAATTACACTAATAAATAATAACAAAGCTCCTCCAAATATTCCAACTCCCGTGAGATCCAAATATCATCAACTTACACAAACCCAACCTATGAAAGAATGTAATGATAATAAAGGATATATTCCATTTGCACTCATTATAGGACGGTGGAAAAAAACTGTGTAATGACTCTAAGGAAGACTTTTTACTTTTAGCTGTTATAGTAAATGTCTGCCTCAATTGTGGAACCAAATTTCATAGTCCGATCCATCTCATTTCCCCAATTTATATATCAGTCAGATTTAGAGTCTGCGCAAAGCATGTATTAATGTTATAGACACAGAATTAATTAGAGCCTAAAACAGAAGCTAAACCCATCAAATAATAGAGTTTAGGTTTACCACTTCTTGACCCACGGGTCCAGCCATCTCAGTTAGTCTTTTATTCATTACTGTATATCTTATAACTTAGTACTTTTACGACTTTTGAATGGAGAACTTGGAATGGTATAATACTTCAAGAAAATCAGTAAGTCATCAACTGTGTGATAGTTTGGCTCTTATTCATGACTCTGATACTTGAGTTTCATGAATTACGGTCTACTAGCTAATTATTCTTATATGGAGAAAAAAAATCATTAAATAACCTTTATGAGTACAAGTTAAAGTTTTGAGCTATAGTCCATCTTATAATCTTGGCAAATCAGTTTTGTTGCTAGACATTCTTCAAAAGACTACGTGTATGTTTGGTTTCAATTCTGGAGCATCCAGAATTGATTCTGGACGTGTAGAATTGATTCTGACTTGTTTGGTTTCTCAAAAGTAGAATTGATTCTGCCTCCAGAATTGATTCTACTTGAAGCTAGAAATCGTAGCTTCTGATTCTAGAATTGATTTTTACACTCAAATTTTTTGTTCAACTCACTTTTTCATGAATATATCCAAACATAAACCACTTCAGCTTAAAATCAATTTTGGCCAGAATCAATTTTATAAAATCAATTCTCTCCGCCGCAGAACCAAACACACGCTACAATTATTTCAAATAAATATATAGGACTGTTGAAATTAAAAAATTCAACTTTGAATAAAGTATTTATGCTACTTGTGGATTCAAACATGTACAACTATCTTCTGGTCGCCGTGACTACTGACCAAGCCCATGCTACAGGTTCTCTATTGTCTCCTGATATTTATAATTTGTAGCTACTATTTGACTTAAAATTCATCACTAAGAGAATTTTTTGTTTCTATTTCTCAAGATTGAGCTATGTGAAGAGAACATGTGGCGTGTCTAATGCATGTCTAAAAAAATATGGATATGCATAACTCAAGCATTAAGTTTAACATAGCCATCTCATTTGAATTCCAATCGGGTAATCTACTGGCCTTTCATTCAGACGGTGGGACGTATTATATATACACTCATATTGAACTTATCGATCCTTGTTATAGAGACACATCTAAGACAATACCATGTGATCCCTCATCTCATGGACCCCATCCTTTAACAATAACTTCTCAAAGAATTGGATTTCAAGAAACTGTTGAAGTATATATAAATACACTACTTTCCCTCACAGAAATCATAAGTCATTAGCATAGCTAGACATCAAAAGATAAATACTATTTTATTAAATTTGAGAGCTTTATCTTGTTCTTTGAAACATTTAAAATGGGCTTCCGTTTACCTGCAGCTATAAGAAGGGCTTCATTTAGCAGTAGCCAAACATCATCGAAAGTCACAAATGTGCCAAAGGGCTATCTTGCCGTGTACGTTGGAGAGGAAATGAAGCGGTTTGTGATCCCCATGTCATACTTGAACCAAACATCATTTCAAGACTTGCTGAGTCAAGTAGAGGAAGAATTTGGATATGATCATCCAATGGGTGGCCTCACAATTCCTTGCACAGAAGATTTTTTCTTGCATATCACTTCTCACTTCAATGGACTATAAATCTACAACAGCAATAGAGACTGACATAGATTAGGAGAGACATTTAGATTTGTAAAGATTTTTTCCCTTCCCTACCTTTGGGAGGGTTAGTTGTCCATCTGAATAACATATTCAGGAACAAATTATTTGTTATTATTCATTTCTAATCGAAGAGCATGGAATGTCCTTGTGATTTTGGCCTCCACCACATTCTTCAATCGTCACAATAAAAATGGAACTCACAGATTATTTGGTGAGTAAGATGTTGGTTTATTAAGTGATTAATTATTAGTATATTCCTTTATTCGTTTTCATTTCACTTCTACTGATCTTCTTCTCAAATTCTATCATGCGCCATTCAAGTCAACAATCTTTGTAGATTAAAAACAAAGGTTTTTCTACTAGTATGTAGTAAGAGACAGCATCCATAAAATTGTTACATGGCTTGTGTCTGTGCATGCAATGGAAGTATTTGAAATGACGCAATAAACAAGAGATGAATTCAACAGAATATAATTTTCTCATTTAAGATTTCCATTTAAGAGGAAACAACAAAATGGACAAAGAAATTCCTGATGTACAAAAATTGTCTCAACTAGTCAATCCTACACTGTTCTATGTTATAATTCATATGACTTTTTTGCATAATGAATTAGTTACAAGTTGTTCAAGCAAGAAGCTGTATGTAAGAATACATCTTCATTGCAGGGAATTCTAAGACCACCCATTGGATGACAGTAACCGAATTCCTCTTCAGATTGGCTAAGCAATTCTTGAAATAAAAACTCGTTCAAGAATGATACTGGAATCAAGAACCTCTTCAGTTTCTCTCCAACATACACTGCAATATATCCTTTTGGCACCTCCACTTGTTTGCTAGATGATGATCGTCTAATACCAGGTAAGCGAAAACCCATTTTTGTTATTGTTTCTTCCTAACAGACGGATCTCAAAGAAGTATAGTAAGAAGAAAGAAGTGAATTTGAATAATGATGCTTCAAGGAAAGAGTGATTTGTTTTGCTTATTAAACCCAAATGATCGGTATATATAGACTTTGAAAACCAATTATTGTATGGTGAATAATGAGTTATTCAAGCTTGGAGACAAATCTCATTAATAATCACATGGCACTGTCTTGGAGATTTTAACTGATGATCAGGCTTTTGAAAGAGACCTTCTTCACATGTTCCAGACAAACTATAAACATACTTATCAAGTATTTTGTCCCTGTTTCTATAGGATAGAACGACTGGTAGCTATATCATTGCTTGGTCAGTATGGCCCAATATATGCAGCCAATCTTGTACTATTAAGGACCAAAACAAAACTTGGGTTTCTATCCTCTTTTTCAAGTCCCTTACAATTGACCACAGGCTTTGCTGTCTATGTCTGCTAAATTGATTTTGTAGGCCACCTACAGCTGTCATCGGAAATGCATTTCTGGGACGTACATTTAATTACTCTCTATTCAATTTTTCATATAGACCTATCGACACTATCATGTGATCTCTTGTAAACCATAGCCTGATTGTCTCCAACTAGACCCTTCAATAACTAAGTCAAGAACACTAATTATGCACAAGCTGTAAATAGTGTGTTGCTGTATGACATATTTTTCTCATACAACTATTGAACATTGCCATGGAGTTGTGCTATTAATATGAAGAGAAGAACATGTGCCATGTCTGATGCATGTCTGAAAAGAAATGAGTAGGCATTATACAACTATTGAGTTTAACATGAGCCTTTCATTCAAAGGTGGGGTTTGCACTCACTGAACTTATTGATCCTTGACAAAGGAATCTAAGACAACACCATGTGATCTCTCTCATCACTTAGCCCCCATCATTTTAACAATTATTTCTTTAGCAAAGGGATTTCAAAAAACTCTTGAAATCTATAAATATAGTGTCCTCCTTCACAACCAACACAAATCACTCAAGCAATCAAACTTAGATAACTTTTTCTTACATCTGAGAAACATAGCTTGTTCTTCAAATTCAAAAATATTTGAAATGGGTTTCCGTTTACCTGCAGCTATTAGACGGGCTTCATTTAGCAGTAGCCAAACATCATCTAAAGTATCAAATATCCCAAAGGGGTATCTTGCAGTGTACGTTGGCGAGGAAATGAAGCGGTTTGTTGTCCCCTTGTCATACTTGAACCAACCTTCATTTCAAGACTTGTTGAGTCAAGCAGAGGAAGAATTTGGATATGATCATCCAATGGGTGGCCTTACAATTCCTTGCAGAGAAGATGTTTTCTTGCATATCACTTCTCACTTCAATGGACTATAAATCTACAACTGCAAGTGATTAACATAGATTAGGAGAGACATTTTGTACAATATTCATCAATTAGATTTGTAAAGATTTTTTTCCCTTCCTTCCCTTTGGAATGGGTTAGTTGTCCATCTGAATGGCATATTCAGGAACAGATTATTCGTTATTATTCATTTATAATCGTAATGACACAATATATTCAACAACTCAATGGCTCATATATGCTTCTATTTATAAATTGCAAAATTGGTGATTCCTTTTGAATGAAAAAAATATATATTGGAAGCAATATCTAGCTCAAATATTCTCACAATCTCACAAATTTTATAGAAAATGATTTTGTAGCAGCTTTGATTTATGATTTGTAGCGAAATATCTTTGCCACAAAAAGGGCTGTTTTTATCAAATCTCAAATTTCAGTCGAATTAGTTCTACTTAACTCGTGTTAAAGGCGAATATACAGGCTGAGTGAAAATTTGAAAAATATTGGAGAGCATAGTTATCTTTCTTTTTTTGAAAGGAGAAATACTTTCATTAAGCCGATTCTGGTGGTAAATCAAATGCCACAAACTCAAAAATACAAGATGTAGTCTCTTCAATCCAAATAAAGTCTAAACCAGAAGATAAGGCTAATTTAGCTAAGTAACGAATAGTTTGATTTGCGACACGCCTTACATGAGTGAAACTAATAGAATTAAAGCTAGAAGTGAACTTGATGCAGTCTTCTACAATTGTATCCAAGTAGGCTGAGACCTGTTGCTTGTTTGTGAGTGCCGCAATCATGTTACTATTGTCAGATCCTGCCTGAAGAGATAAAAATAACAAATCCCTTGCAAACGCCAAACTTTTTCAAAGTCATCGCTTCTGCAACATTAAAGTTGGGCGAAATTGGCAAACACCAACAACCTGCCGCTGATACCAAATCATCTGCATCTTGAATCACCGCAGCTAGGCCCCACTTTCCTTGACCTGACGGACCTGCAGAATCAACATTTAGCTTATAATAACCCGCAGTCGGATGACACCCTCTAATGTTTGAGACTTGCATCGGGATAGGCTGATTTTAGGTCTGCGGAATTACATTTTGCGTGCTGTGAAATCTGCTAACAGTATTAAGTGCACTGGTACAGAAGCTGGAAGCATTAGGCACCTCAATTCCTTTAAACTCTAATATTTGATAAGTTATGTTGTATCTAAGCTCATAACTTTTCTACATGCCTTATGCAATATGCTTCTATCAACTGCTTCTTCATCTATGCAGACCAATTAAGCTAACTAATAAATAATAACAAAGCTCCTCCAAATATTCCAACTCCCATGAGATTCAATCATCAATTTACACAAACCCAAATTTTAAAGCTTGTGATGAATATAAAGGATATATTACCATTTGTACCCATTATTTTGGACAAACTCTCTTTTACTTTTGTTACAAGGATGTTGCAAAAAAACTGTATAATCTCTGTAGGGAAGACGTTTTTCCTTTTAACTGGTTTACATAGCTGATGTCTGGCTCAATTGTGAACAAAATTTCATGGTCCAATCCTTCTCATTTCTCCGATTGATATCAGCCAAATTTTACAGTTGGATCAACAATGTGGCAGTAGTATATCCAGATAAAGTTGCAGCATCTTCCAAGAATATTTCACGGTATACTGATTGGATCTAAAGTATTAAGAACTACAACTTTTCTTATAAAAACAAGAACAGAATATTTGATATGTTAAGATCTTGTCTGAAACATAAGAAGCAGGCCAGCTCAGGTCTCTTTCATAGGCTAATTTTCCACAAGGCGGGGCATGTAATATCAAATTTTGTGTGGTCCTCTATGAAAACCTTCCATTGTTTTTTGTCATCTCAAATACTTGGATTATATGCACAAACACAAGCCATGCACCAATTTTATGGTAATGTAAAACTGGTTTAATTCATACTGCAAAAAATTCATACTAATGATAACATAGCACAATAGGATTGACTAGTTGAGACCTTTTGTACATTGGGAATTTCTGTTAATTTTGATGTTTCCTCTTAAGTGGAAATCTGAAATGAGAACCTTACCAAACATATTCTGGTGAATTTGTCTGCTGTTTTGTGTCATCTTAAATACTTTGCATGCACAAACACGTGCCGTGCACCAATATTAGGGAAACTAACTATCACGTAGTAGATATGGTAATGCAAGGTTGGTTATATTTTTAGATATACTGTGAGGCCATACAACAAAACTTCAAAGAATTAAATCCTGAAGAAAAAAAAATTCTTTAACCTATAAATTTTTTCAACTTGTTTAGCAGATAATAGAATTTTGTAAGCAAGCCGGTGGCATTGAAATGAAAATGAAGATAGGAATATACCAATAATTGAAGAAGGTGGTGGTGACTGATAATCACATGAACTTTTGTGCTCTTCACATGGACTTTTCGTCAAAGTTGTTGTGCTATAACACGCAATTAACGGCAACTGTTTACTTTGAATTTCATAAAAGTGTATGTTAGCTAAGAGTCAAACCTAAACCAAAAAAACAGAGTCAAATAGTCATCCCAATTCTTTAAAGCTAGAAACTAATCCAAACTAGGCCTACTTATGTCTGTTAATCAATTTTAAATGGGAAACTTTGACTAGCCTGACACTTAAAAGCAGCAAGTCATCAACTGTATGACAGTTTGGCACCGATACTTTACTAAGAAAAACCATCGGGCCTTTTTCGGAGGGAAACAGAAAAAATAAATATTAACATTAAATACAACCTCACATATTCCCCTTAGAATGCATAGCTTCTTAAGTATTAGTATAGAAGAAGACATTTCATGCCAGTTTAACGCAGTTTCATGAATCAAGGTTCTACTAGCTAATTATTCTTATATATGCAGAAAAAAATCATCGAAAAACCTTTAGTACAAGTTAAAGTTTTGAGCTATATATAGTCCTTATAATCATGCCAAAGTAGTTGTTGCCAGATTTTCTTCAAAAGCCTGCAATTATTTAAAACGAAAGATATAAGAATGTTAAAATGAAAAAGTCAATTTTCAGAATACAGTATCTCTGCTACTTGTGGGTTCAAACATGTACTACTATCTTCTGACTGCTGACCAAGCTTTTGATGAAGGTTCCACGTTGGCTCCTAACATTTATGATTTGTAGTAAACTAGCCATTGTCTACCTTAGAATTCAAACTACAACAAATTTTTGGTAGCTAGCTATATGTCGCCATTGAGCCGTGTTACCAATATGAAGAACAGGCATTACATGTCAAATAAATGAAGCATTAAGTTTAACCTAGCCATCTCATTTGACTTCCAAGTGGATACTCTACCTGCCTTTGGTTCAGAAGTGGGCCATATTATTGAACTTGCTGACCTTGATTGAAAGAGAGACATCCAACGATAATACCATATGATCTCTCATCTCATGGACCCCATTTTTTAACAATAATTTCTTAACTCTTGAAGACCCATTCAAAAAAAAATCAACTCTTGAAGATTATAAATACAATATTTTTCTTCACAAATATCACAAGTCATTCACATACTCAAGCATCAAAACTTAGATACACTTCTCTTAAATTTGAGTGCTTTGGTTTGTATATTGAAACATTTAAAATGGGCTTCCGTTTACCTGGAGCTATTAGACGGGCTGCTTTTAGTAGTAGCCAAATATCAGCGAAAGCAACAAATGTGCCAAAGGGTTATCTTGCGGTGTACGTTGGAAAGGAAATGAAGCGGTTTGTAATCTCCATGTCATACTTGAACCAACCTTCATTTCTAGCCTTGCTAAGTCAAGCAGAGGAAGAATTCGGATATGATCATCCAATGGGTGGCCTCACAATTCCTTGCACAGAAGATATTTTCTTGCATATTACTTCTCACTTCAATGGGCTATAAATCTAAAACTGCAAGAGACTGAAAAAGATTATTTGTAGTGACATTTTGTACAATAGGCATCCTTTATGTTGTAATTATTTCCCTTTTCCCTTTAATGGGAATGGGTGAAAATTGTACCTCACAATGACTTACTCAGTAACATCATTTGATTTATTTCACTCTCTTTTATATTTGTCTAATCAATAATGACACAATGTTTCAATAACTTAACTGGCTCTTTGTTCTTATAGTCATGAATTACTAAACCGGTGACTCCTACAATGGAAAAAAAAAAACAACTAAGTAGTAATGTTTAGCTTTCCTAGTTTACTAATTTACTAACCACGAGTAAAAGGTACCTGCTAATACTGCTAAGCAAGCTGCATCAACAGATTAAAATGATTAGTTACCCCTATGGTTATCAGCATGCATCTTTCCTTGGTGCACATCCTTCGGCTTTCTGAACCAACTCTCTAGTATATACAACTCAACACCATTGAATGTGTTATAAAGCTCAAGCTTGAACAACTCGGGAAAATAAGTCCTTAACACATCCTAGTGAACCCTCCATTAGTTTTGACTCTTGACCAAGTCAAGAAATGACCACACCACCAGAACATGAATATTTTCAGTCCAGTGTGGAACATTCTCTGTTGATGCTGATGAGGAGGACTGTCCAATGAATGTAGGTAAAGAAATTCATGCTTCTCTGCTGCTGCAATGATCAAAGACTGAACATGAATTATGCCTTTTATTGTATTGCATAATGGTTTTTCAGGATAACTTATTAGCTTAACAACTCTAAACATCCTCAGCTACTTAATGAGGCTATCCTCATTAATCATCAAGCAGATGCAGAGGTGTGGCAACTAAAACCCTAGTTTTTAGGTCCACCAGAAGATAGAATAAAATTTTGTATTATTCTATAATAACTAATCAACCAAATGAAACCCACTTGGGGTTGGTCGAGTGGTGTTGGGTTGTTGGCTTGGGCCCTTGGAGTATGCTCCTCTCAAGGTCTCAGGTTCGATTCCCACTGGTGCCAATTTCGGTGGACTAAGTCCATACAGAGCAAAAAAAAAACTTTGGTTTTAAATGGGGCCCCGCAAGTGGGCAGTGGGATTGGTCCCCTTAGATTAGTCTGTCCTAAGGCCGGATACCAGGTTTTCAAAAAAAAAAACTAATCAACCAAATGAGAACAAGAATTGAACAATAATGCATAAAACTTACTTATTACTTTGATGGGAGATGCAGTATAGATGTTGAATGAACAACGAAGAGAAGAAGAGAGTAAGAAAAAAAAATGGCAAAAAAATTTGGATCATTTCTCGATTTGTGTGTGTCATCCTTGCACAAGGGTCATGATAATTTTCTATGTATCGTTCCAATTTTATCGGATGACCCCTAAGGGACAAAATTGTTGTTCACTTGCGTTATATAAACACTGAAAGTGCAAAAGATGTAAGCGATGTGGGCCCTGTGGTTCACTTGCGCTATACAAGTACAGTACTTCTCAATCTATTTCCTCTCCATTTTTTTCTTTATTACTCTATATTTATTTTTGAATTTCACTCTTTCTCTTGACTATTTTATTATCTTTTAATAAGATAGAGATAGAGATAGAAAATAAGAAAAGAGATATAGAAAAAAATAATAAAATATGTTCCAAATCCATCAAATTTATGTGTTTGTTTGTCCCTTTTCAAAAAATAATAATTAGGCGTTTGTCACATTTAGAACTTAGCTTAAATGTTATAGAGGTTATTCTAATAAACTATTGTCATAACAATTTTGGTTCATGAGCCTTTTTTTGTTTTTGTTTTTTCTTTTGTGAATGGTTCACAAGTCTTCTAATAGTTGTACCTTGGTTTTATTTTATTTATGTATAAAATGAATTTTATTAATTAGTCTAGACTACTCGACATCATAGTGAAACAAATTCTATTCACTTTCTATAAAGATTGCAAAGATTCCACGGATCATTTGCTCAAAGGTCAAACAAAAAATCAATAAAGTCTAGTATATAAAGATAGGGCAGGAAGATCATATCTGATAATATATCAATCAAGAAAGACATTCAAAAACATTAAAGAATTTCATTTCATAATATCATGACATGATATTATGATTAAGACTTTATGTTTGTCATGATATACAAATATATTTTAACGTGACATTAGAGAATTTCATTTCTTTATTACAAAATTTGGTGCATTATGCCATAATTTCTCGAAGATTTGATCTCATTGCCCTAATTAGATCCATCATGTGGCATTGTTCATTTTATAGTTATATGTTTTGTTTTTCGATCTCATAAACAAAATTAATACTTTATCTCCGGTCTTTTATTTATATTTAAAACCAAAAAGAGTATTCCATTAGAAATATCAGATTGAAAGAACAAAATCCATAAGAAGTTTTTATAGATTTAAGGTTGAGTTTAAATTATCAAAAATTTGGAGTTTGATAATTCAAAGACATAAAAAATTTGACTTGAATTAATCAATTTTCCAATATACACATCTCTAACCAACAAAACTAAAATACTACTGGCATAGCATTTCATTATCTAGTTATGTACCTTCAGCCTTCTAAATGAACAAAATTTGGAAGTTGATTACAGAATCAGAAGTTAAATATGGAGGTAACAAATTATTTTGCTTCTAATAGTCAATATATATATTAAACTGTATACAATGAAATACATTTATAATAACTATTTGTTAAAAATGGTGAGCTAGGCTAGCACCAAAAACAAAAATGGCAGAAAAATGAGCACTAACTACTAAGTCATCTCATAGGCTATGATCGAAATCAATGTTTCAAGATGCACTCGCGCAGTTGAGATGTAAGATTAATAAATGCTTCTTCTTTGCAAGGAATAGTGAGAGCACCCATTGGATGATTGTAGCCAAATTCTTCCTCAGCGCGGTTTAACAAGTCAAGAAATGAAGGATGATTTAAGTAAGATATTGGAACCACAAAACGCTTCATCTGAGATTCTCCAACATAGACAGCTACATGTCCCTTTGGAACATTGGAATGATTTCTACTATGTAGATGTTGTGATGATGACTTGAATATCTTGTTTGCATGAAGAACCATAAATGGCAGACGAATACCCATGATCTTGTAGATTAATTTGAATTAATAAAGATATGAAGAGACAGAAAGAATGCAAATATAGAGTGGTGCAGTAGTAGTGGTAGATCTTGTTGTAACAAACAACAATTTTGGAAGTGAATGCTTAATTTGGCGTTGTTGTAGTTGATATTTATACTAAGTAAGTATATATAGTATACTACAAGTGGTGTGTGTGTGTGTGTGTGTAAGTAATGATTGAGACAGAGTGGGAAGCCATACATTTCCAGAAGGGATCAAAATCATAATATTGATAATTGGTGAGTCCAATTAATAAATTATACTCCAAGTTATTGGGTATATGATATGGTGACAGAAAACTTTGGGCCCACTTTATGAAATTCAGAAAGAAAACTCACATGGCTGCACTGAGCAAGCTCAATTAATCTCCACTTCAAACTTGAATCCACCCATCACTCTGCACAAAACAGAGTGCTACCGTACACTGAAAACCAAAAGGATCGTCACATCACATCACATCACATCACACGCTTGCATGTGATGGGGCTTTAAAGATAGATATGCAATAAGCTAGCAACGCCAAATGCAACAGCAGAAGCAGCAATTAATCACACATCCATGCATGCATATACTATATAAATAGCAAGATAAGATAAGTCAGTTGACATATTTCATTTATTTAGATGATGATAACTCATGCACGTGGACCATGATTGAATTGGCATTGAAACTGACCAAATCACAGTGAACCATTCATTTTGATGTTGGTAAAAACGGCTCTTTGCAGTTTCAACTAAATGACAGACAGTTATAATTGTCAGTTCATTCAAACTTACAATAAGATTAGGTCAAGAAAATTTCTACTACAAGTACAAAAAATATGGAAATTAGAGATTATATAAGACTGAGAAAGCAAGAGAAACTATCTAAAAAAGTACGGCCCAACCCGAGCTACCGGAAGCAAAAAAATCAAACAGGGTTGGGTGAACAACCATTTTGTCAGCCTTAATTACACGGATTGCCGCAGGCGGGTTCAGTCCAACTAAAAACCACTGTCAGTACCCTTTTGACAAATATATATAACAAGGTAATTAGTAAATGATATATGTAACTGTTTTTACCTTCATGAGATACAGTTTAAATTTGCCCTGTATCACGTTCTTCTTTCCTTTAACTCAAATTCCAATGACATATGCTACTTACTAATTAACAAGGCTTCACATAACATAACATGCATTGCATTGACGCTTAATTACCAATGTTATACAATTTGTCAAGTCACTAGTACTATACAACTATAAAAGTTTAATTAATTGCAAAGTATCAAAACCCAAGTAGCTGTTGGAGTTTGTTTATATGGTTTAGTAAATCTGACATGAATGTTTTTAGTAAACCTAATTGGCCACGTTGAAATACCTGGTTATCTGCAAAAGTGTGAATCAACTTCTAATCTGATGTTTGTTCTCTCACATCTGCATTGCACGTTAATTTTTTTTTTATGTTAGTATCATAGTATGTTAAGTTTCCACTAGTACAAAGTGTTGATCTTTTTATTGAAGCAGTACAAACTTACTTTGCTGGGAAATTTGTGGGAATATATAAGGTGGTTCTTTTCCTTCCGATTGAATTTTTTCATATGTAACTTCTAGCTAAAGACTCAAATCTATTACCACTTAGACCAATTCATTCTTGATTAGGGATGTTCAATATTATATGTTGGGATATGATGTCTAAAATTTTGTGTCCAAATACTAATACTAGCTAGCTAGTAACAACTAACAAGTAAATTAATTAAAGTAACATTGAAATGAAATAATAATAATAATAATTATTTAAAATTTGTTTTGTAAATCGAAGAGAATCTTTATTGTCAGAAGAAAGGCGTGGGTGGGTGGCAATTATATGAACATGGAAGAGACAAAATGCAATGTACTAAAGTAAGTAAGTACTAACCTACTACCTAAGCAGTACTGGAGGAATTTGATCCCTAATGGTAATATCGATCGATCCTGAATTCATTCTGTGAACAAAAACAAATATGACAAGCTAGTACTACGGAACAAACAAGGGTTTATACTTTGTTTGTTTCTTTCTTCAAGTAAAATTGGGATAGATCATAGATCATATGTATAATGTACTACCTTTGTACTTACACCGTTGAGTTGAATAAGTAGTAGGTAGAACTACAACTACTGGTGTGGTGTCAGCCTCCATCTTGCCCACCCTTTTTCTCTTCTCTTCTCACAACGCCCTGTTTTCCCCTGATTTTCCAATGATTCCACTAGGGTAAATGAAAACAAAAGAGAGGAAAACAAGTTTGACTTATGTTTATTTTAAGTTTTAATTTGGTCCCTTACGTTTAAAAAGTATCAATTTGGTCCCTTACGTTTCCATTAGGTTTCAATTTAGTTCTTTCCGTCAATTTTGTCACATGTGGCAGTCAATTCGCATATGTGGACTGACACGTGGACACTTTGACACAGTGACACGTGTATAGTTCAAATGGTGTTAGTGATAAAATTAACGGAAAGGACTAAATTGAAACCTAATGGAAACGTAAGGGACCAAATTGATTCTTTTTAAACGTAAGGGACCAAATTAAAACCTAAAATAAACGTAAGGGACCAAATGTGTAGTTAAGCCTAAAGAAAATTTTGGCCAAATCGCTTCCTAAGAAGAAGATTACTAGTAGTAGTAGGGACCTTCTACCGTACATCTATCAAATTTCAATTTCATTTTTTTATTGGTGTAGTATAAACTGTGGCATCAGCATCACATGAAGCTTCAAACTTTTTTTAGGGTGTGTATGATGTTGGTGTTTAGAGTTTTGTATTATTGTAGTAGACTAAAGATAAAGAAATTACTTATTTCGAATTTGTGAAAGGGAAAGTCTAAATTATGGAAATAAATAAATAATTTAAGTAAAAAAAAAATGGATGCTTCATTTGTTTTTTTGGGACACACGGAAAAAAAGTCAATGTAGTCAAGATAATTATATATTTTGATACTAATGTCATAGAATTGCGAAGGATGAACTTTTGACAGTTTAAAATACAAATTCTTGAACAGAAATGAACTTTAGGGAGTTTTTTATTCTCGTGCATCCAGTTGGAATTGAACCTACGACTTCGCCAATTATGAGTTGATTGTTTTAATCAGTTCCTTTATATCTTGAATTATGTATGCATGTACATCATAATTGGCATTGTGACCATTGATGATGATTATGATGCAATGCGAAGAATCATAGTAGTAAACACGTTCTTCAATGGACATATTTCTTGTTATAGTGAAGGATGTTAGTTGACCCTTGGATGAAATCCGAGAATTCCGATAGAAAATATCCTAAATTTTTTCTTATAATTCTTCCAAAAATCCCCTCTAACCGAGGAGAGCAAGGCAGCTACCTTCAACATTACGGATAATGCAAGAATGATTGTTGTTCTCTTTAATCAATCTTTCAACCGAAATACCGGTTGAGAGGGAAACACATTGTGAAGGCATGAACGTGGAATTGAGAAGGAAACACATAGTGAAGGCATGGACTATTTTCCTAATACAATTTAACTAGTGGATAATTATTTTTACAATTTTTTATTAGAGATCCATTTTAAATAGTCGAAATCGAGCCTAGATAGAAATTAAAAGACCTTTTATTTATTTTTTTGGTACATTTTCAAAAGAGAGAGGTGGTATTTATTTATTTTTTTTAAGGTTTAAATGCAATTTTGGTCCCCTTATTTACATATTTTTGAACTTTTAGTCTCCCTATTTTTAAAACCAAATTTTTGGTCCCTATTTTAAAAGTAAAAAAAAAAAAAAAAAAAGTTTAGTCCCCCTTCCATTTTGATGACATGGTGTTCTCATTTATGATGTGGCCTGGCCGTGGCACTTAGGTTAGGTGGCATAAATAAATTGAAAAGAGTAAAAGAAAATCGTCGACAGCAGGGTTCGAACCTGCGCGGGCGAAGCCCAACAGATTTCAAGTCTGTCTCCTTAACCACTCGGACATATCGACTCTGATGTTGTAATTGCTAAGTGCAAAGATTATATTTTGAACATGCAACTCGCTCGCCATTTGGTGGTAGGAGACTAAACGAGGAACCGTTGTTGTTGAGTTGAGGAAGACGAATGAAACCCCTCTGTTGTGATTTCAACTACTCATTCCTATTCCTAGTATATGAGGAAGGCACCAACCATTACTGCAGAACATTTACTATTTTTGTTTTGGTAAATGATGATGATGAGTTCAATTGTTTCAAAACTAGTTAGGAACCCGTGCAACGCACGGGCGAGGACGATTAAATACATCACTTAGACAATTGTGTTTTTTTATAAAAAAGACATAATAATATAATTGTTGTTATACTTAGAACATAAATCAACAAACAAACAACTTCCATTTTTAAACCCTACAATTTCTTCTATACAAAGTTGTTTCCATAGATTGAGATAACTTGAAATTCCTTCCCTTCAGCATCCATATGGGACATTCCCCGTGTTTTGTGTCAATAAACTGTCACTTTTAAAACCTACAATTTTTTCTATACAAAATTGTTTCCATAGATTGAGATAACTTGAAATTCATTCTCTTCAGCATCCATATGGGTCACTCTCCGTGTTTTGTGTCAATAAACTTTCACTTTAAAAACCTACAATTTATTCCATACAAAATTGTTTCCATAGATTGAGATAACTTGAAATTCATTTCTTCAACATCCATATGGGACACTCCCCGTGTTTTGTGTCAATAAACTTTTACTTTTAAAACCTACAATTTCTTCTATACAAAATTGTTTCCATAGATTGGGATAACTTGAAATTTCTTCCCTTCAGCATCCATATGGGATACTCCCCGTGTTTCGTGTCAATATATTTTCACTTTTAAAACCTACAATTTCTTCTATACAAAATTGTTTCCATAGATTGGGATAACTTGAAATTTCTTCCCTTCAGCATCCATATGGGACACTCCCCGTGTTTTGTGTCAATAAATTTTCACTTTTAAAACCTACAATTTCTATATAAAATTGTTTCCATAGATTGGGATAACTTGAAATTCCTTTAATTCAGCATCCATATGGGACACTCCCCGTGTTTTATGTCAACAAATTTTCACTTTTAAAACCTACAATTTATTCTATATAAAATTGTTTCCATAAAATGGGATAACTTAACATTCAATCCCTCTATAATATTGACATTGCACGGGGAGTGCCAAAAGGTAGCGTGTTGTAAGAATTGAACAATAGTGACAAAATTTTTAACTATCAATGGTATTTCGTTTTGTTTTCTTCATTTCAAATCAAGGATACTGTCTATTGTCTACTACTCTTTGTTCCTTTTCAAAGTGAATGTTTACACTGTACCAAAGAAAATTTTCCAAAATAGAAATATGCTAACTTTTACATATAACTGGATATATAACTAATCAATTAATTTCAGAAAGAAAAAGAAATTTAAAATTAAGACAAAACTATGCTTCACTTACCTCATTTTCTTGGTGTTTTTATGTTTGTAGACTTATAAGTTATATTTATATCTATTAAAAGATAATATACTTGTAATCATACACTACACTACAAAAAAGAAAAGAAAAACGCCAATACTTCTATGTTTTTCTCACATATTAATATGTTCTTTTGGTGAGGATGTGGTATGAGAGGCAGTAGTTCTCAAATATTTTGTGTAGAAATTAAGCATACTTCTTAGATAATAGAAATGGAAATGTACTTCTTCAAATATTCTTCAATGTACTTGTTAAGAAATAGAATGAAGTTATTACTACAACTAAGGTTACATAATTCACTTGCCCGATGATAGAAAACATAATAAGAAAAAAATTTAAATCATAGTTTTCGTGAAGTCCTAAAATACATAACTTTGGTCTAACTCCAAATTCAAAATTTAAGCTTGATATTGAACTGCTATTTTGCCAAAAGATGTGGAATTTTTTTGTCTGACGGTATTTCATAGTTGACTTGTGTCAGGTTATCTGCCATGAATCAGAGTCAAAACCTCACAAAATAGAATAAATTAGAGCAATCTAATGACTTGTGTCATTCTAAGCCGATGCAGGTTATAATTTAAAAGTATGGAATAAATACACCTGATCCTTATAACAAAGGACACATTAAAGGAGAGCACACTTATGTCCAGTAGCCACAACACTAACACCAAATCAAGTATGAAGTATCATGTATATGCCTAAACTTAATGGATCATAAACAGATTATATTAAATGTGCAAATTTAATTTATGATATAGTGAATTCCTCTAGTTTCAAAATTGGAGGCGACTTAGCTACATCCAAAGAAAACTAATCCTTTCAATTACTTTACTCTCATCCTCACTTCCACTTACTTTTTCATTTGTCTATTTCCTCATCCTTGCATTAACTTTCCGATATATATTCTTCCTCGTTAACATCAGATCGAACAAAAATAATAATATCAATAGTATATACTATAACCTCCCGTCTTATAAGAATTGATTAATAAAGAGAACGTTTTAAACGTATTTTGTTTTATACTAATACGATTAGCTTCATGGTGAATATGAATGTTAATAATTAATGTGATTGAAAAACTATAGAGCAACATAGAAAATGCAATGAAACTATCAACAAAAAGGAAAAATAAAAAACAAAAAACCAAAATAAATCTAATTGAAGACTAATTCACCAAATCAATGCATTTGAAAAAAAAGCTAAACTATAAAGCAATGCTTTAAAGCTATTGAATAAGCATAATTATATTGGAAAAACAATGTTAGACAATGATTCTATTCAACATTTAAGGGTATTATATTTATTACAAATTGTATCTATCTTAGTTGCACTCAAGCTTTAGCTAATCTTCTTGCTCCTTCCTTTCTAATCTTTTCCGTATGACATGCTCTGTAATATTTGGTCAAAAAGAGGTAAATCTAAGAAAATAGAACACAATTCCCACAAACCCCAAAATCTATCTGCAAAACACAATTCATATCATGATGAGTTATTAAAAGGGTTATAGAATTTGCATACACCAAAATTTTATTGGCAGATCTGTACATGGTACACCCATCACATATAAACTAATGGAACACTAATCCAACTTCAACAAATATTATAGAATTTGGAAGAGTTTTATATCAACAAAAGATGAGTTATCAAAAGGAGTTACCAACCAAAAGAAGAATAAATTTGATAACATGTTTAAAAGAAGTGAACTCTAGATAATGAGAAAATTAAAGAAAGTGTTGCATTTATTTAGTAGCACAAAGTATTATTTCAGACTAGCCTTCATAATTCATAATTCTATCAACAACATCCATGGCTTCATCTTTTTTGTAAAAATCACCAACACATTCTGGTTCAAGCCTTCATAATTGGTTTTAAAGTTTTTCGAGCTTTTGCCAGAATACAAATGTTGTATAAAAGGGTTTTTGGTTAACCTTTATGTTAGCCTTCATGTTACTTACTCCATGCTAGCGATCATTCATACACTTCAAACTCAGTAGATCGGAAAATAAAAACAAATACATTTATAGGATAATGAACAAATATAAAAGATAGATAGCAATAATAAATTAATTTATGGAAGATAGCTTAATGTACTACCTCGTTCTTCATCAATGAAAAGGAAGTAAGAAACTTAATGTAAATATCCTCTTCTGGCACTACTACTTTCCTTTTTACAGCAGCCACACATTTCATTGAGTCCAAGGCATGAACTGGGATTCAAAATTGGTAATGTAAATGATTAGACAAATTTCTTAACCATCTGTTACAAATGAAATTGAAAGTGAACATAAGGCTATAGAATATTGGTAAAAAGCTAGCAACCCATTGCACTATCCAATGTGCTCTAACCACAAAAAAGATTAATAATGTAAAGTTAACTGCTGAATTGAAAATCCAAAAAAGAAATAGATCAGATATTTGCATTATTTAAAAACAAAAATGAAAAGCATTCAAAGAGACTGGTTCTAAAACCTTCAACAATGTTGATATAGAAAAAGGTTAATAATTCCTTTTCTCCATGAAGTGCACAATAAGTAATATGCCAAAGTTTAACAAAGCTAAAAGAAATAAGTATGTTCATAAAACTTACTCATAGTCAAAACAAACTCATGAAAATTATCCTAATTAAAAATGAAAATGGGCTTCATATTAGTAGCAACGGTTACTAATTTGAATAGACAAACTCATGCAAATTAGTAGCTGCATATTGTTTAGATTCTTTCAATAGACAAACTCATAGTCACCCACATTAGCTAGAGTAAATAATTTCTGATTTCAAAGAAAAAATAGATAAAACAATTACAAACTTAAAGCCAATTCAAGAATTTAAATCTTAAAGCCAATCTTTTTGAATTCATGCCTCTTAAAGCCAATCTTATTGAATTGAAACCTATGTGTTCTTTAATTTGTGAAAATATTTTCGAAGCTAATTCAAGAATATTACTTTCATCAAAGAGAATGCAATAATGGTAACAATCTTTGTCATATCCCTGTCATCAACAATCTTTTCAAAAACCTCTTTTCCAAAATTGATATAAAAAGAATAAATACAAAAAATAGTAACTAAAAAGTGGTAAACACCAATTGATAGGATATTTTATATTAGTTAATAACTTGAAATCAAACTAAAAAGAGGTTGCTATCAACATGGGTTACTTGAGGAAAAATAGGAACTGGTTTCTCCAATAATCCAAACTAATTTACCAAAACAAAAACAAAAGTAGTCTTTGATCCCAAACTATTCAAATTAGCATCTCACAATTAAATAATAGTGTGCTCAATACATATAAACTGATCAAAAAGATAAACAAATAAACATTAGATCTACTAATTTGTAATCAATAAAATATCAAAACCTATTTTTTTGGAGGATGCAACCAATCCTCTTCACTATTTCATGTATAACAATAGTTATTTATTGGTGTAGCAAAACCAATTGATAAACTACAAAGCAACATATCAGTTACAATCAAAATTAAAATAAAGTAGACAATCCATTCAAATATTATAAACTACCATTCAAGCAGATTCAAACTCATGTTTGAAATTAGAAATATCAATCAATTTCTATATAACACTATACAACTTCACATGTAACACATCAAACAGGAAAATTAAAACTTTAAATTAAAACAACACATAGAAGCTATATATAAGTTGTGTTTTAAGACAGTAAATAAGCTTACCTAATATAATAATCACAAGCATGAAAACTTCATTTAGAGGACCAAAGTAGCCAAATAGTCTACAAATCTTTTGGCCTGCAAAGAGCAAATAGATTATTACAGTTGATTTCATACATGTGGATAAAAGCAAGAAAGTTAAAATATTTTGGATCTCTAAAGAACGAAACTGAAATTACCTGCGGGATGGGTCTTGAAACAGGTTGGAGGATTCGATGGAGAAGAAAACCTAATTTGCAAACATAGACAAAAAATTAAACATGTGATTAAATTAAATCATAAAATAACATATGGAGAAGCAATTTGAAACCTTTGGAGATTGTGGCTTGTGCCATCCAAGAAGGTTGATTCATGGAGAGAGAAGAAGTTCGAAGAATCAACAAAAAATGGAGAGAGATGAGTAAGAAAGTGAGTTTAGATATTGAAAAAGAATGGGAGAAATTGAATTTTGAAATTGATTCCAACAAAGCAAGAAAAACAACAGTAGCAGCAGCATCAGTCCTGCAAGGAGATTTTTTTGTTTGGCCTCAAGCAAATGCAATAAACGGACTGGGTTATATCAGTTTGGTTTTCTCCTGGATTAAAGTTTACAAATAACAAATAAAACTAATTAAAATTGATACAAATCTAAAAAAAAATCTGAAATTTAACAAAAACAAATCAATCATGGGAGAAAACTATCTAAACGCCACTAACTCCTAAAAAGTAGGGATTATTAAATAAACGATAGAAACAAATCCTAATAAATATGACAACTAAGCAACAATATTTTCAAAGAAATAGAAAAAGGATCGTAAAATCGGATATAAGAAACAGTATTGAAGAAGAATAGACATTTCAAAGAAGAAAACATACCTTTTTCCTCAAATTCATGAACAACAATATCTGGTAATTGAATTCTGAAACACTTTGGTCCATTTTTATTCAATCATAAATCTGATCATCCAAAAAATCACACAAACATAAAAATAAATAAATGGAATTAGGAACACCAATTAAAGTAAACATTGAATCAAAGGAATTAGAAAAACAATTATTATAGCAAAATATTTAAACAATAATTTAGAAAATTAAAAAACATACCTGCTTCATTTGGATACTTCTCCAGTCGTGAAAATTGCAGAAACCCCATGTATTTACATACCTTAATGAAAGGGCACATTTAATTAGTCATGAAATCCAAAGCAAAAAAAAAAACGTAATAAAAAATCATGAAATCCAAGGCAAGAACAAAAATAGAAAATTACGGGGAGAGAACAGCTCCCCCAAATTCATATAATACGAATCTGGAATAGATCTGGAATTCAAAAATAAATATGAATCTGTAAATCAAAAAACGAAAAATGGATCTGAAGTGCATACCTTCGTTGCAGTCGTGTTCTCTGCTTCATCATTCGTTCTCTGAGTTTGTCAAAAGAGAGGGAGAAATGAAAGAATCGAAAAAAGAGAGGAAGCTAAATGAGAGAGGTTTTTGAATTTCAAATGAAAGAATTCCCGGTTTGTTAGTCTTACTTGTGAATTGTGAAAGTGACCCGACCTAAGAAAGATACAAAACTCTGCAATGAAAGGGATGGCTCACGCAATACGTGAAACTGGTTTGAAGAAGATGTTGCATCAATAAGTGATTGAAACTTTTTGGTTGTGAAAATGGTTTCAAATTTCATAGCCAAAAGTAGAAGAGGAGTTCTGCATTCTGAAACAATGAAAACAACTTATCGATGCTCCTCCACTGTCCTTTTTGCCCGCATGCGTTTTTTTTATTCTTTTCAACAAACAGGACCGGGCTTGGTTGGGCCTTGTTGGGCTGGACATATGTTTATGGCCCAGCAAGCTAAGTGATGAATGAGAGGGAAAGAAAATTCAAATTGCTGGCCAAAAGAAGCAAATTTTTTCAAATTCTTCCAGCTAGGATTTGTGCAGATTGTATGTGTGATTGACATGTGTCAAAAATTTCCATTTAGCTGTGGTCTTTTTGTGTAGTTAAAATGATTTCTCTTGTAAATTAAATTAAACACTATCGTATTGTACTAAAGATTCATTCATTACTTGTTTCTTCTTCTTCTTCAAGTAATTAAATATAATTCTATATACTTATTTTGTAGGTTGGCATTTGGTTACGCTTTGCCCGGTTATGAGTGCTTCAAAACTGTGGAGTGGACAACACCAATCTAGAGATTCATCAACTCATTTTTTGGTGCCAATATTGGTTTGTCTTTTTATTCTTCATTCATTCATGTTTCATATTTAATCATGTATTATTATTGATAATATTTCTCTTAGAAATAATATAAAACTATTGATGACACTCTATTAAGTTTTTGGGATAATCGGTTATTTGACATGATATCAGAGTCTGGTTTACTAAGTGGTTTAGAGTTCGATCCACGCTCCCCTCACTTTCTAATTAAAAAGTGGAATTCAAGAATATAGTAGGTGGGCCTAATGCATTATCTACGCTTCAAGCCCAAGTAGGCTCAGTGATTTAGATAATACCTGCACTTAATTTGATGATTTGGTTGTTAATTACTTTTTTAAAGGTTGTTAATTAATTGGCGGTGCTTCGTGACTTAATTCAGTGTTGGTCTTTACAATTCATTCATTCGGCCTTATTTGGCGAAACATGAAAAGGAAATCAATGATAGTTTGTTAGAGCTGAATGAATGTCAAGGCTATGGATTTTGTAGGATTTGCTTGGAATAAGGCTGTTATTTACTGCCAAAAAGTATTCACTGCTAGCTATTCTTCTAAATAATGTTATTACTTCTCATCAGGAAACACTGCAGCCTCATGCTTATCAGGTGCATGCATATGGACAATCTAAGTTGTAATTCTTGAGATTATTAAGCAGATTGTGTAGTAACGCTTTTAGGATAGATTTGATTATGTATATTTTTCTGTAAATTACAAACACTTCTTAGATGGGCCCATGGCCTTGTTTAATAGTGTAAGTGTATAACAATTTTTCTCTCTGTCTTCTGATTATGAATTTATGTATATTTTATTTTTTTGACGAAATTACCCCTCTACTGATGTACATATCCGTCCGGACGGAATCTAAAATTATTGGATATGTTACTGAGGTGTTAAAAGATTAATGTCTCAAGTACTTTTGTTAAACAAAGTTAATCTTTATGCATACATATCAAATAATTTAAGGTTTATAATTTTATTTTTACAGAGATGATCTAGACTATGTAAACATTAAGAGGAATAAAAAAAGTTAAATGAAATAGAATGAATCTGATTAAAAATGAGTAGAAACTTCACATCAGGTAAAACAAACAGGATTTGTGCTTTTTCAGCACATGTTGTGTTGCCCACTTATAATTGACATTTATAAGGTATGACTTTCTTTTGGGAACAGTGTGGGGACACAGTTAACACCACAATATTGCTGATTAATTCTCCTATTCTTGAGCTTGTTAAACTAAAAACTCACTCATAAAGATAGGCCAAAGAGAGACAGTGTTGAACACCAGGCATATTAATTTGGTGCTTGAACACTGAATTAGTGGATAGTTGATACCTTCAAACAAACCACAAGAACAAGAAGCAGAATCAGTGAATGGAGAATAGTTTGTGGGGAAACCAGAACCAGAAGAGGAATGGAGAGGTGCTTGATGGCTCCAACATTATGGAATTGGTTGGAAACGAGCAAGGATTCAGCAAGTTTGTCGACAACAAGTTTCATGAGCTGGATAAGGATAAAGATGGGAAGCTCTCCTTGAAGGAACTTGAGCCTGCGGTTGCTGACATCGGTGCTGCTCTTGGTTTGCCTGCTCAGGGAACTACTCCTGATTCTGATCACATCTACTATCAGGTTTAATTCTAACTTTTTCCAATTTCTCTCTTTTCTTTTTGTTTGGTAATCTATGTTTGTAATTGAAATGTTTGTCTGTTACGAGTTGTGTCAAACTGGCTTTCTATGAAGATTGATGTAAGGTGTTAGTTGCTCTTGAGTGTCTTTTACTTTGGCTTAAGTTTTGGCAGTATTACAAATTCTCTTATTTTAATTATTTCCATAATAATATTATATTATCATGTCTAAACAAAAATACTTAGATGACTTATATGATAAGATGTTCTTAGTAAACACAAAAAATACTTAAAACTTGCAGAAGTAGTCTGAACTCAAAAAAGACTTAATACTTAGAATTATTTTTAATGTTATGTTAGTATCCCAAAACTTTGACTACTAGCTGGCCCCAGATGTACCCAATCATATTCATGATAACATGGTCGGTCCCGTGGGAATATGCTTCTCTGTTGCAATTACTCGCCCTGCTCTATTTCTCATTTCATTGCCCTTTTTCTTCTAATCTTCTTTGAGGCAGAAACTGGTGACCAATATGTTTAAGTTTAACATTTCGTATATGCTAAACCATTTGATGGTTCATACTATTTATTATTTGAACTTGAAGCATGCTTCATTACTACTGAAAAACTTGAAAATGTATAGTTTAGAGTAAACTGTTAATTAGAGTGATAAAAATTGGTCTGCTATCATAGTTAATGATGAACTCTAGGGACCCAAATTGCTAGTGCTAACTGCTATCTGAAATTAGTGCTTGTGTGTAAAGGCAGAGATGATCTTTAAATGGAATACTTTTGGAAAAAGAAAATGGCTTACCTAACAATATTGCTAAAGATGGCCAAACAGGAATAAAAGACACCTTAGCCACTGGAGGGAAAAAAATAGAGACAATATGATTATGTATCAATGATGTACTCATATATTTGATAATTGGACCCAAATTTTCTGTCACCACGAACCTATGCAATCATTGAATCAGCAAGTCACAACCATTTGATCAAAATTAGACAACTCAAATTTTGAGTTTCTTTATCAAATCTTATTTACTAAATTTAAAATGTGAGCTGTCTGATTTTAATCGAAAGATCCTGACCTGATGATGATTTCATGATAACTCAAATTTTGAGTTTGTGTTTTTTTCATTTTTTTTGTACAGGTTTTGAATGAATTTACCCATGGTAAGCAAGAAAAGGTGAGCAAGAGTGAGTTCAAAGAGGTTCTGTCAGACATTCTATTGGGCATGGCTGCTGGACTGAAGCGAGATCCAATTGTTATACTCCGCATGGATGGGGAAGATCTCCTCGAGTTTCTTAATGGTCCAAGTTATGATGAAGAAATGGCATCCATATTCTCTCAGATTCAAAACTCTAGTACATCACTTCGCGAACTTGTTATTGAAGCTTTTGGAAGACTCAATGTTGATCGAGGAATCCCTCCTACATCAGATTCTTGGGTAATAGATTGTCTTATGCAACCATTCTTGTGATTAAACATTATTAAAATATATGTCTACATCAATTTAATTAATGCAAGTATATCCTATCTTGTCTTTATCTCCACTTAGGTTTTTAACAACATTGTGGATCCGGCACTGTTGTCTCAAGCTTTGGATAGACCTGTTACTGATCAAGAGACTTTTATGGAAGAATTCAAGAAAGGGGCATTGAGTGTGGTTGATTGTCTTAAAGAGAAACCAGTCATTGTAGCACACAGTGAAAACACCTTTGATGGAAGTGGTGTCAAGAGACTCTTATCCAACAAGTTTGAATTAGACAAGGTTTTATTTTTATTCCAGCCACTACCACTGTCATATATTGTTATTTTATTTTGACACACAAATTTAACATCTTAACATAGTTGAAATATGCGATTAGTTATGTTCAGTGGATGATTAATGAATATAAGGTGTCACAACTCATTAACCACTTAACACAATTAATAACGATTTTGAACATTATACAAGAAAACATTAACATTTATTTACTTTGTCAAACACTATTATATGAAAAATACCAATCTAGCTAGCTATATGTCACTTGATGCAGACGTTGAACACTGTATTAGAGAATTTGCCAAAAGATCGAAGCGGAAATATATCAAAGGACTCTTTGCGGGTGACACTAGATGTGGTGTCTCCATCTGCTGGTTTACCTCCAGTCGGTGCAATTGAAGAGGTATGTTATTTTTGCCAGTGCATACTAGTCACTATATCCATCCATAATGTTACATATGCTTTGAATGAATAGATATGTATGTAAAAATATACGACACTTTAAGCAATTCTAAAAAATCACCGTTTACACTTTCCTGTGAGTCAGTTATGAAGACCAATGTGTTTGATTTTTACAGATGGATAAGGTTATTAGTGAAGCTTTTAAGACAGTGAATAACGCAGATAACAAGAGTGTGATGATTAAAGAAGAAGAGTTCAAGAAAATTTTAAGTGAGATACTGAGGAGTATCATGTTGCAGTTAGAAGGAAGTCCCATTTCCATTTCTTCAAATTCAGTTGTGCATGAGCCTTTAAGCTCATCTACTACACTGTTGCACTCATCTTAATTCTAGTTCTAGTGAAACAGCGTATGTATAACCGATCAATCAAGTATATGGCCGGTCAAAAACTAAGTACAATATTTATTTATTTACTTATGCAAATTGTTACCTGCATCATACTTCCTCCGTCTCATATTAAGCGTAAGTGTTGTTGAGTTTGAAATATTTGTTTGTCTTGTAACTTGTTAATGAAGGCTTAGTTGTTTTTTTTTTGCACTAATATACATACCATTGCTTTTCTCATGCATTTTCTCATTCTTGAGCTGTAAAAAGAAGTCGGCACAGAAGAATCATTTTAGCATTTGTCATATGTTGTCTGAGATGGTAACAGTTGGAATCCTTGGCTATGTAGTGGCATCGTATACATCTAGGACATGGATCAGTTTTGGGCACAAACTAGGGAACATATGCCCTTTGTAATCTCCACAACTTTTCCTCTGAAACAATATGTAATCTCCTGGTTGAAGAATGATAATTGTTATTATAATTTGAAATTATTTTGAAGTGAAGATAATTCAAGTATAGAGTGCACACGTGAGTATCACATCACAAGGTGTCACTAATTTTATAAACAGATGTGTTATGGGAACAAATAACAGCCTCCTTTGTTGAACCGTTTCTGTTAACAAGCTTATTGTTGTCATGTTGTACATAAGCATATAATTTGATTAAATAGTTTTCCGTATGCAACTACGGAGGCAAAAAAAAAAAAAAACACGGAGTCGAAACTTCAATAAAAAATATACATACTAACTTAGCCAAAGAACCGTTCACAGATTCCATATAAGCTAAAACATGAGCACAAAAATTGGCATCAAGATAAGAGTGACACAACCTTCACCTTCCAATCCTCTGCACCAAATTCCACCTCTTAGAAATTAGGTTGTACATAATTCAACTTCTACAAAATTGATTTGTAAGACGAGTGCTATCATTTCTAGGTCATATTTTATCCAATTTAACGCCCCTTCTTCATGAATTTTATTATTACTTGTTTACCTTATCCTACAAGCAATAAAAAGAAAGTAGTAGTAATACTTATGAGATTAAGAAAACAAGAAACAATCCTTTCTAACAAGTTTGCATCACATAAAGTAAAAAAGTCTCAAATTACTTAGGAATCAAACTAAAGATAGTTTATAAACAACATTTACGGTCGTCTAATTATCAAGACAATTTTGTCTTTTTGTAAAAGACAAAACCGCAAGAGCTTATACACAAAAAACAACGGATAATCCCTCGAAAATATGGTATCATTGACTTTAGGCTTCATTTGTGTAGCTTGTTAGCATGCATTTAGAGTAGAATCTTTCTATAAACATATACTGGCAATAATAAGGCGAGGCCTACACTACCCCATAATAATTTGAGGGTATTTATCAAACAATCAATGAGAACAAGCCACATCCGAATTTACTTATGTGGCTTGTTCTCATTGGTTGTTGGGTAAATACCCCTAAGTTATATCAAGGGTAGTGTAGAAAAAACTCAATAATAATACGAGAATTTGTCCTGTAATGATAAGTAGCTGATGTTTCCAATGATCCCTTGTTTGATCCGAGTAATATAATATTATACTCCAAACAATTGTGGATAACGGGCTTCTCTATATTATTTCACTTGACTTGACACACAACTTGTTAATATAAAACACATTCTCTATCTCATATTTTTGTAGGGGAAAAAATGGTGCTGATTGTTCATCATGTATATCCTTTTTCTGCACTCAAGTTGATTTTGTTTATTACCACTCTCTTCACTTTATCAGGTGCTGCGTGCACATCTCCTCCTTTTTCTACTACTATATTTCTGTTCTTGCTATTTAGTTGATTTTTATTTTTCTTTACTCACATTTCTTAGTCCTCACACTTGTATGCAGATTGCTATGACCCTTTGGATCCAAATGGGAACATTTCTATAACTTTTGACATTAACAACCGTGTAGACAATGGATATCTGGTCAGTAGTCAAGACTCATTACAATCACGTGCGTGTTTGGTTATACTGTGATAAAAATTGATTTTGAATGAATTGATTCAAGATAAAACTGAGTCATGTTTGGATACATAATTATGTAAAATCACTTGTGGAGGCAAAAACTTGAAAGTGATACCAAAAATACATTTAGCAGCTTAACAACTATTATTTTGATTTATTTACATACAATATAAAATTACATTGAAGCATGACTAGGGTGAGTGACTGTTGATAACTATTAATTTTGATCCAGGCAACGGTGACTCTTGATAACTATCATCAATATCGGCACGTAGACAAACCAGGGTGGAAACTAGGATGGACATGGGCTAACAATGAGGTGATATGGTCAATGAGTGGTGCCATTGTAACTGATAGGGGTGATTGTTCATCTTACAGTGGTTCTCAGATGCCACATTCATGTAAGAAAGATCCAATAATAGTCGATATAGCTCCAGATGTCACACAAAATCGGTCAGACGGTTGTTGTCGCGGTGGCCGCCTCTCTGCTCGTGCCATTGATTATTTCAATTCATTCTCTTCATTTGAATTTGAAGTAAGAAACGTGGGGGGAAAGGAAAATTCACTTGGACAAGCACCTAATAATGTTACATTCATGGCACCTGGTCCTGGTTACACTTGTAGCCCTTTTATGCTTACTGATCCCTCAGTGTCCTTAGATTTAGGAGGACAAAGACAAGTTCCTGTTGCAAGTAAGTTTCTCAACTCAAATCCCCTCAAAATTATTAAACAAGGGAATTTTCTTGATGTCACGAAAGAGTTCCATCACGAAATAATATCATTTGGCATTGACCTGCATTTTCCATCAAAAGCAGATTGAAAATTTTCTCTCTTGTTCTGAAAATCTGACACGTGATTTTGTGATATTCACGGCTCTTTTTTTTATCGTGATATATGTAGCACTTTTCTTAAACAAATGTATTGAGTCCTAGTTAATAATGGTCAAATAAAAGAGTCGCGTAACAGTTGGTACACAATACAGATGCATGTCCAACTTGATACCGCGGTTTATTGTTAGACATCGTTGATAATCAATAACTAAACACAATAAATTATAAAGCCTAACTAATATATATTCTTTCAAAGATTTCCTTGCTTCACATGGATTCTCAATACTAGTATTGCACTGCAGAAACTTGGAAGTCAACATGTACATACTCCAGTTTCTTAGCAAACAAGTCACCGGTATGCTGTGTTTCCCTCTCAACGTTTTACAATCCTATCATCACACCATGCCGTAATTGCACTTGTGGCGGATGCAGGGAAGCAGATAAAAATACACTCTCTTGCATAAGGTATTATTGCTGTTAATTAATTGTTTTTTCCTTAATTAGTTATTTTGTTGTGTGCTTAGTTGCTGATAATTAATTAAGTAACCAGGCCAGGTGATCCTTTGGGAGGGTCAAATGATGAAAACAACATAATTGAATGCACCGACCATATGTGTCCGATTCGAGTCCATTGGCATATCAAGAACAATTATATGAATCAATGGAGAGTGAAGCTTACAATTTCTAACTACAACTTCAATAGAAACTACTCTAATTGGAATGTGCTGATTCAACATCCTGGTTTCAACAAAAAAGCAACAACTTACAGCTTCAATAGCACTAAACTTTCGACTCTTGGGATCCAAGGTAATATTTTCTGTCTTTGCCTTTCAACTTGTAGGGGAAAAGACAGATAATTTAGAGTTCAGACGAACCCACTTGGGTTGGTGCATTGGTATTGGCTTGGGACCTGGGAGTGTGCTCCTCTTGAGGTCTGAGGTTCGATTCTCTCTGGCGCCAATTTGGGTGGGCTAATTTAGCTTATTCAAAAAAAAATTTAGAGTTAGACGAGAGGTAAAAAAAGTCCGACCAAAGATTTTACCAGCAAGGAATTAAACATAATTCGACTTAAACAAAAACTTATTAATTGTTCTTAAACTGACCAATTATGTAGTTTGTTTCTAGTTTTCAATAAATTGATTGATAAATTTATGGCAGATGATGGAGTTGCTCTTTTTTGGGGGATAGATTATTACAACAGTGAATTAATGCATTCTGATAAGGATAGAGTTGGTTCTGTGACAACAGAAGTACTAATGGAAAAAGATCCAAGTTCCTTCACATTGCAAAATGGATGGGCATTCCCAAGAAGAATATATTTCAACGGCGAAAACTGCGACATGCCTTTACCTGACACATTTCCTATGTTACCAAATGGCAGCTCCAGTTTAAGACCTAATTGTCTTACTTTCAATCTTTCATTAATTTGTTTATTACTTATCCTATTAGTACTCAAGTAGTATTAATAGTATAGTACTCCTTTGATTTTGAACACTAACTTGTTACTTAGTTTCTAGCTAGTATCTTAATTCCTCAATTTTGGAGGATCCATTTCATTGTGTTTTGCATTTGTAATACATGAATGTGCTGGGAAGAGTTTCCCCTTCTATGTGCAAGGAATCCAAATATAAAGCACCAATGTTTTCCACCATTTGGAGCATAGTATGGTCCATTTAGTGTTGTTTGGAATACTTCTTTTTCACCAATTATTTTTTAGACTAACTTGAGGATTCAACTGCAAATAATCTAGGTCCGACTAACTTGAATTCCATTATCAATATATTATAATATATATATTTAATTATTTATATTTAGTGTTGGTTTTTAAATAAATCAATTTTAACAAGCATAAAAGGGGTTTGAACATGAGACTTATAGGCTATGTTTGGATATATGGAAATAGATGGAATAGAATTAACATGAGACCTTTATACTAATTTCTTACATTTTTTCATTAAAATATTCAATATTCACTATTATGAGTAATAAAAAAATTTTAAAAATCAAATTTTATTTCTTGATAGTTTTGGTAAATAATACTGTATTTATTTACTATAATTTTTATAAATGATAAAAAAATATATCTTTCAAAAATACTTCTCATTTACCTATTAATTTAAAGACCTATTATAAAAATAAATTCAAAGTTCTTTTTTTGCGCGCGAATAAAACACATTTTTTTTATCAATAAAAAATTAGCAGTTTCCATATTTTCCAAAAAAAAATTGCCGAGAGCCTTATCACTTCACTCCCTCTCATCCACCCTAACCACCAAGTTATCCTTATAACTTCGAAATCACAATTGTTCTCGTTTTAATATACACGCAATAATGGCCCACCCGCACATTTTTTCCCGGCTCGGTGACTGCACATATATTTAAGCACAAAATTTAGACACACATAAACTAGAAAATTTAAAAAAAATTAAAATAATCACATCAATAAATATTAATTTAATTTTTTTTCATTTCATGTGTGGCCGCCTAACATGTAATATTTGGTGTTGCAACTAAAAAGTATTTCTCTGAAAAGTCATAAAAAAAAAAAAGGCGAGTATACTACTATATAGCATAGAAAAGTAATCTGAAGAATCAAAACGAAAGTATTGACTACTGCTGCTTCTGCAATGGCTGCTGCTGCTGCGCAATCCGGTGAAGCACAACCCAACAGACCCATTTCCAACATCCTAATCGTCATTGGTATGTCTTTCTTTCTTCCTTTTATTCTTTGTGTTGATTATTTGATTATTGATTCGGAATATAATCATAATCATAATCATAATCATCAGCTATGCAGACGGAGGCTCAACCTGTTGTCAATAAATTTGAGCTCATCGAAGATCCTCACTCTCCGTTAGTCCTTCCTTTTCATCATCCTATCATTTTACTGTTACTGTTACAGTTACTGTTACTTAGGGTTTAATATCACTTTCTTCATTCTTTTAATTTAACTAACTTAGCTCAACCTATTATTAAGCACTGACTCCAACCTGTTAATTATAGATACCATAATCAAAATACTGTATATATATAGGTGCATCTAAATTGAACAACAGTTAAAATAAGATATGATCGGTGATAGTTAAGTCTTTCAATTTCATTTATCTACTACCAAAAAACTAAATGATATATCTAATCAAATTCAATATTTTTAACTGTTTCCGTCATTTACCATTATTGCTTCCACGCGTCTTTAACCCCATACATGTGGCTTAGACGTGTCCAACGAATATATATATACTTATCTGAATTGTCCGACACGTGTCATGTGGGTGTCGGACACGAAGACACGTCTAATCTCAAAGGTTTTCGTGCTGAAATAGCTTGGAAGTTGGAACCAACCCCACCCCAATTAAGAATTTTCGTAGGCAATTGAATTTTTATATGTAAAAAATGCATCTTTGCTTTTCGTGTGTTTACATTGATTCGGGTATGTGCACAATGTTGCAGGTTTCCACAAGGCGTTCCTTGGGTACGTTATCATGGGAAATACAAAGATCTCAATATAAACTTGATTTGGCCTGGAAAAGATCCATCTTCTGGTAAGAATACCTTTTCTTTTCAAATTATTTCGTATCACACCACTTCCGAGTTCCAACAAACAAGTTCTAGGTATTTGGCAAGAGTAACCAATGTTCAATATATATCACTATTCCGATTGTTTGGAAGAAATAGAAGAAAGTAAGCAGCAATTTGTTTTTTATTGATAAATCTAATTTGCCGAGTCTTGATTTGACCTATTTCTTCAGGGGTTGATAGTGTCGGCACAATATCGTCTGCTCTTGTAACATATGCTGCTATTCAAGCATTGCAGCCTGACTTGATCATAAATGCCGGCACTGCTGGGGGCTTCAAGGTTGCTACTCTCTTCCCTTCTTCTTAGCAGTACTGTTATTGTAGCCGTTTTTCATGTTTTGTACTCCAAAGTGCCTGTATGCTGTTTTATTCCTCACTTTTTTTCTCAATTTAGCTAGCTTCGGTCCTCTTTCCTTTGAAATTGTTATGTCCTTTTCATTTTCTAGGAATTAATGTTTATGATCTGATACATATTTTTCATTTATATACACTGGCGAGTGGCGGCCGTGTTTATACCATTTTTATGAATAAACAGATCAAAGGAAAAACTGCAATGAATATTCGAGGAATAACATACATAACTGTAATTTGTATACAATTTTTTAATATCAGTAAATGATCCAGGGATTAAGATATAGAAGTTTTATTTCCAATCGTAACCAAACCTTCCATTTTTTTAAAATTTGTTTTGTATAGGAGAGATTGAAGAAAAATAGCTGTTAAATGATTTTTTTAGCTTACAATCATGTTTTCTAAATAGTGTTAATTAATGGGTTTTTATTTCAGGCCAGAGGAGCTAGTGTTGGTGACATTTTCATTGCATCAGATTGTGCTTTTCATGACAGAAGAATACCTATTCCTGTAAGTGCTGTGTCCCATTACTGTGAGAATTGCGTTATTCCTGTTAGTAGCTCTTGGTTTTTTCTTTTCCTCTCTTTTCTATACTTGAAATCTGATTGAGAACACCAAGGTCATGTATAAGACTTCAATGAATTGAATAACATATTGTTATTGGTCTTTTATTTTATTTTTTATGTATGCATATAAATTGGGGAGGGAGTTATGAAAGGGGACACCCTTTGTCTAGTTTTGGTTTTTGTTCTTTCTATACTTTATCCTCCTGTTTACTTCCAGTAATAGCATTCTCTTATCTAAGAAATAATTATGAATATTTTGAAATGATGTACATATCCTTCTTTTATAAGAAATGAGAAAGTAAGAGTAAAGTGGTTGTTTTGTATGTCATGTATTACTGTATCTAAAAGTATGTCAAGTCTTGTTTTGAAGAATTTCAATGTGTTGGCAAATAAATCAACCGGGTTCATTGCCATAGTTATTTTGTTTCTTGTAAATCTTCCAATTGGCCTAGTTTCCTAATTTCCAAAGAAGATTCTTGTTATTATGGTTTACTTTAAAAAAATTTAAGAATTTTTAGTTTGATAGCTTTATCATTTGAGTTTGATAGCGGCACCAACATACTTTACTGGCAAGACAAAACATCAATAAATATGTTGTCTTTTGCAGGTTTTTGATCTGTATGGAGTTGGCTCACGTAAAGCCTTTGAAACACCCAACCTTGTGAAGGAACTTGATCTAAAGGTGAGTACTATCTGCTAAACTGTGTTTATTCAAAATAAATATTCCATATTCTATTATTTCTTGCTTCTGTGGTAATATATAGCTCCTGACATAGCATGGTCTAGGGAAGGGTTAGATCCATTGAAGGTTTATTGTAGATAGTCTTATCTTTTCATTTGCGAAAAGGTTGGTTCCATGAATCAAAGATGTGATTTGACCTCCAAGTTACATCGCAGCAACTCCAATCGTTACAAAGACTTAAGCACACACATATTATAATGAAAACTCTTGATTGTAGGTAGTCTTATTTGAAGTTCAGATTGTCAGCCCAAGTTCCTTGGCATCACATGTTGTCATCCAAGTTGGATACCATTGTCTACCCAGATTAACTGGATTAACGGACTTCCCATGCACTTGTGCCTTTGAGCACGACAATTATATCCCTATTGTTTATGATTGTCTTGGCTTGATGGTTTGACTAGGATATTTCTTCATCTGTAAATAATTATTCTTACTGACATCTTATATATGCAGTGACCTAAGGGATCAAATTTGAAGCAAACACTAATTATGTGCAAACACTGTATGCAAAGCATAGTAGTTTTTTAATTGATCAGCCTTATATAAACAGATTCTGGCATTCTGCTATTAGAATGGAGTGTTAAATGTTTTATTCATTCATTTTCAATATCAGTTAGCCATGCTCGCTTACAATATAAATCATAAATAAATGAAAGAAGAAACACCGTATTAACATGTAGGAAAATTTATTATGCTACCGGGGTTGCCTATTATTTTTTACAGGCCAATAAAACATTTTGGTTCTTTGTCATTACTTATTACTTCAGTCAGGCTCAATCATAGTAGTGGGTCATTTAGACACAGGAGGGTCCTACTTAGAAACACACGGTTCATACTTAGAAACATACAGTTCAAACAAATCAAGATGTATTTTGTTTTGCTTTATAGTGCCCAATATCATTTCATTGATTATTTTATTATTCAAGCAAAACTTAACCTTCAGCAATATTTGTACGTATTTCAGGTGGCTAAATTGTCTACTGGTGACTCTTTAGATATGACAGAGCAGGATGAATCATCGATCACAGCAAACGATGCAACTGTTAAAGATATGGAGGTATGCATTACATGGTTTGTTTCTAGAGCTTGGAAATTGAAACATTTGGTTCATTTATTTAGGATGACATGATGAATCTGCATATTCTAAGTAACTAAAAGTTGTTTATATCTCTATCATTTGATCAAATATTCTACAGGGAGCAGCCGTTGCTTATGTTGCCGACCTTCTGAAAGTTCCTGCAATTTTTGTAAAAGCTGTGACTGATATCATCGATGGTGACAAACCAACTGCTGAAGAATTCCTGCAGAATTTGGCTGCTGTAACTGCAGCACTTGATCTGGCTGTCGAAAAGGTCATTAATTTTATTAATGGGAAGAGCATATCTGAACTTTGACAACCTAATTTCAGCTTTCCTAGTTTTGTCATATGCAATTGTACACTACCACCGCAATTGATTCAAAATTTGTGAGATTTAAGCAAAAATAGACACTTGTAAACTGAGAAGGATATTACAGCTGCGACCTCACCTCTTCCGTTGTATAAGTTATTTGGCCAAATATTGTGTCATTCATTGTAAACATGTATAATGACATCCGCGTAATTTATATCTTTAGACTCCAGTTATGTGTTATGTATACTCCTGCAGGGACGCAGTCATTTCTCACAGTAGTAAGTACTTCATAAACATCAATATATGGCACTGAAAACATAGGAAAGAGTTGCAAAAAAGCCAAGTATTGGAGTGAAAATTAAGGAGTATTATCAAGTTGAGTTTAACCTGAATCCGCCTAAAAACTTTAAGGTAAATTGCATTCATACCCCCTCTAGTTTTGTAAAAACACTAACCTCCCCTGACATTATAACGGTGTTACCTTGCTGTTAATTAGACACAAAAGAGGGAGTTATAGTATTGACTTACATCTTCTCCTTCGGTGCCTCATCAGGGAAACTGATTCCCTGAACCTAAAACTTTTCTGTTTGACGGTAATAATGGTGCTTTGCTAGAGTAGATGAATACACCCCGTTTGTCTCACATGGCAACACTAATGGAAATGTGCCTCACGTTGATTGGGATTTGGGGATTATTAATCCATTATCAGCCACTTGTTTTCAAGTTAATAATAAGCCGACTAACTCAGGTTATTCATAATCATAGAATCATAGGAAACCTGCTATATACTAAACTAAAGTATGGCTTTATGGTATGTTGATTTCGGTTAAAATGTAAAAATCAACTTTCGATAAGTCAAAGGCCCCAGTAAGTGGAGATGTTAATTTGATAAGGCATACAGTTTGATATCCCTATCAATTAAACTAAATTCAAAGAACATTCAGTTTGGTTCAAATGTAGCTTTAGGACATGTTTGAAACAATTTTGCTTATGTGTTAAAAGAAATGTGTTTTATAAATTAGATTTTATAAATTAGGGGTGGCAGCAGACATTAGTTCTTTGTACATATTCTTGAATCCAATTAGAATGCACCACGAGGAACAAATAGAATGCACCCGGTGGGGCTCTATTTCTTGAAAATTTCTCAACGCACCTCAACATTTCTCCCCGCACTCCCTAGCGCACCTAAAAAAATTCGGAAAATACGTTCCGAACTATTTTTTAGTGTAAAATTTACACTAAAAAAAATTCGGAAAACGTTTTCCGAATTTTTTGGGGAGTGCAGGAGAAAGTGGGTGGGTGCGTTGAGAAATTTTCCTATTTTTTTAGTTATTTTTCATATAAAAACTTTTAATTTAGGCCATAAATTATCACACTCTCACCAAATTAATCCTTAGACAATTAAAATCACTAAAAAGTCAAATAACTTTCACTCAACTATTTAAACCATTATAATCAACCAAAAGGTTCCTAAACTATTCTCTCATTCAACTATTAATCCCCAAACTATTAAAATTAACTAAAATCCTATTCACCAAAAAAAAAAAAAACTAAAATCCCTAAACTATTACCTCATCCAACTATTTAATCTTTCGGTTAACATTGATCAGGTTAAGTTAGTCGTTAATAGTTCTTAAAACTATGAAAATAGATCAACTTAATTTCTAAACTATCATGAAAAACATCTAATTAGTTAAAAAAAAAAAATCATGGTCTTTAATTATTCCATAAATGTGATGAATTGTTGTGGTACTTTTTGCCAAACCCAAACAATGTCACTTGTGAGAAACTTTTTAATTGATTTTAATACATTTAGGACTAAATAATTGGAAGAAAGAATAGTTTAAGATTCTTTTTGTTCATTTTAAAAGTTTAAGAACTAAATTGGTAAGAGAATGATAGTTTATGAAGAAAATTAAAAGTTAGAAAAGGAAATGAAAACAAAGAGAAAAGGGGGTGGGAGCTGTTTCTTTCCCGCGCATTTGCCACATTCATATGTTTCGTTGAAAACCACTTTCATAATATTAAACATTTTTCATGCTTAATAATAATAACAACAAATGATTTATTTTTTACTTTTTTCTATGTATGTGTGCGCGTTTAAATCATTTTTTTATTTTGAAATATGTGAGTGATTGTTGTATCGTTAGAGTCATATCATGCTTAAACAAATGGGGGAATGAATGATTATACTCTAATTTCATTTCACCACATTCTGTGATGTGGTAATGCCAGATCAAGAAAACACAATCTATTGTCAGCAGCACCAAGAACTGTACGCTGTTCCAGAGAAAGAGCCATGACCTCACCTTTAGCATAAAACAACTTTTGCCATCGAGAATCCTTAAAAACTCTGCAGATGCTACACATATGAGCATTCCATGGAAGGAATGCGCAAACACTTTACACTTGACACATGGAATAAAACACAGAATGCTTCATTACAGTGTTTGCCCCCACCTTCTTCTTCCACTCAGTTCTTCCTTTTCAATCGTTGCAGGTCAAAATTGATGAGGAAAGATAAAAAAATAAAAATAAATCACAAAGTCCATGAATTTGATCTCTTGAGCAAAGGTTCCTTTAGCTGTCTGTCTTCTTCAAGTGCTATAATACCTAAATGTGAAGGATCATCAAGCATCATCCTGGCCACCAAGTAACCAGCAATAGACCAGGTTTGGCATTTTCGAGCCTGCTTCCCAATGTATCGACCAAGTGTTCCATCGTAATATTCAGGCCAGTTGTCTTTTAGCAATCTGGACTCAGCAATTTGAAGGGCACGTTTTGCAATTTGGGGTCGCCCAGTCTTGATGGCCGCCGCAGACAAAAACCATAACATAACTATAATCACCATAACCAAATATCACCATATTAAAAAAGCAAATGCTAAAAGAGTTGAAAATAATAAATAGAGAAATTCTATCTCTTTTTCTGGCTTTAGCATTGCCCTTGTTTGGAGACAAGCTAATATAACCTGTCATAACCTACTTTGAAATGATAGCGAGTTTGACGAAATCACGAGGACACATGGTTTTGTTGAAGCTACATAGTGTAGTTTTTGTTAAAATCATGATGATACACTGCAATTTTGCTATACTCGCCATCAATCCAAACGTGCACTCAAATTATCTTCATCTATTATATTATTCCTATGTTTCTATTGCATTTGTTTAATGATGGAGTGAAGTTTGCTTTCCCTATAAAAATTTGTATTTTTATTAAATGACACACACACACACACACACACACACACACACACACAAAGAGAGACTTATTCTATGAAATTAAGATTGGTAGCATAAGAGTACCTGGCCAAGATCCCCCGTTGTGATAACTCCATCTAGTATTTTTTGGGTCACATCCTGTTATGATCCTCCATTCATGGTTTTCAAGGGCTGGATAACAAACTTTGACAGGCATCTCCCCAACTAATTCCTCCCACCGTGATTCTATGAGATCCATGATTGCAACTGACTGCTCAGGAGTTGCCAAGCAGGACAAAATTGCTATGCAATTACCAAGGCAAAACCAACGAAAATCCATCCTAGCTGGACTCACATTCCCAATAAAGTATCCACCATGATGGGGCATGAAATCAAAAATCCAATCTGGTAAAGAATCGGGAATCACATTAAACTTGTTCACTGCAGTATGTGAGTACTCTTCTGTTTTGAAGCGATATATATCATTTAGTTGCTTCAAATCCAACCAAAAGTGGCTTCTCATATGATAACTCAAGGCATGCAGGCGTTTCACAATTCGTTCCATAAACTCTTTTCCTTCAGCATCTGGCTTTAGCAATTGCATGGCACATCTTAAAGCCATGAAGAATAATGCTTGAATTTCAATTGGGTAGCCATAAACACCCTGAAATCATAAATTATAAAACAAAATATGAAGTAAGAAATAACCAAAAGTCATAGTATATCCCCTGCCATTGCCTACATCTTGAATAACTCTGCATATGGAATATCTACTAGATTGTTATTCTCATTCATATTGGATTCCGTACTAGCATAGAAACAGATAATGACTTGAGTTTTGATTTATACACAAGATTTAAGTCATTGCGATATAAATCTACAAAGTTAGGAAAACATAGAAAAATAATGTTATCATATTCAATGCCTATTTTCAAGACAGTAGATTATGAGAGTTGGAAAACTGACCATCCTACGATCAATCATACAGCACCCGTCAGCACATAGTAATGTTGGAAATGTATCAAACCCCTCTGACAAGCATAAGCTCAGAATCAAACGCATACCCTTTTGACATTCAGGCCGATCAGCCAAAGAAGAGTCTCCCGTAGATTTTGTGTATGCACGAAGTAATATAATCCACCAAAATCCAGAATCAACAGGAGCAACCCTTCCTATTGCACTTTCACCAAAATCTGCTATCAGGGTTTCACGGTTTCTGACCGGATCATGGAATACCTTAAAACTAGCAGGCATCACCCCTTCTGCCAGATGAAACCTATCAATCTTTTTCTCCCATGATTGAAGACGAAGAGTCTTTAAGAGAAAATTCTTAACAATGTCTGGTTCCCCGTGCATCAGAAAAGCCAGAGCACTTGGGACAAAGTCTCTTACAAAAACCTAGGCACAAATATAATACCCCATATTAGGCCTCCATAGGAAACTCGAAACGGATAGACAAGAAAAGTATATAAGAATCAAAGCCAGTGATCCAGCATGTGAAAGGAAGTAATAATAAAAACATAAAAAACAGGATGTCATCACTAGTCTAGAACTATAAGTACAATCCATAAAAAATTACACAGACACAAAAAGGTAACAAAGACATGTTACCTGATCATAATTCAGGTTCTCTTCAGAATTGTCCAAGGCAGCTATTGTCCCAACTGCTTCACCACGAAAGTATACCAAGGAACGCCTCAGAGCTTCCCAAGCTTCAGGCAATATTGAATGAGGGTCCAATATCAGTGATTTTGGAGTATTAAGGCCTGATTTATGCATAGGAGAAAATGCATTATCAAGATGTTCTCCATGGCGAGAAAAGTTGTCAGCTTTTATGAAGGATTGACGCGGAGAAAGGGCTATTGATAGCTCATCACACGATCTTTGTCTCTCTATGTTCAAAGTCCTTGGCTTATCTAATACTTTAGAGAAATCAAATTCCTCAATTTCTGCCACATTACGTAGCAAGTCTGGATTTTTAAGATTTCCATTTCCATTGTGATGAGACCATTCTATTGGAGTGGAAGACATTTTCCAGTAAAATCTTAGCACTTGCAGTAGTAGTGCTCAAAATCCTGCAGACAGGGCATCTTAAAAGTTAATGATAAACAAAAATAATAACCCTGTTTGTTTGGATAAACAGTCTAATTTTGGTATAAGCTATTTTCTTCAAGAGCTTAGTAAAATAAGGTAAAAACAAGATATGGACAATTTTATAAGTTGTTCTCTCAAAGAATATGAGAAGTGCTGCTTATGGTAGACAGACGATATAAAATGAAATAAGTGAATCCAAACAGAGAGAAAATGTAAACCATGCTGCTGCTAATGAAGTGGTAAATTCCAGGTTTAGTAACAGTTTGCATCCATTGTTTAAATTAAAAATAGATTATGAACAGAAAAATGATTATGAAGAGCGGCGAAGCCCCAAATTTGGAATTGAAGATCCCTAGTTTCCTACCTATATAACGAAGCCCCAAATCTGGGAAGAAAGAACGAATAATGAAGAGCATTGTAAAATGTGCGATGAAAGCATATAATAATAATAATAATAATAATAATAATAATAATAATAATAATAATAATAATAATAGGAGGAGGAGCATGATTTAGATTGAATCGTGAGATGTTGATGAAACGAAAGCATGTTAATCGAAGAAGAAGAAGAAGAAGAAGAAGAAGAAGAAGAAGAAAGGAAAGGGTTATGAAAGAAAAACTAACCGAAAGCATGAGACTCACTCACAGCACCGTATGTGTTTGTGTTTGTGTGTGTATGTGATGAAAATGAAATGATATGATGATCATATGATATATAATAATAATAATAATATTAGTACTTTAATAGTATGCAATAATTAATTCAGGAGGAAGTAATAATTAATTTGGTTAATTAATTAAACTAACCAACCCTCATTCATTCATTCACTGAGCTGAGTCACTTACAAAGAAAGAAACACGTGAAGAAGCTCTGTCTTTCCTCGTGAATTGTGTGATTTGATTTTGTAAAGGAAGAAAAGAGAGAAAGAGAAATTTACTCGTATAAAGTGTGGGGTGGTGGTGGCTATATTTTTTGTTTTTATTCATTCAATCATTCAATTCAATATAGTACTATAGTATTATTTTGATTTGAAAAATGCAATTTGGCATATGCACCATGACGTTAGTGAGTGAGTGAGTCAGTCAGTGGGTTGTGTTGTACGGTAAGGGCCTGGCCTGACATGATGATGATATTTTGGAGCTACCTGCGGCTTGCTACGTATCTACCTGCCTCACTTTAGGAATTAATTAACTTCATACTACGTGTGTGTGTCAACTACACACAGCAGCCTCACTGCCTAAAATAATACTACTAATAATCTCCTGTTAATTCCGATACATATTTTTTAATCTTCTATTTGACCACCGCAATTCACTATACTATATTACTATGCGTTTCAAAATATAAGCAAAAATTTATCAACAAAAATAAATATATATGTGTTACTTAGACGACAAGTAACAAACTAATTGGCCTAGAAACTAATTTCTAACTAACTTGGTAGTTTAGCTAACTAACTAACTACCTAAAAATTGTTTTAACCAACTTTCAATTGATTAAAACTAACTAACAAACATATAGGATCAGTTATGAATTACACATTCTCAACACTCCTCCTTAATTCATAACTGTGATGCACAAGTTACCAAGCCTAAGTTCCTTCTCAAAAACTCAAACCTCTCAAGTTTTACTGCTTTAGTAAAACCATCAGCAAGTTGTACATCTGTTGGACAATATTGCACCTCAATCATCTCATTTGTCACTTGTTCTCTTATGAAATGAAATCTGGTAGCAATATGTTTGCTCCTGCCATGTGAAATTGGATTTTTAGCAAGACTTATAGCAGACTTGTTATCAATCATGAGAATTAAAGGCTTCACTATTTCACATTTGATCTCCTTCATTACTGAATTCAACAAATTGCTTGGCATGCTGCAAATGTACCTGCTATATACTCAGCTTCACATGATGAGAGTGTAGTTACTGCTTGTTTCTTTGTACACCATGAGATTGCGGCATTATTGAATATCACAATGGGTCAAATTAGTAGGTTTGACCAAGAGATAAACTTAATACAAACTTAACTTTGCGATGACAGTTCCAACATCAATTGTAGAGCTTCTCCAGAAACTACATTGAGGCGATCTTGTGGTGCTAACTTTGCAATAGCATGCAACAAGTTGTTGTTTTCATTATCCACAAAAGAATTGAGGAAACTTTTGACAAGACTAGCTGATTCATGAATAAAATTGAAGACCTTATCACGATGGTGCAAAATAGTAATCTGAAGGATACTTTGACCATATTTCGATTCAACTCCCATATTAAATCGAGATAGGCACTCATAACGATTGATACAAACTCAAGGTTACCGACTTCTGCAGCAATAAAGGCTGCTTCAGCTATTCTGTCATGGCTTTCATCATCTCTAAGTCTTTTAATGTAAGCAATTTATTTGGTATGTCTCTTATGAGTCTGAAGATAGGATTATCATATTGCATGAATGTTGGAATCTTCAACCTACAATATTAACGAATGTTCCATATTTAAGCATAACCATCTATTAATATATATATCCTGATTATTCAATTCTATGGGAAAAAAATTATGCTTCTTCTAAAAGGTAACAACTCATCATCTATACTCTAAAATCTACGATATCATACACCAAACATGCCTTCAATCTTAAGAGAAATTCTTAGATGAGTACTTACCTAAACATTAATTATTAGACACAACCAATTATATAATTACAACTCTTTTTTTTATAAGAAAAAGCAATGTTTTAAGAACCGGACCGGAGGTCGAACCGTTGTGACAACTGGTTCAAGGGTCAACCGGTCAGATCGGTTCAACCGTTATTGAACCGTTTATATTGAACCGTTCATAAAATTTTTTCACGTGTTTGAGTCTATGGTTGGAAAGGAAAGATTTTTGATTTTTTAACCTTTCAATTTCAATCCATCGTTTTTTTTAATTAAAAAATCAGTTTTTTTTTTTTTTTTTTTAAGTGAGAGAAAAACCGGCCGGTTTTCCGGTTCACCGGTTCACCGGTTCACACCGGTTCACACCGGTTCATACCGGTTCACACCGGTTTTTGACCGGTTCCACTGACTAGCGGTTCTTGCTAGTCGACCGGACCGCCGAGGGCACCGGTTCGTGGTCGAACCGGTCGGACCGGCCGGTCCGGTCCGGTTTTCAAAACATTGAGAAAAAGAATTAATATATATTAAATAATTCTAAATAAATACTAAAGTATTAAGGAGAGCAAATCTTGGAAAATAATAAAACTCATGCGCCAGATTTTTAGTAACTTATATTTCTTACCATTGTGTTCAGTCAACTTAATAAAATATATGGTCAGTACTCAGTGGCCTAGAAGGACGAGTTGTGTGAAGCCAATTTGGTGTGAGTGTAATGTCACTGTCAGGCTCACTAGTCCGTCCAAAGACCTGCTGCTGGCTGCTGCGGTATTTGCTTTCTGTTGGAGTATATAACCCCAATCGAATCTAGTCACTCCTATAATTTTCAATATGAATATCATCGTCTTTACTTAAATAATTGCTCTCATAGTCTGTTCCTATGAATCTAGTTCAAGCATATACGAAGTAACATACTAGTAATATGTTTTTTGTGAGCTATGTTTTGCGAGATATATTGCCTTCTTGTCCACATTTATTGCACAAGTGTCTTTTTTTTTGTTGTTGAGTAAATTAGGTATCTATGTGCGCAATACAGAGATTAGTCTTTTTAATTTTTGTTAAATTCAAATGAACGATAAATTTTCCTAAAAAATTTAATGTTTGTATGTTCAAGTTAAGAATTGAATTCACAAGTGTCTCTCTGTTTTTCGATTCAGGCATAAATCAAAATTGTTGGTACGAACCATGTCCCACTTCAGCAATAATGGATTAGTACCACTCCCTCCTCCCACTCATATCAAAAGTAAGATATGCACTATGAGATTTTGTACAATAAAGATGACTTAAACTATTCTCTTAATCAATGATGAGTTTTTTTCTTTAACAGAAAAAAGAAAACTTTTATTCAAATGGAAAAAAGTAATCGTATTTGGAACTTATAATTAAATAAACCGTCAGAAAGATGAAGATGATTTTCCATCTTTGAGAAAATACAAGATTACAAACAACATCAGCTTAAGACAGAGTTTGTTTAGATGAATTATTGATCTTATTTACTGACATAAATTTTGCGAGATCGTTTGAAAAAACCTATAACATCGGATTAATAGATTTTTCATATATTTTTCTCAATTTATTTTCATAAATTCTCTAAAAAAAAAATTGCGAGATCGTTTGGAAAAACTTATAACAACATATTAAGAGATTTTTCATATATTTTTTCAGCTTATTTTCATTAATTCTCTAAAATAACTGCGAAAACATATTATAGTATATTTTGCTACAAAAACAACTTATGTACAACTGAAGAAAGAAAGAAAGAGCACTTATCATAATAACAAATAGTGGAGAAAGAAAGAGCACAAATTGTACAACTGAAGGTTTTAAATATTTATTTATGTTTCTCAACCAAGTCATGTGCATTTAAATTTAAATTTAAAAATATATCCTACAAACTAGTTAACTATTTTGATAACCCTTTGAGTACATTTTAAAATTCATACATTGTTTACTGATAATAATATATACAGATATTCATGTCTATATCTTGTGGAGTAATTAATTAGATTGATCATCGCTAAAAATGTTCAAAGCTGAGCCTTCCCCTTCCCCAAGTAGAATATGAAACAATGAAGAACATTAACAAGAATGGAAAGAAAAAAACGAAAAACTGAAAGTTGATAGCTGTGTTATGTATCTGAGCCTTGAAGTGATTGTACTGTGAAAGACACAATAAGCTAACCACAATTCCAAAGATCATAAGCAAGTGGAATGGAGGTGCAGAAACAGATGCCATGCTCTTCCCTCTCCAACTATGTTTCCATTCTGGACCCCTTCTCTTCGAGTGCACCCACTCCATTTTGTTTCTCTTCTTCTTTTTTGTCTCATGTAGTGCAAATTAATGTACTCTCTTACGAGTACATAAGGTTTATAATTTATATACTCCACTTTGTTGCTTCATGAGCTTCGTTACTTCTGACATTGGTTTGGTTTTGGCATAGGCATATATTCTTTGTGTGTTGTGTTGTGTCCCCAACATTTTGGTTTGTGCTTGCAACTTCGAATGGCAAGGTATTTTTTTATGTCATATAAGTTTTTTTATTTCACATGCTCAATTTTTTTTTTGTTTACAATGAACTAGGGATCAAACTCATAACTTATAATATATTACCTAAAATTTCTCATCACTAGACTTAACCTAGTGGCTAACACGCTCATAGTTTTTATACGATCATATATTTTCTGCTACATAGAAAAATTTCACATTATTTAGAAATCGAGGCTAGGGAATTAAAATTGTTTCATGCTTGGGAATTAAAATGTGTGGAAATGAAGATAAGAAATAGTACATGAAGAAAATTGAAAACAAAAAAATCATCGCTCATTTTTCAATTGAGGGATGTGTGTACTGAATTACCACTCAACCCTTGAAATAGAGACTTCAAGACCGAAGAGAGTTGAAGCTGTCAATACAACTGTGCATAATAAATTAACTGTGATCGATGATCATGAATGCTGACAATTCAAGTAAATTTTTAGAAACCGACTTATAAGATCAGAATTGCCTCTTATAATTATTTATAAATCCATGTCCAATCAACTCACATTCAATGTGAGATTTCTTAAAATAAAATGTTAATTTACTCGTGAGTTTTTTATTGTAACACTTTTGTTTTTGTCAAAATAGGAAAACTTCTCAACCCACCACAACATTTCAGTGTTTTAAAAACCGGACCGGTCATCGAACCGACGAGGATACTGGGTCACTGGTTTATTGGTCGAACCACTGGGTCACTGGTCGAACTGCATAATAGACCGAATTAAATCAGATTAAACCGATAGAATAAACCGGTCTCTATATAGTTATTGAACCGGTCTCTATATAGTTAAAAAAATCATAAAAAATATGAAAATTTGAAAATTTCATAAACAAACCCATTTAAAAAAATTATCTATAATATAAACATGTGAGTTTTTTTGGTGGCGAGTGTTAATAGTAACATAAATATATATACTGTAATATTCTGTAAAAAAATATATATAATATTATATTCATAAAGATCATATGATCTAGAAGACACCTTTTTGTATATGGAAAAAATGAACGGCAACTAAATTGGGCTATTTTGAATTCATGTATTAAAAAAGCCCAAACCATGTTATACAAAGTTACAAACCCTAAACTGTAGATATAATATTTGCTACATGTTTTGCAGCCGCCATTTCTATCTAACTTCACTTTTCCTTTATTACTATGTACTGCATTTTTCTTCTTTCTTTTTCTCTGTGAGACTGCAAGTCCATATTTAATTCTAATTTTCTTCTTTCACATATTTTTCCTTGAAGGTGGATCCTTTCATGTCTGCTACCATAAACTCAATTCTCACGTCGCTTGCTATTTTCTCATCTTCGATCTCTCTGAATCCGAGTCTCTGTTTCTGAATCTTCAAACGCTAACAACTGGTCTCTGTCTCTCATTTCTATTTTCATTCTAGTTTATTTTAATTTTTCTATTTCATTTTTTTAATTATTATTAATAATAACAAAACACATCTTGAAAAAAAAAAAAAAAAACAAAAAAACAAAACGACGTTGTTTTTGGTAGAAAATAAAAACGGGTGTAATCAAAACGCCGGTTCGGGGGAACCTCCGGTTCATCGGTTTTCCCGGTTTTTTCCGGTTCCCATCGGTCCAACTGCATGAACGATCCAAGATATGAACCAGACCGGAAAGGCTCCGGTTCCCGGTTCGACCGGTCCAACTGGCCGGTTCGGTTCGGTTTTTAAAACACTTTTCTCCCCTATCCTCCTAGCGCGCAAAAAAATTTCGGAAAATACATTCTGCCGAAGTGTTTTCCTAGTATAAAATTTACACTATAAAAAATTCGGAAAACGTTTTCCGAATTTTTTGGGGGAAGAGTAGGGGAGAAATGTTGTGGTTGGTGGGTTGAGAAGTTTTCTCAAAATACGGGTATGAGACTAATCAAGACTACGTTTTTGTCCATAGAGAACAGGCCCAAAGACAAAGGTCCTTGTTTAACCAAAATATACTTCTTTTTTGCACCCCTAACATCATTGCAATTGCAGAAGATGCGTTTTGAAAATTTGTTAAATTTTTGTAGCTCAATTGCCATTTCTTCTCACACGGGTCTCTATATCATAATCGAAAATACACAATGATTTTGCGAAAGAGCTATGCTTTTCTTATTATATCCCGTAAACTTAGCTTAGTTGTTAGGGACGGCTGGAGTTCGAACTCAGGCCCTCCCATTTATCTAGTGGAATTTCTAGCAACCAAACTGCTTAATTTAAATAAAAAATTACGAGAAAAAAGAGAAAAAAAAAAAACTCTAGTGAACTTTTTTTAATTCAAACATCACATATTGGAGACAACATTTTTTTTGTGAATTTCGAATCTTGAACATTCAACTTATCTACTTTAAGGCACTATTTGGGGAAAAAAAAGACATAAATTAAGTTGTTCACATAATCATGTCATGTAGCTCTTTAATGTCAGTGTTACTAAAAAAAAATTAATTGGTGCAAGTGGTAAGCATTTTAAACCATTTAAAGAGGTTGTCAGAAGTTCAATTCATAATTCTCGCCTATGAAAAAATTTCAGCGGAAGAGAAAAATCCATTTTATGTGTCTCGCAGCTGTCATTACTAAGAGAAATGTTTACCGTGTATTATTCTCTCTGGTCCTTATTATAAAAAAAAATTTGCTTTTTAAATTTATTAAATGTTTGATGTATATAGTTCATAAAATGATCTAGATACGTTAAACATTTCATGAATTTAGAAATCACATTTTTTCTTATAATAAGGACCAGACCGAATACTGCGTATATCATAAAATTCGAAAAATAAAATAAAAATACTTCTGCTAAATGCTAATACCGTAGAAAATATTTACTATGAAGGTATGACAGGAGAAAGTTAGTGGCAGTAATTGTGTCCGAAAAAGAAAGCAGTAGAAAACAATAACAATGAAGTCAAATACAAGTAAGTAATCTCATTGATCAAAACGACGGCATTGGTAGTATCAGGTGAACAAAACGACAACGATTTTCTACTAAATTCCTGAGTTTTTCTGGTTTGAAAATTTTGTGATCTATCTATCTATCTATCTATTCTATATTGGTTCTATTTCCATCATCATCATCAGAATTAACGACTCACACTACAAACCCTAGATATGGCGCTCATCAACAACTTTTCGACTTTCTCCTTCCTTCTCTTCCTCTTCCTCCTCCTCGCTTCCCCTCTTCTTCAAGGTCGGTCTAGATCTCTTTCCTCTTTTCAATCTTCCTCGTCTATCATCCCATCATTATTTTGATAGATTATGCATTATTTTCTTCCTTTTTTACTTCACTGTGTTTCATTTTTATTAAAAATCATTTTATTTTTTTGGGGTGGGGTTGACTTTTTATTTTTGGATCGTGAGTTATTAATTTTGTGTGACCTAATTAATCGATTGTAATTTAATGCTACGCTTGTGTTGTTTTCAATTTTCAATTTACAGTCAAAATGTTTATCTAGTTATGATGCATCAATTTCACAGTAGCTTTTTGTGTCTGTAAGGGTCAGATTAGTGTGACAATGAAATGTGATGTGAATATTAACAATCTCTTCAATCCTTAACTGATCCTAATCAATGAAACAGTACAACATAGAGTTTAGTATTACTTCAATGCTAAAAATAGAAACTACTATGAAAACAAACATGGATCTTGGGTCTTGTTGTAATTAACTTTCCATACATGTTTGGTGTTTTATGTATATCCATGTATTCTGTGCATGGCCATTATTATTGAATGTGGTTCTTCGTCTTGCTAGTTGCTAGGTGTCAATCAGATGAAGCTGTGGAGAATGCAGGTGAAGTGAGTGATATTGGAATTGTTGATGATGCTCAAGAATTTGCTGATGGGAGCTTCCTTTCTGCCCCAGGAATTGATACTGTCGTTGTGTTCCCAAAGAATAATGCAAAATGTAAAGATCTTTCTGTATAAGATTAGGTTTGGTTTATGATGAATGATCCCCAAACAATCTTGTGTTAATTTTGTGTTTTTGTTTATTTGATGTAGTGGTAAAAGGTGGTGAAGAGGCAGAGCTGCTGGTCGGTCTGAAAAATGATGGTAACTGAATACATTTGTGTCGTGTGACAAACCTCTAAAACTCAACATTCATTACTGTTTGTGTGAAAACTGATTTACAACAGTTTTGCAATTCTGTTTTATTATTTTCTTGCTTGTGTCAGAGGCCATCAAAACCAAAAAGTGAGAGAATAATGTATTTGTTGCTTAATTTCGTTGTATGGATTGAAAACAGGGCAGTCGAGTTTGAAGGTTGTTGCAATTAAGGCCAGTCTTCACCTTCCATTCGATCATCAACTTCTTGTTCAAAACCTTACTGTTCAGGTAGAAATTGGTTACTAAATGTCTAGATTAATCATTTCTGTTTTCATCCATACCACTTCCATTGAAGCATACTTATCTGCTTTTATTTATGTTTGTTACCTGTAATATAATCAATATAACTTTGATGCCTCTATTTTGGCTAAACTCGGAAATAAATTTGATGCCTCTATTATGTTACATCTGCATTAAATTTTAAAAATCTCAAACATAATTGTATAGGGTATGTTTGGACGAAGGATTTTCAAATCAGTCGATTGTGGTTCTGTGATACTATGTTATTGTTGATACGATCTTTTAGCAAATAGTAATTGTGTTGTGTTAAGTGCAGGTTTTCAACAAAGGCTCTGTGCCATCTTCAGTTCAGGCTAGTTTCCCATATATATTTACTGTTAGCAAGTTCTTGCAGGTATTCTTTACTTTTTGCAAGGCTAATGCTTCACATTTGTCTACGAGTAACATTCAAAAACCTCTTCTATATTTATCATGCCGGATAGCCTGACCATTTTCTTTTGTTGTGTAGCCTGGACCATTTGATCTTGTGGGCACCATTGTATATGAGATAGATCAACATCCATACCAAAACACCTTCTATAATGGCACTATTGAAGTTGTTGAGCCTGGTGTTTTATTCAGCATGGAATCTGTGTTTCTTTTTACTCTTGGAATTGCACTTCTTGTCCTACTTGGGCTATGGATTAATGGTCAAATACAGAACCTTTCTAAGGTAATACAATGCTTTCTATTTTTTAAAACCACGTGGATATTACTTGATCCTCCTTCTGACTATTCTCTTATATTACGCAAATATCTGCTCAGAAAACAAAAAGATCTACCAAGGTTGAAGTCGGGACTAAGACTACAGATGCTTCAATGGATGAATGGCTTCAGGTGTGTGCTAATGCTTTTATTGTCTGTGACACTTATGCCTAAATTTCTATGTGATGTTCCTGTTTCTGAAGTTTGAGATTTGTTTCCTCCTTTTTTTCACACTTTTGCCCAGAAATGCATATATCTAATTGATGATTTAAACTTAACATCATTGATTTGTTGATACTGCTTTCGTTAACCTGCATTTTGATATCCAGGGAACTGCGTATACTCAATCTACATCAAGCAAATCTAAGAAGAAGTAGACTAATAATTCTTCTCTAGTTCAGCCATGCGAGACCCTTCCACAGAGTACAGAATCCTGTATTAGACTAGGTTGGAGAGAGAACTAGCAAGAAGTTCTAAAGTTTAGGTTTGAAAAGACCGTCTTTGTGTTGTATCTTGTATGTAGCTTATGAGAGCATTTTTATATTTGTTGTTTTTCTTCACACCAAGTTGAGCTTTTATCCAAGAAAATACTAACAGGTATCCTAGTTAGTAATATCATACAACTTTGAACCGGCAGAGTTTTGTTAGATTGTTAATTTTATCTGGATTTTGATAAATTTTTTAGTCCTCGACATTAATCTCTCTTATTTTATATATTACTAGTAATGTGTGGAGTTCAGTAGTATAATATATGGTTATATTATATGCATTACTCCTCGTTTCAAGAAGCAAACATCTGTAGTACACATATTTTAAAATGAATTTATTTTGTATTCTTAAAACTTTTTTTATCATGCATCTAAATATAACAAACTGGTAATTTGATTTATATAAGTGTAAAAAGTATTAACATTGTAAGTTATATAGAAATTAATCTCATTTTCAAATTTAGTGGTAATCTATTGTTGGTTTATTTATTTTTTAGAAGATTGTTATATGCAAATAACAAAATGTTACAAATATTCTTTGATCCTTCTCACAGATACATACATATATTGATGAGATTTTTTGTGTGGATTGCTGCAAGTAGATTTATCGAACATTTTGCCAATGCCATAGACAAAAAAGTGAAGTATTTCGTAGTGCGGATAGCATATATAATGTGGATATTAGCTAAGCATATTCCCATGTTGATGTATGAACGAAAAAAGAGAACAAATTCAAGAAGAAAAAAGAAAAAAAAAAGAGACCGTAAGACTGTACTAACATTTTTAGCCATACAAGTTTTAGATATATGTTTACATCATACACTAATATATGTGAATATATCTTGTAGTAACCAAAAAAAATAATATATGTGAATATATATCTTGTTAAAAAAAAAGAAGAAGTGAATATATGCTAATATATGATAAATGTGTTTTTTTATAAGATATAATAATAAAAGTAGTTTAGTAAAAATATTATTGGTTCTCTTTTATTTATACTTTTTATGTTAACTTATTAATTTGTCGATCGTAATCGAACAATTTAAATGCAAAATTGCGTGGCCATGCAACAAATCAAATATTCCATTGAACAGGAAGTTGGAATCAGATCCTCCCACAATAATGGTAGTCAAATTCTTAAAACTGAACTATAGCTTCTTACTTTACCTATTCATCAGTTTCACGTGTCAACTATTTATAACCACCTCTCTCTCATTCACTCAATAAAATCTCATCAAAACCAACTCAATTGCAATCTTCTTCTTCTCAAATAGGTAACTTTCAGTTCTCTGCTCAACCTACCAAAATGTCTAACCCTAAAGTTTTCTTCGACATGACCGTCGGAGGCCAATCCGCCGGCCGTATTGTTATGGAGCTTTACGCCGACACAACTCCTCTCACCGCCGATAATTTCCGTGCACTCTGCACTGGCGAGAAAGGAGTCGGTCGTAGCGGAAAACCACTCCATTACAAAGGCTCTACCTTCCATCGTGTCATCCCTAATTTCATGTGTCAGGGAGGTGATTTCACCGCCGGTAATGGTACCGGCGGAGAATCCATCTATGGTGCCAAATTCGCTGACGAGAATTTCATCAAGACGCATACGGGTCCTGGTGTACTCTCGATGGCGAATGCGGGGCCCGGTACAAATGGATCTCAGTTCTTTATTTGCACGACGAAGACAGAGTGGCTTGATGGAAAACATGTGGTTTTTGGTCAGGTGGTTGAAGGATTGGATGTGGTGAAGGAGATCGAGAAAGTAGGGTCCAGCTCCGGAAAGACGTCAAAGGCGGTGGTTATCGCTGACTGCGGCCAACTTTGATGATTGATCTTAAACATAAAACATGCATCATGCATATGATCTTTACTTTTTATTTTTCGTTTGTTTAATTTCGGTACGTACTTTTGCTTTGTGTGTTTGCTACTATATATCAATGTTGGGGGAATTATGGTGCTTTAATTCAAATATATTCAAGCATATTGATTAATTAATATATCTAAATCAATTCATCTCCCATCTTTTATTCATTCGATTGATCTGTGTATGTGGTTAGCTAAAGGTTGATGCATGGAGTGTGACTTTTTTGCAAGTTTTCAGCTCTCTTCAATAAAATCAAGATGCACTAACTCATTTTTATATTCCCATTGATAAAAAGAATTAGCTCAATTTTATGATTTTTGTTTTTGGTTGAATGAAAGTATTATGCGCAGAAAAATAGGATTCTACTAGAATAAACCATACTATATATTGGTGTCCTCAAAAATTCATTTCTCTTGAGGAAAATATTTCATGACACACCATACACCCCTTTGACACTTAAGAGAGAAAAATATGTTAGTGATGTGATGCGAAAAGTCGTAGAAATAAAATGATGTGTTGGAAAATTATGAGGAACAAATTCATTGCTCTTTCTCTAATTTAATCATAAAATATATGAAATATTGCATTTAATTTCATTATAGTTATTAAAATTGCTCTGAAAGGAACATAATTATTATTTTTTTTATAAGCTCAAAGGAACATAATTGATTGATTAAGGTTGATACAATTACGACGGTAATAGCTTAATAGGTTTTCAAAGTAGTGGTTTATAGTGGCAAATGTAACAGTAAAACAGGTTATATTACTCCGACACGTAATTCGTTTGCGCTTAAAGTGGAGTGAAAGTATAATCAATTTAAGAATCGTACTTTGGTGCAAACTGCATTTGCGCTTATATAATCAATTCAAGAATCGTATATGTGATCAATGTGAAATGAAAGTATAGAGTGCTTGAATAATCGTACCTTGGCACATGTAAGCTATAAATTATACCAACGTACAAATTGTAAACACAAGTGAGAGTAAAGCCTGAATCTAAACTCATAATTTTATGTATAAAGTTTATTTTGACATTTATTTATGTTAAGTAAAAAAATTGCATTTTTTCCATAAAACTTTTAAGCTCTCGAAAGAAACTGTGTTGGGCAAAACTGTTTAGAGCCGTAGTTTCAAAAACCAAATATTGTTCGCAAGCAATCAATCGCTCATGTTTAAAACAAAACAAATATAATTAGACTTAGTTGAAAGATATCATTTGTTGCATATGCAAGGGATCAATCCCTACTTTTGGATAATGTTGTGAATTCGTCGTAAAATCACACCAATGAAAACTTGATGTGTGGAGCAATAGAACGGCAACCAAATAATTAAGCGGAATAAGCAATAATAATAATAACCGATAAAAGATAAAGGAGAAGAAAGAACACGATAATTTGTTTACCCAGTTCGGTCCAATAATGACCTAGTCTGGGGGAGAGAGCAGCCCCTCCGTTCCACTATATCAAAGAGTAACGCTACAAAGAAATTCTCAATTGGGTTACAAGAATTAATCCTAATTCTACCCAAAACCCGAATCTCTTCCCGTGGCCAAGAGACTCAATTTGACAAGTGTTTCCCAAGGTGTAATCAATCCCCTTTGCCAAACCCTAGAGTTATACCAAGAGACAACCCCTCTTGTTTCTCTCTAAAACCCTAGCCTTGTGTCGGCGGCAAATCCTAATTGAAAACCCTACATTGTTGCTCCCTTTCTCTCTCTCTTTCTCAATTTTTCTATGAATAAAGCACTCCCTATTTATAGAAAAATAATATGCCAAAAAAATTAGTAACAAATCTGTTTTAAAATAAAACAAATCCAAGTCAAAGTATCTTCCAAGAAAATATATTTTTTTCCCAAAAAATCTTCAAAACATCAAATATACAAAAAGATTCAACAAAGATTTTTCTGACTTCTTGTAACTGAGATTTCAAGGCATATCCAACAATTCTCCACCTTGCCTTTAAATCGTTGGTGATCCCATCAACCACCGTGCTGCTCTCTCCATCTTGAATCTTCTATTCAAGATCACCGGATTGTACCTCCCTCTTCATCCTCGGAATGCCTTCCGCTCTCATGAAGATCTTGCATCCCACTACCATAGGATTTTAGGTAGCCCCACAAGATTCACCGCAACCTCTTCAGACTCCGAAGTGGTCAACTTCGTACCTCCCTGAAGAAACGCTTGCTCCCAACTATCATCGGAATTTTAGATAGCTCAACAAGCTCCACCATCCCTCTTCAGCCCCCGGATTGTGCCTTTTCCATCCTCCTGAAGAATCGCTTGCCTCCGACTATCCATGGATTTTTTGCGATAGCCCTACAAGCCTTCACCACTCTTCGACCCCGGAATGCCTTCCGTACTCTCGAAGTTTTGCTTGGCTCCAAACCAACCTTGGAATTTTAGGTGGTTCCACAAGCTGCAACATCAAACTCTCCTTGTATCCAACTACCTCCAGTAGTCTCACAAGTTACCAAGTCTGATCACCTGTTGCTTTCAATTGCCTCCCTGAAGATCCTCTCAAGGTCTTGCACTTCTTCAGCCACAATTGAAACATAATCCACAAGGTCTCCATGGTCATCCCCTTTGGTTCAACAATACCAGTCTCCTCCATATCTACGATTAGATAGCCAAGAGCTAATGTTGACTGTCTACCACTATTGGAAGACTCCACCTCAAACTGAGTTTCCACCAAAGTATACCCACCATGATCTCCACCTTGTAACACGCAAGACCTCTTCAACTCCTCTGAAACATACTTCAAGTTATTGTTAGTCTCCAACAATTCCAGTTCAGTTCAACACCTAGTAAACCTTGTTCACTAGTCCAACTAAACTCATGTCACTAACAGGTACACCCGAAGTCCCACAACTCAACCACATTACGAGAATCACCACTAGTTATAGATGCATGACCAACTGTCTTTGCATCTAAGTTCAGAAACATACCTCACATCGTGTAAAGAAACTCACGATTGTCAAACTTCGTAAGACAAACTGAACTCATACCTTGAACCTTCAAGCTTTACGTTTTCAAGATGAACGACTCCACCTTCAACTAGCTCTAGAGTCTCAAAGTATTCCTTCTTTGACCACATGTGATAGGAGTATCCAACGTCCATGACTCAACACTCCACCGGTTCCCAACTTCCACTAGCACCTCCGCATCCTCATAATAAAGTTGTTGTTTCAGAAGTAACCTGAGTATTCTTAGCACCGCCTCTCCAGGCTGATGTCGAGTATTATTACCACCGCCTCTCCAGGCCGACCATCTTCGCCATCTCCATTAACCTTTTATCTTCGAGGCACCGGATAACAACACTCCATGTTTTACCCATCATCCCGAACATTAAAATTGCTTCCATCTTCACTTTCCACAATTCCAAATTGCTTTTGGAAAGTCCCTCGATATCCTACTTAGAACCCATGGTGCTCACTTCAAATTGTTCCGATTGCCCCACGGTGGGCGCCAATTGTTGTGAATTCGTCTTAAAATCACACCAATGAAAACTTGATGTGTGGAGCAATAGAACGGCAACCAAATAATTAAGCGGAATAAGCAATAATAATAATAACCGATAAAAGATAAAGGAGAAGAAAGAACACGATAATTTGTTTACCCAGTTCGGTCCAATAATGACCTAGTCTGGGGGAGAGAGCAGCCCCTCCGTTCCACTATATCAAAGAGTAACGCTACAAAGAAATTCCCAATTGGGTTACAAGAATTAATCTTAATTCTACCCAAAACCCGAATCTCTTCCCGTGGCCAAGAGACTCAATTTGACAAGTGTTTCCCAAGGTGTATATCAATCCCCTTTGCCAAACCCTAGAGTTATACCAAGAGACAACCCCTCTTGTTTCTCTCTAAAACCCTAGCCTTGTGTCGGCGGCAAATCCTAATTGAAAACCCTACATTGTTGCTCCCTTTCTCTCTCTCTTTCTCAATTTTTCTATGAATAAAGCACTCCCTATTTATAGAAAAATAATATGCCAAAAAAATTAGTAACAAATCTGTTTTAAAATAAAACAAATCCAAGTCAAAGTATCTTCCAAGAAAATATATTTTTTTCCCAAAAAATCTTCAAAACATCAAAGATGCAAAAAGATTCAACAAAGATTTTTCTGACTTCTTGTAACTGAGATTTCAAGGCATATCCAACAGATAATATATCGTATGAAAGTATAAGACAATATACAAAATATCAGTGCAATAAAAAAATTACTATCGTATAAATATGCATAAAAATAAATAAACCAAGATATAGTTTATAAAAAAGAGATCTTCCCTAGTTTCATCCAAGAACAATTTTAACAACCGAATTGCATCCCTCCGTGTATTCGGCAGCATCGAAGCTAGCTTCTCCGTAACTTGAGGATTGGAAAGTGAAATTTCCATACGAGGTTTCAAAATTTTAAGTTCTTTGGAATAACAAAGGATTATTCTCTGTTGAATATTGCCTTGAAATAATGTAAAAATCAGAAAATCATGTTTTGGTAGATTCTGCCTGCTCACGCTCAGGCGTGGGAGCTGGCGCCCAGGCGTGAAAAACTGGGCTGAACACTGCCTGCTCACGCTCAGGCGTGGGAGGCTGCGCCCAGGCGTAGTGCCTGCGGGCCTATATATATGTTATGCGTTTTCTGACTTTTTAAAGGTGATTTTAGGGTTTCTAAAGCCAACAAAAGACTAGGGTTTATTAGAGAACTTCTCTTGGACATACTCTAGGGTTGGGGATTGATTCATCACCTTGTAAACACTTATTGATTGAATCTCTTGGTCACAGGGAGAGATTCGGGAAAAGGGTAGAATTTAGGATCAAGGCTAAATTCTTGCAACTCTTGTATTAAATCTTTGTAATCAAGCTTTTCATTGATAGTGGAACGGAGAGTCTCTCTCCCCCAGACTAGGTTGTTATAACCGAACTGGGTAAACAATATCTCGTGTTCTTTACGTTTTCGCGGTTTATCTTTCGTTATTGTTTTTATTGTCATTCTCGCTTGTTGATTGCTTTAATCCATTTGCTCCACACACATCAAGGTATTGGTGTGATTCAATCCGAATTCACAACATTCTCCATCTTCATCTTATTAACCGTTCCTTTTCAAATTTCCTCTACGACTTTGATGTATACTCGCTGCAATATTGCACTGCAAAATATCTCCTCGCTGCAGCTATGTCCCCGTTGATAGTGGTAACCTAATCGTCCTGAGTGTAGTATTTGATCTTCAGGTGGATAGTGGATGACACTGCATAGAGCTCGGCTAATGTAGTTCTGCCGATGATGCAGTTGCACAGAGATGGGCAATCGACGACCATGAATTGTACTTTCACAGACTTCATTGCCTTTTCTTCGCCGAAGGTAACGATCAGATCCATGTAACCCCATGGCTTAGTAGTAAATTCGTTGAACCCTTAAAGGTCAGGTCATCAAATTTTTTTCTGACAGCTGGAGAATCTTGAACAGGCCTAAGTACATGACATCACACGAGCTTCCTTGATCCACGAGAATTCGATGGACATCGAAGTCACCATGCGTGCCCTTACTAGCAGAGGTATTTGGTAATTGGGGGAGCCCCGTAGTACCTCCTCTTTGTAAAATGCTAGCGGAATAGAGCCTTCTTTGGGCTTTGACACGGTGATGGGATTCACCGAGCAAATGCTTTCCAGCTCCTCAAATTTCCTCTTCACCGATCCTACTGTGTTTTTGCTGATTCCTCCACTAGTGATCACCATGGCCTTTGGGAAATTTTCCCATGAGCCGTTCATGTGGGCGTTGAAATGCCTCATCAGCGCCTCTTCATCGGAATTTGGAGATGGGAGAAGGATTTCTGGCGTGGATATGGCGTACACAGCTGGAATAGTCGTCCGATCATCCCCCTCGGGAGCATCTATAACCATAGCAACTTCTCGTGGTTCCCTCTATTGGACTTGCTCGCCATCTTGGACGTATTTTCGGGCGTATCTTTTCTGAATTAAGATTTCGATTGCGTCCTTTAGATGGACACAATCTTCAGTCACAAGCCCATGACTTTTGTGATAGCGACAAAATTTTGTTTTGTCGGTATGCGCTTTGGCGGGCAACTGCTTTGGGAAATGGATCCCAGCTTTCTTGAAGTCTGCAGCAACGACTTCGGCGAGGATTTTCTCTCTAGGAGCGTTCAATAGAGTATATCCGGTGAACTTGCCTCGTGGAGGTTTAGAATCTTTGATCTTATCCTCTTTTCTCCTTTCATTTCCTCTTCGCGAGGTTCCAGCTTCATCTTTTTCATAGCTTTTTGATTTCTCATGACCTTTAGGCCTTCTGAGGTCGATGGCCACTTGCTTTACTTCGTAGGAAATGTATTTCTGAGCCTTTTCAAATAAAGCGTCGAGGGTTCGTGGCTCCTCGATGCCTACAACTTTGGCGAAATCGCTATCTCGACGAAGCCCTCTATCCAACAAGTATAGCTTAATCATTTCTTCAATTTTCACCTCGACAGCAGCTTTGGTGAAACGCTCTAGGTAAGACCTTAATGACTCAGTTTCACCCTGTATGATTGCTTCGAGCGTTGCCTCCGTCTTTGGATGACGTCGAGAAGGAGTGAAGTGCGCTTTGAAGCGAGCGCAAAGTTTTGACCAAGAGTCGATAGATCCTGGTGGTAAGCTTTTGTACCAAGTCATTGCTCCTTTCCTTGGAGTGGTTGGGAACAACTTACACTTGATAGATCCTCGTACATTCCTGTACTCGAGGAGAGCTTCCAAATTTTCGATGTGCTCGTCAGGGTCTGAGGAACCATCATATGTGTCCATTACCGGTGGTTTTTCCAATCCAGCAGGTAGTGGGAGCTCTCTAATTCTTCTGGAGAGGGGTCCTTGGTGACTTTATCCCCCAACTGGCGAGCTTCGTCGCTGATGTCGTGGGGGAGAGGCCCTTCTTGGGGAGTGCCTCCTCGGCGATTGCCTTGCCCGCCTTTCCTCGCGAGGAGGAGAGTTTCGATGAATTTCCTCATTTCCCCTTGGGCTTGCTCGCCTTCTTCGAGGAGGTGGTGTTTTTGATCTTGAGAAACTTTGGCTTCTTACCGGAGTGAGAGATCGACGGGGACGACGATTCTGGGAATGTGTTGTGACCCGCGATTCCGCAATTGCGTCAATTCGCCGACTTTTAGACTCGAGCCTTATGTTATGCTCTTCAAATTTCTGGTTCTGCTGCAAGATCATGTCCGACTGGCGGTTGATTGTGTTGACCAGCGCAACCATTATATCTTGCATAGGAGCTCCCTAAGGAAGAGGCATTGCTCCAGTCGCAGGCAGCGGTGCAGCTGTCGGGATCTGTGGCTCCTCAGGGATGTAGGGTTCGTAGTCCATGCTTTGATCATGGCTATCTCCGGTAACGGAGGTCGGAAGTCCATCCAGTTGGAGGTATTGACTGTTGTTCTCCGCCGTTTGCTCCGGTATTTGGTTGTTGATGTCATCCATTGGTCGCGTTGTTGTTGGTTGATGAAGGAAGCTTTTGGTTTTTAAGCAGGAAAAAACTGGGAAGCTTGGTTTCCACATATGGCGCCACTGTTCGTAACAGAACTCAAGTTTTATCGGTAGAGATAAAGAACTCACTTGTGGTGGATCAGTGGAAGGATGCTCCGAGCCGGAGGTTCGAATTGGAGCATTGGAGACGACCGGCAACACCGAAGGGGGGTACCTGCAGAAAATGCTCTGACACCCAAGTCAGTATAAGCTTGAGGTGGAGGTCGAGGTTAGAGCAATGCATACCTTGTTAGGTTTGTGAAGGTCATATATATAGAGGCCAATGGATGTGGCATTGGGCCGATGAATTTGACATTGGGTTTGGTTTAGCCCAAATCTCTGTCCAGACCCCTAATAAATCGTGACATTAAGTGATTGGCATGTGATGTATGGTTGGAAAGGAGAAAATGTTTGTTTGATGAAAAGTAAGTAATGGACGTTAGCTTCTTCTTAAATCCGAACCGAATTCAGATTACACAAATGTTTGAGTTTCTTCCCAGCTAGCAGCTAGCATTAATGAATTGCTCTGTCTCTACTCTATACTCTCAACTCTACCTTGACGGCTATCTTAATTTCTCCTTTGCATTCCATTGAGTCACCATGTCACTAACATATTCAGCTTAATTCAAGATTACTAGTTTATGGTTGTTTTGCTCCGATTGCATTGGTACAGACATCATAAATGTGTGGGACACACACACTTCACACTATATTAATTAAAATGTCATTGTGTAAGTGTAAGGGACTATAAGGGGTGTTTACTGGCTCAAATTAATTCATTGATCCAATTCATTTCAAAAGGTTTAGTTTGAGGGCTTTTCTTTAATTTGGTTCAAACCAAACCAACTCGTCTAAATTTATACTAGTTTGATTCAACTAACATATGTTTATCAAAAAGCGGTTTTATTCGAGTAACATGTTTATAATTTTAAATCCAAGTTAGTTTAACTAGGTTTGTTATAAATAAGTTAATAATTGTGGATGTATGGCTCAAATGTTTTGAACTAATGGTTAATGAAGTTGGAGTCCTGGATTCAAATCCGGTTAAAAGAGAAAAATACTAACCAAACTACCGGTAATTATTAAATATGGTAAAAATGTTTTTTTTTTGTCCCACAATAAGTGCCACACACATTTATAAACAAAAAATGTCATCTTAATTATGTGCATATCACTTCCACATTATATTTTACTACTTTACATTTATGATAACGATGAATAATTGATGCTTAATAGAGATAGTAGTTTCTTAATTTACATGAAACAAGCAAGTGTGGAATTTGATTACTCCCTCCCGTCTTTTTTATAAGGAACATTTTGAGAAAAAAAAACCGATTATTTTTATAAGAAATTTTGACCATTTTTTAAATGTTTTAAATGTTTAATTTCACTTTTGCCCTTATTTAGTATGAGAGAAAATTTAAAAATAGAGAATGTTAACATATGTATATATGGCACATGTTAAGGAAGCAAAAATAGAAATCATGTTTTAGAATTTGTGCATTTTAATTTTTCAAGTATTAAAATTTTTGTATCATTAAATGTTGAATTTGTGCATATATGGCACATGTTGAATTTTTTGAATTTCTATATTAAGACTCTTTAAATTTATAAGAGTATATTAAATGCAAATAACTACTAGTATGTTAAATGTGCTTCATTGATCTATGTTATTTTTTCAAAGTGTTCAGGATTATTAATTTCATTCCCACATGAAAAAGTGATTATGAGCAGAGCTAGCATTAAAAGCGGCAGTTGAAAGTTAGGAGTGTGCATCTATTTGGGATTCATTAGTTCTTATACCACACTTTTGCATTTCATTCAACTACTATTTATTTAACACTTCATTCATTACATCTTATCACACACTCAGTACCATCACAGTCCATTTCTTATGTTCTTTGCATTTGCTAACTACACTTCCAACGTTCATGGAGTTGCTAAAGAAACTCTTGTTTGCAGCATGTCTTATTCTTTCAGTCACCATTGATGGAACAAAGGCAGATACCTTGGTCACTGGTACTGTCATTTGTGACCAATGTAAAGATGGCCAGAGATCCCTTTTTGATTATCCTGTTAATGGTGAGATCTATGCCTTCAACATCATTTTTGTTTCATGTTTATTATGGTTTTATTTTATTTGAACTTGCAATTACTAATTATCATATTCTTCATTAGACCAAAAGTAAGGGGTACTATTATTCAACTAATTTGAATTATATGTTCCCAAAACATTAAGTTATGAGATTATGATATACATCTAAGTGTAACATTAGGCTTAGGAAATTACTAATTTACTACGGTGGAGAAGTGTCTATGTGTTCTACATTAGATTGTTACTTAAAATTCGATGACAACCAATATTATCACTTTTAAGTAGAAATGTAGAATCATTCACATGTTTATGACTAAAAAAGTTATATGATAGGTATTTATTTGACAAAAATAAGAAAATGAATTGAGTTTTGAATTTGGTAGGGGTCACCGTCTCAACCATGAAGTCAAATAATAATATTACCTTGGTCCCAAGACATGTTTTAAAAAATCTATTGTCCCGAGCATTTTCAAAGTTTAAGGTGCATTAATTAAATTTTCACAAAAATATTTCTAATTAAATTAAGAGAAATAAAAGATTATCATGTCTCACTCTTAAAAATTGACGGGTAATTAACTTTGATAAGAGAATGTTTTTGTCAAAGATATCTTATATTTTGGGATGAATAAAGTAGTATAATGTTTCACGGTACTTACTAGAAACATCATTTTCAAACATTGATCCATCCTACACCATAGGGGACACTTCTACACATAGACATCCCCTAAATTTTACTGTTGAAAAGAAAAACACTTTGTTGTTGCGTATCTTGAAATGGACAAATACTTTTTCCCATACTCACATGTTGTGAGGTGAAAGTGCAAGATTTTTTTTATGCTTCCTGTTTCAGTAAGTGACCTTTTTTTGTGTGTCTTAGCTTTCAAATTTTCTGATCAATAAATGGAGTTGGGACAGTTGGCCAGCTGGTTATGTTGAATGAATACAGTTAATTTGGTCATAATCTATTTATTAATTTCATATATACCTATGTTTTAGACTTTATTGACCAAAGTTAATGCCTTGCACCAACCAGACCCTGTTATTTTTTGGTACTACAAACAGGTGCAAAAGTAACTCTGTCATGCAGTGACAGCAATGGTGAAATAACAATGTCAAGAGAAGAAACAACAAATTGGTTTGGGAGTTATACAATGAGGTTTGATGGTGCACCAGACTTAGGTGGTTGTTCTGCACATGTTTCGGGAAGTAATAATAGACAAGGTGGATCAATGAGTTGTGGTGAAGGTGCTGGTCCTGCTCAAAATCCTAGACTCATGTTTAGGATGTTTGACATGGAGATGTATGCTGTGGATCCTCTCCTTGCTCAACCTCCTCAACCTATGCAATACTGTTCAGCATCTTCCAATCCATCCCCACCACCAATATTGGCACCACCCGTTTCTCCTCCTCCTCCTCCTCCACATTTTGTTCTACCCCCAACGCCACAACTTCCACCACTACCTCCACTAGGACCACTGCCACCAGGGATTTTCGCACAAGCTTCAGCTTGTCCGTCAAAGTAAGTTTATTACCGTTAAACTAACTAGCATAATACTAATAAGCCTTAATTGTAGCATAATACTAAGTAAGTTTATATATATATGAATAATATATAATAGTAATTAATGTTGTAAATTGTTTGATAGGATGTGGACAATGCCCGAATACGAATGCTATTGGAGAGGTGTGAACAGGGACACTAAAGTAGCAGTAGCTTTTGGAATGGTTGCGGCAAGGAGATATGGAACAGATATGACTTTGTGGTATGGATTGAAAGGGAGAGGAGATCCTTATAGGACTCTATTGAGAGAAGGGGTCACTGCACTTCTTAACTCATATAACAGCATCCAATTCTCATACCATCCACTTGGTGTAGTCACACACATGAATTTGGCATTGATGGGCTCAACTAGGGATGTCCTCCACACTGCTTTACACTTCATGAGGGCTAATTCTGGGGCTGGAAATGTTTCATGCAAATTCACTTCTTGCAATTAATCTTCAAAATTTATCTATAGCCTTATCCTACCATGTTTGGAAAATTTTATTGTTTTTAACACGTTTATCTAAAAAGATTTTGATTAAAAATATATATATATGTTGACCATAAAATTATCCAACCCAAACATGCATGCTACAATGTTAATTTAATGATATATATTCTTCTATAAATAATTGATTGATGTATTCTACAAATTGAGATTTGGTGTTGATATATATATGGTTTTGAATATATATGCAACAACTGAGACAATTAAGACACAGTAATTAGTCCCATTTTAAAAGCATACATCCTTACTATATCTTACATATGATTTATTATAATAATGGCATAAGATAAGATATGCCTTAAACAAGTCAATAGAAGAACATGAAGCTAACACCGGAGGACAACCCTACCACAAGGCTAAAACAAATGAGATGACCCTAATACGTAATTTCATTGTCACCCCATGATCCTGAAGTAAACCGATCACCTCCTACTTGTCAAGCATAAACCAATCAAAAAGATACCAGACTAATGATTAAACCATAATGCTAAGCTACAATTCCACTCATAGCAGATACCAACCATACCAAAGCAAACAATGAGCACCACAACATGAAATTTGAAGACGCATTATTCTGAAAAATAATCAACACAGATGACTATATGAGAGGTATGTCAAAGATTTCAGACATCTTAGGATCTCGACCCAAGCCACTTATATAGCTAACAGGCAGCCGAAGAAAGAAAATGAGAAACAACAATTTCTTCCAACAAAAGTCATGTTGTGACAACGGAAACAACAATAGCAAATGAATTACTAGCTATCTGACCCACAACATAGAAACCTCTCAGACAACATTACCTCAACTCTCACCAAAACAAAACAAAAAAAAAAAAAAAACTCCTAAAATTTTGAAAACTAGATCCAAGAATCGTCATGTCAACGATACGCCCTTAGTTGTCTAGTCAGGCCAGAGGAGCCATGAATGTCTACAGTCGTTCAGTGCGCACAATTCAACTCCCAACACACACCATCTCAGTCCTTGAAGAAGAACTCAATCCACATAGAGATGAAGAACAAAAAACCAAACAGACAATATAAAGCTTAACTTATATATCACATAAAGTATATCTATAGAAGCTTAACTTGAAAATGGACTACACCAAAAAAGTCCAAAACAGAACTGCATAATCAAAGTCTTGGATTCGATATCTGATTTGAGCATGAAGGGATTGAAAAATAAGTCATAAGCTATAAGTTTAAAATTTGCCCGAAAATCTATATCTTTGGGATGACCGAACCGAGTCTACGTTAGTTCGTAGTAGTAGTAGTGCTTGAAGTTTCATTGCAATTTTTGAAATGACAAACAACCTTTGGTGTTTTGGGTGTTCAAAGAGAGAGTAAGAGGGAAGAAGAACAAACGAAAAGATGGAGGGAGATTGAAATATTGGTTTGTTTCATGAATAAGCTGTAAAATTAAATGTGTGGAGACCCATAATTAGTTTTTATTGTCGACATCCACAATTTGTTAGTTTTTTTTTGTACAATTTATTAATTTAAAGGTAAGGTGAAACTTTGAGCTTATAATTTATAAGTTTATATGATTAAAAAATATTTATTTGGTAAACATTTTTTAAAAAGAGTTTATAGCTTATTTTTCAAATGTTATTTTAAGTAGCTATATTTATGTTATTATGTTTATAGTTTATATTTTTTCTTCTAATTTTATTCTTGTCATCTTACTTGAAAAAATTAAATACTAATTAAAAATATATTTTTTTATGTCATTATATATTTATAAGTTAGTTCAACCAATAACTTTACAAAACACTACAAATCCAATCACGTAGCTCATTCGCTCTAAGCTAAAAGCTAACTTATAAGTTAGCCATCGTAAGTTAGTTTATTTGTTATCTACTATTTTTTATCAATTAAAACCTTAGTTTAATACTTCTCCTTACTCGAAAAAATAGTTTTTTTTTTTTTTTTAACTTAAAAGACCTCATTTTAATGTTTCTTTTTAGGCCATATAATATGTTGGGACTTACCTGCTTAAATATATGTATGTTCGAAAAGAAAACTATAAATTTAAAACATAAAAATACACATGCAAACATGAATTAATGATGAACTAATTTTTTTTTGTTGTATAAAAGGTTTTGGATTACAACCCTCTGAAACCATTTCACGGTAAAAATGATTTTGGCATGATTAAGTACATCTAATGTGAAACCATTCCACAACAAAAATGGTTTTGACATGATTTTAGTTTAAAACTAACTACGAAACAATCTGATGACGTACATGGGTTGTTGTTGTTGATTTGGGAGTGGGAAATGGTGCGTTTAGAAATTTATTAGATTAAATTTGATGGTGGAGATTTGTTTATTTTATTTTTTATGTATAAAAACTCATGCCGCAATCACCTATAAAAGATTGGAAAATTTCAGAGGAAATTAAGGTTGGATTTGGGTTACAATCACCTATAAATTAGATTGGAAATCAAAGATAAAAGATGGAGTATGTATGTAAAATTCATTTCAAAAGAAAAAAGGGGAAGTATATATTCTCTACATATATACATAGACTCTAGCTAGAGTGATTGTTGAATCTCACTCAAAGGATGGAACATTAATATTTAATATTCACATAAAAAAAAGTAGAGCGCGTGCCATTCGCATGGTTTAGCCAATGATGATGAGTATTCAATTCAATGGTCCCTCGAAGTGGAAGCTATAGGAGTAGTATTGATCACTAATAAGGTGGTGGTGATGGGAACTTCAGAGTTCATCATCAGTGTCAATACCACCATTCTCGGAAAGTTTCAACTTCAAGCATAAGCAAAGCTGCTGCAATACACAACTTTAATCAACCATATACATGAGTAGCTACTTTAGTCCTATATTATTTTACTATCTTCAAATCACTATTATAAACAAAAACTAATAATTAATGTATTTAGTAAGTTTATAACATATATATATTTTATTTTATTTTTGTACAGAAAGGGTGTTAGATAGAGGGAAGATATTTGTTGCTTTAAATAAAAAATAGTTAATGTTTAGTTAAAAATTAGAGAGAGTATTAGTGATATTTAGGATGACCCTAGAAGAGACCTAAAATATATTATTATATTATAGTATGTAGATGTACATTAAGATAACAATAAGAATCACACATGTGATTGTGTTGTGAAGTTAGTAGAGAGCACGGGAATCCTTCCTTCATCGATCACTTGTCCGGTGTTCCCTTGTGATATGATATCACCTCTCTCTCCACTCCAACTCCAAGTAATTATTAATTAACTTTGGAACGTACAATTCTTTTGTTTCATATGCTACTATTAGTATTACTATACTAGACCACTACTAACACGGGTATTTGTTTGTTTGTATGTAGTAGCTGTAGCACCTTTCACGGTTGGAAACAATTTTGCAACCAGCTAGCTCCTCCAAATTCCCAATTTCAAAGATGATGCTGCTGCTGCAACATATTTCATTCCATATATTTTTCTTCCTTCTGCTGCTTTCTTTGGTTTCTTCTTTATATGGTTCGTTCTTAATTAATTCTTAGTCACTCACTCCTTCTTTCACATTTTAAATTGATTCATTAACTATTAGTAGTATTTGATTAATTAATGTTACAGATGGACCCCTATATGACTCTACTGCTTACACTCAGGTAAATTAAAATCACATACATTAGTTAATTCTTGTTGTATTATTACTACCTTTTATTTATCTATCTATGACAATGTTGTTTACAGTGCAAAGAGCATCCTGAGAAGCCACTTTACAATGGAGGAGTACTTTTCAATTTCAACATTGCAGGAGACGGCGTCACTTCTTCCTCACTTGTCCTATATAATAATCTTACTCACGACACTATCTATTCCTTTTCCGGTACTACTTATTAATTACGCTTATGTTCAGTTCTGTTCTGTTCTTTATCTTTAGTTCTTTACAGTTTACACTACTCTGTTCTTTTGGTTGCAAAAACGTACCTACCTAAACAAAAAACAATTTATTCCGTTGCCGGGACTTGAACCCGGGTCTCTCGGGTGAGAGCCGAGTATCCTAACCAACTAGACTACAACGGAATGTTGAACTCTGTTATCTTATATACAAATTTAATAATAACTATCATCATATGTTAAAACATGACTGCATTTGTTATTTATTATATATGAAATATGATATGATGGCGTGACTGCTTGATTACACATAAATAATTACATTACATACTATTATTATTTTACAGCATGGCTGAGGATTGAAGGTTTAGATTCAGTAATGATAAGGGCAAGTCTTGAAACAGAAAATGAGACATATTACTGTATTGGGACAGTTTTGGCCAACCGTGGATGTTGGTCTTTTCTCAAGGGTGGATTTGTTCTCAATTACCCTTCAAATTCATCTACCATCTTCTTTCAGAACACAGATGCCAAATATATTGTTCATAATATAGATATAGCAAGTCCATCACTGCAGCCATTTACTAAGCAGCAATGGGGAATCAATCAACAATACATAGTCAACACTGTGAGTCTCCAACTATATATCTTCATTTGATCAGAAAATCATTAAAGGAATTGATGGATTTATAGTTGTGGTATATAGTTATAGCAATGTAGCACTGACACTACCATGCCATGTCAAACATTAACACCGTGGCACATGAATTATTAGCTATAAAAGTTAGTTATACTAAGTAGTAACTACTAACTACTAGTTTAACTAAATATTATTATTGCTATGGATGTGTATCTTGTACTTATTTTTTTATGTTCATATTTGTTTTTGTGCTTCATAGATATATAGAGTATAGAATAAAAAAGAAGAATTGTAGATAAAATAATTTAGGCTTAACTACACATTTGGTCTCTTACATTTATTTTAGGTTTCAATTTTAGTTTTGCTTCTCTGGTGTATTTGACAGAAAAGAAAGCGCGCAGTCACAATTCACGTATCAGATACTAATGGAAGGAAATTACAAGGCGCTTCTGTATACGTAGAGCAAATATCAAAAGACTTCCCTATTGGTTCTGCAATAGCAAAGACCATTCTTGGCAACATACCATATCAGAATTGGTTTGTAAAGCGATTCAATGCTGCCGTCTTTGAAAATGAGCTGAAATGGTACGCTACAGAACCTCATGAAAGCAAAGTCAACTACACAATTTCAGATCAAATGATGCAATTTGTTAGAGCCAACAAAATCATAGCTAGAGGACACAACATATTCTGGGAAGATCCTAAATACAATCCTGCATGGGTTCTTAACCTTACCGGTACTCAATTACAATCGGCTGTGAATTCTCGAATTAAAAGTCTTATCAACCAATACAAAACAGAGTTCATACATTGGGATGTCAGCAACGAAATGCTTCATTTTGATTTCTATGAACAAAGGCTTGGACCCAATGCTACATTTCATTTCTTTGAGGTAGCACATGAATCCGATCCATTAGCAACTTTGTTTATGAATGACTTCAATGTTGTGGAAACTTGTAGTGATGTAAATTCTAGTGTTGATGCCTATATCTCACGGATAAGAGAACTAAGAAAATATGGTGTGTTTATGGATGGAATTGGATTGGAGGGTCATTTCACAAAACCAAATCTTCCACTTATCAGAGCTATCCTAGACAAATTGGCAACACTAGATCTTCCCATTTGGCTTACTGAGATTGATATAAGCAACACACTTGATCAAGATACACAGGTGAGATTACTAGCTAGAGCAATTTCAAGTTCAACAAAAATTGATTAAAGAAATTTTTTTTTCTTCTTTCTTTCATATACCCAAATATACCAAAATCAAAGGTAGTATATTTGCAACACTAAATTGTTCTTTTAAGTTTTAACTATAAATAAAATGAGTAACTAAATTGTTCCGATGACTCGGTTGATACTTGATAGTTGCAGAGACATTGGTGTGCAAGAGTCTGGATTCGAACTTAGAATTTTTCATTTCTCCGCATTTAATGTGTATGAGTCTAGCTACAACTTAGACAAAAAAAATTGAGTAGTTAAATGGTATTATTGCCTTCTTAATTGAATCTCATTGCTTACTTCTTTATTTATTTGTAGGCAATTTATTTGGAACAAGTGTTGAGGGAAGGGTTCTCACACCCTTCAGTGAATGGGATAATGCTTTGGACAGCACTTCATCCATATGGGTGCTACCAAATGTGCCTCACAGACAATGATTTGAATAACTTACCATCAGGTGATGTGGTGGACAAACTTCTTCAAGAGTGGCAAACTGGTCATCTAGAGGGAGTCACGGATGAGCATGGTTCACATAGCTTTTATGGGTTCTTAGGAGAATATAGAATTATTGTAGAGTATCACAACAGGACCACAAATTCAACCTTCTCTCTATGTAGTGGTGAAGAAACTAGACATGTCACTATTACACTGTGACTTGATTTTATTTATTTATGAACCCCCCCTAACTTCACTAGAAGTTTCAAATTTAAATAATAACAACCCCATTTTCAAGAAAATATTTTGGTTTTAGAAAGACAAAAAAAAAAACTACGTTTTTAGTTTTGTAACTTATAAGTTATAGGAGTAGATTGTTTTTATTGAATTTATTCATGGAAATACTGTAATTTTTTTCGAAAATACAAGGATCAATTTTTTTTAGGTATCTAAAAAATTATTTGGTTAACATTTAAATATTTCCAAAAACATTTATAATATGGAAATTAGTTTAATAAACTAATAACAAACGGAATAATTTTTTTTTTTTAGGTTTTGTTTAAACTACCCCTTAATAATTTAGGGGGTATTTAGAAATCAACAATGAAAACATATTTTATGCGTAACATGTGAAATAAAATGTGATTACAATTTAATTGTGGGTATCGATGTAAATATACTTGTGACTTATAATCATTGATTGATGGGTATAGGCATGGCAACAGAACCTGTACCCGTGGGTACCGGCCCGAACCCACCCCGAGTTTGACGGGGAAAAACCAATTTGACTGGGTTTGGGTTCGGGTTTGGGTTTTCCCCGATTTCAAAACATGGGGATGGGGCGGGAAACGGAGATATTGGTACCCACCCCGAACCCGCCCGTTTATATAAAATTAATATATTACCCCTATTTATTTATTTATAATGTCACATATCATATAATTTATCTACTTGAGTTAGGATTTTTAATGAACAATGGTTCTTAGTTATTTGTTTTTTTAGCAATTTCAGTGAACAATGATGTAGAACATTCTTGGTTATGTGGTTGTTTTGACGGTATTTTGGAATATTGGTTTGTACCGGTACTATTTTATGGTTTTGATAATTTTGGTTTGATAATTTGGAATATCATTTCATTTGTATGTTTAATGCATTGAAATTTTGGTTTGTATTTTATTATTTGAAATTTTTTGTATTGTATGTATGTCAGTGTTCGGGAAAATTTTGGGTCCGGGTAAGGTTCAGCAGGGCAGGGCAAGGTTCGGGGATACCCGAACCCATTTGGGTATACCCGAACCCATTTGGGACGGGGATTGGGTTCAATTTTTCATCCCCGTCGGGTAATGGGCGGGGAACGGGTATTTATCAATGATTCGGGTATGGGGAACGGGGAAGGTAAAAACCGTACCCGCGGGCACCCATTGCCATGCCTAGATGGGTAAATATTTTTAAGTTATGAATAGGTAAAGTTTATGACTATGCTTACTTTTTATATTTTTTACTAGAAATATACAAATATATCTTCAAATAAATTGATGTCCCCTATAGTCTCCAAAGAAAAAGTTTGTCGCTTAACATTATCCAGATAATAAAAAATAAAGAGTTTGTCAAAGAAAATAAAAAGAGTTTAGTTGTGGAATATTGGTTTTCTCTTTCTGATGTGTTTGCAGAAAAAATAATATTAAAAAAATCTTTTTATAAACCATATCTAACCGTACCAATCTTTTTTTTTTATAAACTCCCAAAATAATATTAAAATAAGAAAAAATTACATATAACATTTGAGGACTAAACCAAAACAAAAGTCAAAAGATCAAGGAAATTCAGTCTCTGTCTCGTTAAAAATCTTGTCAAGAAAACCGAGCGAGAAAAAGTCTGACAAGGATACAATAGTGTAGAACTAAGATTAACAAAATAACAATAACAAGCAAGTGAGGACCCTTGATAAAGAGCAACATTAACAAAATCTAAATTCTGTAAAACCTATTCTATTAAATCGTGTAGAACTAAGATTTTCAGAATTTAAGGTAACAGAATAGCACATGGTGTAGTTTTGAATTTACAATCAAATCCAATGTTCCACACATTTACAAAAACGAACCAAAAGAATAAAAAAAATACAACAACAGAACAAAATCACAGATTGCTTGTACCGCATCAACTAATTTCTATTTGATATACAAAACAAATAATGAAGAAAATAGCAGCAAAACAATTAACAATAAACACAAACATATAGCAGGCAGCATAATGAATTTAGGCTTTTCCTTCAACCCTTGCATAAGTGAGTCCAACACACGCATCAACAAAATTCTCATCAATAAAATCAGTTGAAAATACCTGAATCCTATCTGCATATCCCTTAGCAAAACACTGAGCTATGAATAACCTAGCATATCCATGAATACGTCTCGTAACAGGTTCAACCCACAAAGCAAGGGTTTCAGCCACCGGAGTAACCGTATTCTCCACCCTATAAAAGTATTTCCTCGACGTAACCGGTGGTTGTTCACTCAAATGCGTCAAATTACCATCAAATTTGGTTGATGGCAGATCCGTGTTAATCCAATTATCCGTCAAAAACCCTTCACTCCATAGAGAACTCCCTACTTTTGGATGTGCCGAGTTTCTCGGCTTCCAGACACATATAATCCTCTTAGGTAACAATTCAGCAATAGTTTTTCCAAAAACATGATCATCTTGATGAATCAAAAACTCACCTAATTGTTCCTCCAAGTACTTATCAAATTCAGGTGGATCATCGTGACCAAACTCTGTTCTAATCTCAAGAATAATAATCTCAGACTTTGTTTCCGACAGAAACTTTTTAACATCGTTAATGACAACATCGATGTTGTAAGTAACAAGAATTCCATGACACACATGTCGGTCATGTTGTACACGAATGTCAATGACACGTGTACCTATTGCAAGTTGTTGATAGATAGACAAATATTGACATTGAGCAAAAGGGCGAGTGATGAGTGGGACTCCAATCTCGTTGGTTGCAGAATTATGTGTTCCTGGCCATACAATTTGATTGATGTGAATTTTGTGTGGGTTAAGATCATTCATCCAGTTTTTTCTATCAGAAGGACGGTATTCAGAACCAGGGTAGTCTTCTCCTGAGGTTTTAAGATCGGCTAGAGTTTTCTCCTCGGTCTGGAGTTTTGAGGCATGAGAACCCATCTTCACTGTCACACAAAAAAATTGTCTTTCTTCTTTTCTTTTTATTCTTTGTTCTGCTTTTTCTTGTTGTAGCTAGCCTAGACTTTGCTTTTTAATAAGGTCAACCAAACTCACCATAAAAAATTGTAGAATTAGATAGATGTTTTGAAATTATAATAGGACGACTTTAGTGTTTGTTTTATTCATTTAATCAATTTTTTTATTAGCAAATTTTTTTTATTAAAAAGCTTATCCAATCATGTGACATGTATATTTTTTCAGCAAGTAAATTTTTTTTATTAATAAACTTATCCTAATGTATTTTATTTTACATAAGTTAGGATAAACAGACGCCCGCACTGTCAGGCCAGAATGCGCCCTGTTTATCCGCTATTTAATTAATAATAATAAGAGTCATGCTAAATAGTATTTCCGGAACACTTGTTAAGCATATCAAAAAATAAAATAAAAAATAAAATTAACATGGAAAAGACAACTTTTTATATTTTTAATGTATTGAATACACATATTTCGAGATATAATTTTTACTTTAACATGCTTAACCAGTGCCCCGGGCGGGGCACCGTTTAGCATTTTCCTAATAATAATTTTGTTATAAATTATTATGGCAACTTGGTTGTCTGAATTGTAGAATTAGATAGACCATGTTTTGAAATTATAATAGGACGACTTTAGTGTTTGTTTTATTCAATTCAATTCAATCAAATTTTTTATTAGTAAAATTTTTTTATTAACAAATTCATTATATCATAATCTTACCAAATAAAAAAGAAATTCATTATATCATAAGACGTGTATATTTTTTTAACAGCAAAACATTTTTATTAACAAACTCGTCATAACATAAGTCATGTAGTTTTTTTTTACATAAATTAAGACAGACAGGCACCCGTGCTGTATGGCCGGAATGCGCCCTCTCAGTCCGCTAGTTAATTAATAAAAATAATTTTGTTATAAATTATTATGGCAACTTGGTTGGCTAAATTGTAGAATTAGATAGATGTTTTGAAATTATAATAGGACGACTTTAGTGTTTGTTTTATTCAATTCAATTCGATCAAATCTTTTATTAGCAAAATTTTTTATTAACAAACTCAACATATCATAAGACATGTATATTTTTTAGTAGTAAAATTTGTTTATTAACAAACTCATTATAACATAAATTATATATTTTTTTTACATAAGTTAAGACAGACAGGCGCCCCCGCTGTCTGGCCGGAATGCGCCTTGTCATTTTAATACTCCTTTCGTTTCAAATTACTTGTCGTTTTATAAAAAAAATTGTTTCAAATTACTTGTCGTTTTGAAAACAGCTGCAATATTTTCTTTTGTTTGCAGTTGCAATATTTTTAAGAGTAATATCTCATTTTCTATCAATTTTTTTACCATAATATACACATATAACTTGAAATAAATTAAGGACTTCATGGTTACGGAACAAAGATGCTGAGTTTATTTGGGGTTTTCATAGAGGCGTTGCGATTCATAATATTCTTTTTCTGAGATTATGGCGATATGGTACGACTTGAAGCTGTGTTGGGAACATGGTTTCCGTAAGGTGCTTTCGGATGTGTTGGTTAGATTGGGTGCTAGCTCTGACTCGCCGTTGTTCCTCCTAGAGATCTTATCTATGATGCACGAGTACGTCATTTGAGAGAAAGTATCAGTACCGGACACATACTCGTACATTAATTTATGCTTATACACGTATATTAGTTTTTCTAAAAATAGTGTACCTCGTACCAGTATCTTACTAGGTACCGGTACCGTACTCACGCCTAGGCAACCTAGGATCTTATTATATCACCCCATGATGAATGTAGAGTTTAATAGGAAGTAAAATCCCTTGTAACTTTTTTCTTTCTTTTTTCTCGTAACAAAAAAAAAATTAACATCTCCAAAAAAAAGTTTGTGTGTATATGAGAAATTTCTTATAGGGACACTCACAACATTCAAAAAAAAATTAAAGAGAAAAGAAATTAAATAATATTAATTGATGTGACAAATTTATTTTTTATTTAATTTTTGGTTTTTTCTAATTAACCCTCACATAAATTGAGGGTAGGTGCCCTATGATGATGTGGCACCAATGAAATTTATCCACATTTATTTAAGTCAAACATAATTAATTTTTTACCATAAAGTAATTTAGACTACTTTTATTTTCATTTAATTATATTTTATGTATTATATTCTATGAATTTATATTTTGGACCTAATTACTTCTGATTTGTTTGCTTCTTCTTCAAATTGTATTACGTCTCAAACAACTTTCTTCTTCGCGTAAAAAAAAAAAAAACTTTCTTCTTATCGTCAAAAAACTTTCTTCTTCTTCTTAATCCTTTCAATCTCTGCCGCAGCCTTCACCACCGTCATGTTAGCATTCTACGGCTCCTCCTCTTTTGTGTTATCCGATGTCAATCTTTACTGCAGCCTTTGCCACCGATCTATCGGATTTCTTCAAGATTCTAAAACTTGTGATTTTCAATTTCTTAAATGTTATGTTTTTTAGCGTATTTTTTCCTGTTTTTTTTTTTCCTTATTTTTTCCTGTTATGTCATAGAATGTGATTCCTATTCATCGTCATTTTGTTTTTGTTTTCTTTGGTTGTCCATATCGGGAAAAAATTGAAAACAAAATAGTTTAGAGAAAACAAAAAATTAGGAGAATGTAATCAAGAAAATTGATCCACTTGATTGGCCACTGAGTTAAGAAGAATTTGATTTATGATTGTTGACTAATAAGGAATATGATTCAATATTTATTACCATATTATTGAAAATTCAAAACTCAAATGAATCAAATTAATTGCACCAAGTAATGGGTTACACTGAGTAAACCGTCAAATACCGCCTTAAAATTTTAAAATCCGTCAAATACCCCATGAAATTTGGAAATAGGCAAATACCCCCTGAAATTTTAAAAAGTCAATCAAATTGCCCCCTTGCACTACCAGTCAGAGTCCACGCTAGAAGACAATTTAATTGACTTTTTAAAATTTCAGAGGGAGTATTTGCCAATTTCCAAATTTCATGGGGTATTTGACGAATTTTAAAATTTCAGGGGGTATTTCACAGTTTACTCGGGTTACAATATGCAATAGACACGAGTTTTGTAAGGAATGATCTAGTAATAAATAAAAATGATTTGTTTTGCCTTTCCATAAAAGGAAATAAAGACTAGGTATATCAAGTAACGTACTCTTAAACTTGTTTAGGGTTTAGCTGATCAGAAGTAAAAATATAAATAGTTCATCCGAACTAAAAGAAAGGTCGAACCATTGTCGGAAAACAATCACACGGAAGCTTGATCGATCACAAGTGCGGTCTACCTGAAATTTATCCGATCAAAATGAAAAGGTTCGACTATTTTAGGAAGACGAACTAACTCTTGAACTTGTTTAGGGTTTAGGGTTTAACTATTGATCATAAGTAAAAATTTAAATAGTTCATCTGAACTAAAAGAAAGGTCGGACCATTGTCGCAAAACAATCACACAGAAGCTTGATCGATCACAATTGCGGTCTATTGATGTATTATGTTGATGTTGAAATAAAACCATATGATGGATATATGCACATTCTTGCATTCATAAGTTGTGTCTATTGATGAGTATTCTAGAGGGGATGATCTAGTTTACTGTTGTTTTAGAGACGATGATTTAAAACATTCGGATTAAGTTATCCAAAATTATGATGAATTGGTACCACATGCATATAGATATGTCTAGGTGACATCATATCTATGTGACATTAGAATCAATTAGGAATTATGTGATATTCTTAATTGTTAAATAATGCTTATCATTGTGTATTTCCTTATTTGTGGATGTTTGTATTCCTCAAATTATTGAGTACTTAATAAATGAATATGTTTCAGAATGTCTATATGTTCTTAATACATATGTGAGTTGTATGAATTGAATTTATTCAACTGTTCTATGTTATTTAGTGTCTGATATTCAATATACTAGTCACTAATTATGATTATGTTATCTAACCCTCTGTTTTGTATTTGTGCTGGACCTTTGGGGGTCCAGATACTCAGGTTGAGGATCATATATCCCAGGAGTAGTCGCGTGCCCTTTGTTGCTCGAATCTAGCTTTTTGGTGAGGAGTGTAGCTATGCTACTTCATCTCAGTTGCTTATGTTTAGCTCGAGTCTAGAGTAGTGCTCTGATGTATATACCACTATGTCTAGGACCTCGCTAGCTTGTATTACCTAAATGGTTATATTTTGATGTTATGACTTTTATCGTTGAGACTTATGTTGTTTTGTTCATATCATGAATGATGTGATCATGATATGGATATGTTGGTACTTAAACTTACTTAAGTTATTATGATGATACACTATTTTAAGTATAATGGTGAAATATAAATATTGAAGTACATGTTTTAGATGATTAGGACAGGTTTCTAATTCCGCTGCTTGTGAAATAAATTTATGGAGACGTGTTTCATGTGTTTAATTGAATGTGATGCTTTAAATGTTTGCCGTTTATTTATTTTAGTTTGATAAATAGCGCGTAAATAGTTTAGGGCGTTACAGACATCATGTCAACCAACGTTAATCTATTCAATGATTTAAAGAGATTGAAAAAATAAATACTATATACTCCATCTGTTTCAAATTACTTGTCGTTTTAGAAAAAAAATTAATTAAGAAAGTGTATTTTTGCACTTAATTTCCTATTATACCTTTATTTTAATTCACCAATAAGCTTATTTTGTTTTTTTCCACGCACTTGATCTTTCCAATAAATTTAATATGTTATGTACCAATTTTTTTAAAAAAACAAACATTTTTTTTTTGAAAACTTAAAAAAACAAACTTTAATTTTCCAAATATATAAATCTTTTACGGTTTCAACTACTCCTAAATATTTGGAATTTACATGAGTGACTTAGATAGCTAACAAATTTTTTTTCTAAAACGACAAGTAATTTGAAACGGAGGGAGTATTTACACCGGAATAGCATGAATTATTTGATTTGATTTTTTTTGAAGCATTATTTGATTTCATTTAATAAATGTACAAGTGGAATTATATATTTAAATTAGAGATATTAGTTTTTTTTTCTTTGTTGTTTTTGTTCTCTTATTATTTTTATTTAAACTAACATTGATATATATTTATTTTTTCGAGCCTATAACATTTTTTTTTTTACTAATAACATTAATATTTTAGAATCAATATATAACGTTTAGAAACAAGCATTCAATGATCAAATTAATTCTAATTATATTTACACATAGTCTAAAATATAATTAAAGAAAACTAGTAACATAAAATATAATTAATTGAAAATAAAAGTAGTCAAAATAATTTATGGTAAAAAATTAATTATGTTTGACTTAAATACACATGGATGAATTTCATTGGTGCCACATCAGCATAGGGCAACTACCCTCAATTTATGTGAGGGTAGAGAAGTAGTCACCTTAATTTTTTTGACTTTTGTGTGTGTATCTAAATTAAGTGCTAAATACTTGTGCCCTGGGAATACTTCCTCCGGTATATATTATCCAGATAAAAAATGAATTTAGGTGTGGAATATTGGCTTTCTCTTTCTCATCTGTTTGCAGAACTTTCCTCATCTAACCGTACCAATCTGAAGAAGAAAGAATAAATCCTGTACAATACAACTAAGATTTTTCTGAATTTATTTAAGATAACAGAACAGCACATGGTGTAGTTTGGAATTTACAATCAAATCCACAGTTCCACACATTTACAAAAACAAACAAATAAAAAAATACAACAACAGAACAAAATCACAGATTGCTCGTACCGCATCAACTAATTTCTATATGATGATATACAAATAAATAATTAATTGAAGAAAGTAGCAGCAAAACATTGTCAACCAACAATTATTATTAACAATAAAAGAACAAACATGTAGCAGAATGAATGAATGAATTCAGACTTTTCCTTCAACCCTTGCATAAGTGAGTCCAACACATGCATCAACAAAATCCTCATCAATAAAATCAGTTGAAAATACCTGAATCCTATCTGCATATCCCTTAGCAAAACACTGAGCAATGAATAGCCTAGCATATCCATGAATACGTCTAGTAACAGGTTTAACACACAAAACAGGATTATCAGCCACCGGAGTAACCGTATTCTCCACCCTATAAAAGTATTTCCTCGACGTAACTGGTGGTTGTTCACTCAAATGCTTCAAATTACCATCAAATTTGGTTGATGGCAGATCCGTGTTAATCCAATTATCCTTCAAAAACCCTTCACTCCATAGAGAACTCCCTGCTTTTGGATGTGCCGATTTTCTGGGCTTCCAAACACATATAATCCTCTTAGGTAACAACTCTGCAATAGTTTTACCAAAAACATGATCATCTTGATGAATCAAAAACTCACCTAATTGTTCCTCCAAGTACTTATCAAATTCAGGTGGATCATCGTGACCAAACTCTGTTCTAATCTCAAGAATAATAATCTCAGAGTTTGTTTCCGACAGAAACTTTTTAACATCGTTGATGACAACATCGATGTTGTAAGTAAGAAGAATTCCATGACACACACGTCGGTCTTGTTGTACACGAATGTCAATGAGACGTGTACCTCTTGCAAGTTGTTGATAGATGGACAAAGATTGACATTGAGCAAAAGGGCGAGTGATGAGTGGGACTCCAATCTTGTTAGTTGCAGAATCATGTGTTCCTGGCCATACAATTTGATTGATGTGAACTTTATCTGGGTTGAGATCATTCATCCAGTTTTTTCTATCAGAAGGACGGTATTCAGAACCAGGGTAGTCTTCTCCTGAGGTTTTAAGATCGGATAGAATTTTCTTCTCGGTGTGGATTGTTTTTCTTCTTTCAACTTGTTTTGAGACATGAGAACCCATCTTCACTTTCACACAAAACAAAAAGATTGTCTTTCTTCTTCTTCTTCTTCTTCTTCTTCTTCTTCTTCTTCTTCTTCTTCTTCTTCTTCTTCTTCTTCTTCTTCTATATATGTTCTGCTTTTTCTTGTTGTAGCTGGACTTTGCTGTTTAACTTAAAAAGAAGGCTCAATCAAACTCCATCAGATTTGTTGTTACTAATAATAATATTTTAATTTAAAAGACTGTTTTATCAAAAAATACTAATAATTTTGTTATAAATTATTGTGGCAATTAGCGGTTGGTTGAAATGTAGAATTATTAGGACTACTTTAGTGTTTGTTTTATTCAATGATGATCGATTATATTGAGATCCTTATTACTTACTAAGATGTGATTTACAATGTGGGGATGGATGATGTTATGTTAGTTGGATGTACTAGTCATTATTGGTGGTGAGTCACAATTGTGAATTCATGTATTGGTCCACTTTGTATATGCCGTCCAAACTTGTCTCTCTTCATCTTTGTTTTGGTTTGTTTATTTCGCTTTCTTGTATAAATAATCGCCACATGTTCAATTCTTCTTATAATAGTTTTATATTGTCGATATTTATAAAATATTAGATGTATTCAATAGATTAATTTTGAAGTCATATAATAATAGTTATGTATTACCATTGGTCATATAATAATTAGAAAGTTCAAGTCGAAAAGTAAACCAAAAAAAGTCAATAAAGAAGAAACGAAAAAGAAGAAGAAGAATCGAAACAGGACATCAACAAGCGAATGCAGATGAATCACCATTTTTCAACTGGCGAAATTGAACTCCGATCCTATCCTTCTATGTCATTCCATTCTCAATCTCGCAAGTAAGTAAGTCCCGTCATCATTCGCTGATTCGGATCCCCAAATTGAAAATTCAACTCATCGATTCTATTCCACATGTTATTTAGAATTGTAATTGTAATTAATGTTTATGTTTGATTTTCATATACCTTGCAGGAGATTTACATCGATCATTAGTACAATTTGATTACCGGAATGCACATGCATGAGTGATTTTGAAAGCTTCATTGCTTATATTTAGATAATGTTGGCATCAACAATATGTTAGATCGGGTGACTTAATTATGCTTTAGATGCTCCATCTACACGAGCTCTAGTTTTTGGATTCAACATTAATTGGTGGTAATCTTCTATGTTCTCTACTGAAATTATCTTCATTTTTTTTTTACTTTATGATAATTATGAATGTAGTTTTTAAGAGTATTGATTTTACCGCTTCCTTGTCATTCCTGTTTATATTAATCCCTGCAAATATAGTATTTTTTGGTTTTAGTCCCTACGAGTTTTTTTGTTTGTTTGGGTTCAGTCCCGCAAATTCAAAAATGACTGTTTTTGAATAAACATAATAATTTGAATTTAATAAAATAAAAAAAAATTGAATTTGAGTTTAATACAAAAACATTTTGTTTTGTAGATAAAAAATGTGGGAGAAGTAATAAATAACATGGGGTAATTTGAATTTGTGTTACATACAAAAATATTTGGTTTAGTAGATAAAAAAAATATTCTGAAAACATTTTTAGCATTTTAATTCGAATGATTAGGGTTAAGATTAGGATTACTTGGGGAAGAAAACACATAAATATGCACATGAACATTAGCATGACATTTCACATCACACACACACGTGAAACACAACACAACCTCTTTGACGCCAATTAATTACACCTTTTTCTGGTGATTTGCGCCAACATTTTCGTCGATGATGTCTGTTCTGGTGAAAAACAAGGGGGTTTGTATTATTGATCAAATGGTGTGATTACACTCAGTTCAATCCCAACAACCCTGGGAGTTTTATCCGTCAGAATTCGATCAGAACATAGGGGTTTGTATTATTCAAGATTGATAACTGATACAAGTATGTCGGAGAAGAAATTGAATCTCTTTACAAGAATGAAAATATGGTGGTTTCTCATGATGAGAGTGAGTCTATGTAGAATCAGTGAAAAGTTCTCTTGTTCTCTTGAAGAAGATCCTATTTATAGGCAAAACATCTCCCTCTTGTTGCTTGATAACCGCCTTGCTTGGAGAGGAATTCATGGGTAGTGGGCGGTTACTTTCCTTCTTCTCCAAGCTTCTTCCTTCTTCTCCAAGCTTCTTCCTTCTTCTCCAAGTTTCTTCCTTCCTTTCCAAGTCATGGTGGATCACGCTTATCATGTGTTTTTCATGGTTGTTTTCACACTTCTCCTTTAGATGCTCCCATTGGGCTTTTTCGTATTGGGCCTTAACAAATCACACCCTGGTCCATGGCCCGGTACACAGCCCCCCAAGCACGAGGCTTCAAGAAGGCGAAGTGCTTTTGAATGAAGTCACTTGGCAATTATTATGCCTCGATGTTGTTCTATGTCGCCCATTTGTTGCTGACTCATATTCTTTGTTTGCTTGTCGCCTTTTCCTTCCTTTTGTTGTTGATATTTCTTAGCTAATTTGTACGCCCTTCTATGACTTTTGTAACTATTTGTATGCCCCTTCGTGGCTTGAACAATTTACCCTTATTTGGGTTTCTATTAATTCCTTTATTTGCAATGATCTTCTTTCTTCATAATTTTGCGGATGAATTTTGCATTACGCTGTGAGGTAACGCCTTTTGTCGTTCTCGCCTAGGAAACTTTGTCCTTGCACCTGCGACATCTTCGACTTTCTATAATAATTGTAAATCAATAAAAATAACTTTATACCTGTTGTCTTTTGGCGTTATAATGAATCGCCTTGCTTTGGTTGTGTATAAGCTTCTTCTGGCGGTATTGATAATCTCGCCTTTCTTTGCTGTATCTTTTTCTGACGTACCCAACTCGTAAGACTTACAGGTAACGCCAAGGCCTTGCAACCTCGTATAATTTTTCTTTTTGTGACGCACCCAACTCGTAAGACTTACAGGTAACGCCAAGGCCTTTCAACCTTGTTTAATTTTTCTTTTTCTGACGTACCCAACTCGTAAGACTTACAGGTAACGCCAAGGCCTTGCAACCTTGTTTAATTTTTCTTTTTCTGACGTACCCAACTCGTAAGACTTACAGGTAACGCCAAGGCCTTGCAACCTTGTTTAATTTTTCTTTTTCTGACGTACCCAACTCGTAAGACTTACAGGTAACGCCAAGGCCTTTCAACCTTGTTTTATTTTCTTTTTCTGACGTACCCAACTCGTAAGACTTACAGGTAACGCCAAGGCCTTTCAACCTTGTTTAATTTTGCTTTTTCTGACGTACCCAACTCGTAAGACTTACAGGTAACGCCAAGGCCTTTCAACCTTGTTTTATTTTCTTTTTCTGACGCCCCCAACTCGTAAGATTTACAGGTAACGTCAAGGCCTTTCAACCTTACATTTGGTTCAGCGTTCACATCTGAGTTGATCTTTAATAAAGATTCAGAGCTCAAGTTTGAGATAACCATTTTTTTTTATTTTTTATTTTTTTTTTTTTTTTTTTTTGGTTCAGAGCCCGTAACTTAATCAGGTTGACCTTTATTCCATCACCGGTTAACCTTTATTGGTCTAGAGCCGGCTGGCTTCATTTATTCTTGGTTCAGAGCCCGCAACTTAATCATGATCGCTGCAAATAAGCTTTGATACATTAGGTTCAACAATAATAATATATGAAAAATAAAACAAACGAAAATGATACCGCCATGGGTGGTTTGTTGCGGCGCTCCTCGCCTAGCAAGAAAAACAATTATGTTTTGGCGTGGTGAGACTGAGTTCCATTGCGGTAGTCATCGCGGAATATGCTTCAACCTGAAATATTAGTTGGCGGCTTCTATCTCGCCGAGTGATAATTACTGAATTTTCATCTCAATTTTCCACATTTGTTCGTTACCCTGTGCTATGATCAACTTGATAACTTTGTTAGGTACAAAGGAAATAAAACTATCACAGTATCATGCATCAGATGTTCTCTATAATAATCAACAGCTATACTATCGAGAAATTAAAAGATTAAACACCAAACATCATAGAACTTTTGGTAGTTTGAGGTTCTAGCATCAGAAGCATATAATCGCTATATCAATACAGTATAATGCCCCACTCCAAATATTGTCCTTAGTTTCATTTTCTATTGGTACATTACTATCACTAATTACATCAATTTGTTCATCACATTGATCAAGTTGCATGGCAAATAAATGGGACAATGCAGGAAGGGATGATATGAGTTCAACGCTTAATAGTTTCATTGTTTCAACTTATCCAGTACCCTACTAATAGAATGCAACATGATCTCATGTTGCTATGCAGTTTATTTTTGTGGTGCTCTAACAATTTCCTTGAATAACTAAGAAGCATTTTGTGTTAATTATAAGTACAAATAACATATTATCAAAACAGAAGGAGTGAGAACTATATGATTAAATGGTAAGTTGCAAGAAAAGAACGTTAACACCTGATCGAGATGAACAGAACGACCGACGGTGAGATGGCGATTCCTCCATAACCGACCGCGGCGATGACAATTTCTCCACAACTGACGTCGGAGGCGATTTCTTAACGAATATAACGGCGGCGATGGCGACTTCATTGTTTCCGCCTGGATTGAGAGCATAGTTGCCGTAAAGAAAACAATGTGTTAGTGGCGGCGTGGCGGTTCTTGGATGGTGTGATAACAGATGCATGGCGATGCAAAGACGAGGACGCGATGCGATTCTCCGTATACACGCTTCTTTCTTTATTGATGAGTGGAGCCAAACAAAATCCTCCGGATCAAAACTATAATAATAATAATAATAATAATAATAATAATAATAATAATAATAATAATAATAATAATAACATAGAGATATATCCAAAAGAGATGTCAAGTTGTAACTTCTGCTTCTTTCTCATCTGCCCTTTAAGCCTTGATGGCCGCAATGTGAGTCTGCAAACGCCGAATTTCTACGACGGCGGCTTGCAAGGTGTTAACGCTAGAATTATCGTTGTTTCCATGCTCTCCAGCCATGTGAAGATGTTTGATTTTTCGTCTAGTTGCTGTGATAGGCTGGGATCAAATGATTTTACCGCAGCCCCACGGTGGGCGCCAAAATGTTCTGGTGAAAAACAAGGGGGTTTGTATTATTGATCAAATGGTGTGATTACACTCAGTTCAATCCCAACAACCCTGGGAGTTTTATCCGTCAGAATTCGATCAGAACATAGGGGTTTGTATTATTCAAGATTGATAACTGATACAAGTATGTCGGAGAAGAAATTGAATCTCTTTACAAGAATAAAAATATGGTGGTTTCTCATGATGAGAGTGAGTCTATGTAGAATCAGTGAAAAGTTCTCTTGTTCTCTTGAAGAAGATCCTATTTATAGGCAAAACATCTCCCTCTTGTTGCTTGATAACCGCCTTGCTTGGAGAGGAATTCATGGGTAGTGGGCGGTTACTTTCCTTCTTCTCCAAGCTTCTTCCTTCTTCTCCAAGCTTCTTCCTTCTTTTCCAAGTCATGGTGGATCACGCTTATCATGTGTTTTTCATGGTTGTTTTCACACTTTTCCTTTAGATGCTCCCATTGGGCTTTTTCGTATTGGGCCTTAACAAATCACACCCTGGTCCATGGCCCGGTACAATGTCTATGCTTTATTTTCTACCTTCGATCTAAACTCCGTTGATCTTGCTGCACAGACAGGACAAACCAACTGAAACAGTTTTCCATCTCTCTTTTTTCTGCGCATAAACAAACAAACAAACAAACAATCAGGTTTCGAATCTTGCTATTGCTATTTTTGTTAAACAAACCCTAGTTATATTTCACTTCTATATATGTTGCATACAAATTATTCTTCTTCATCTCATGTTAATTGATTTCTGTTAATTAGTTATTGAGATTCATGACATGTCTAATCATCAATAGGGTATCAATGTTTCCTACTTAGGATTTCTGATTTATTTTTCGTGTGGTAAATACTAAATATAGGGTTTATAACTACGTGAAGAGTTGTGATGGTGTCTGAGGAGAGTGTTCAGGGGGATGGTGTTGTTCTTAAAGGTGATGTTACTGTTACTGTTAGTGAATTGCCTTCAGATTTGGCGGCGGATGAAATACCTGATAACTTTCAAGATGCAATTGGGGGTGCTGATGAGTGTGTCAAACATTTGAATGAGATGCCAGCTGTTCAGGCTAATTTAAAAGAAGGGAGGATGAATGCTTGCCAGTCTGAGATTTCTAATGAAGAAAATCAACGAAATTATGAAAACTCGTCTATTGTCAGGGAACCTAAAGAGAAACTAGTGAATAATGCTAAAGAGAAACCAACCACTCAGATCACTGAAAAACTTAATAGTGAATCTGTTTCCTCATCTGGAAAATCTGTTGCTACTAGCACCCCTCTTGTTCGTCCTGCTGGCCTTGGGACTGCACCACCATTATTGAAACCTACTCCCCGGGTAGTGCTGCAGCAGTCACGGGTAAATTATACTGTATCTAATACGCAGTCCCAAAAAATGGAAGATTCCTCAACTGGGGAGTCTGAGGAGTATGACGAGACTCGAGAGAAACTTCAAATGATTAGGGTGAAGTTTTTGCGGCTAGCTAGTAGGTTTGGGCAGACTCCCCACAATGTTGTTGTAGCAGAGGTTCTATATAGATTAGGACTGGCTGAGCAACTCAGAGGGAGGAATGGGGGTCGTGTTGGTGCTTTTAGCTTTGACCGTGCAAGTGCAATGGCCGAGCATCTCGAATCAGCGGGTCAAGAACCACTTGATTTCTCTTGTACAATTATGGTTCTTGGAAAGACAGGAGTCGGAAAAAGTGCAACCATCAATTCTATCTTTGATGAGGTTAAATTTAATACCGATGCTTTTAATATCGGAACAAAAAAGGCTCAGGATGTCGTGGGAACAGTACAAGGCATTAAAGTCCGGGTCATTGATACACCAGGACTTCTACCTTCCTGGTCAGACCAACGGTACAATGAGAAGATCCTGCACTCTGTCAAGCGCTTTATTAAGAAGTCACCACCTGACATTGTGCTGTATCTTGATAGGTTAGATACGCAGAGCCGAGATTTTAGTGATATGCCGCTCTTACGCACAATTACTGACATTTTTGGACCATCCATATGGTTCAATGCTATTGTAGGTTTGACTCATGCAGCATCTGCTCCACCTGATGGCCCTTCCAGTTATGACACGTTTGTCACACAACGCTCTCATGTTGTGCAGCAAGCCATTCGTCAAGCAGCTGGTGATATGCGTCTCGTGATTCCTATATCGTTGGTGGAGAACCACTCTGCATGCAGAATTGATACGTCCGGCCAAAGAGTGTTGCCAAATGGCCAGGTTTGGAAACCACATCTGTTATTCTTATCTTTTGCGTCAAAAATTCTGGCTGAAGCAAATGCTCTTCTTAAGTTACAAGATAGTCCACCGGAAAAGCATTACACAGCCCGCACAATAGTGCTGCCACTACCATCTCTTATGTCAACCCTTCTGCAGTCAAGGCCACAAGTAAAGTTGCCAGAGGAGCAATTCAGTGATGAGGACAGTTATGACACTCTTGACGAGCCATCAGATTCTGGTGATGAAACAGACCCTGATGACTTACCACCATTTAAACCTTTGACAAAGGTCCAAATCAGAAACCTTTCTAGAGTTCAGAAGAAAACATATCTGGATGAGGTTGACTACCGAGAAAAACTTTTTATGAAGAAACAACTGAAGGATGAAAAAAAGCAACGAAAGATGATGAAGAAAATGGCAGAATCATTAAAAGATCTGCCAAGTGATTATAGTGAAAACATGGAGGAAAAAAGTGGCGCTGCAGCTGCTGTTCCCATGCCAGATAGGTCCTTGCCTGCTTCCTTTGATTCTGATACCCCCACTCACCGGTATCGTTTTCTTCATTCATCCAACCAGTGGCTTGTGATGCCTGTCCTAGAAACTCATGGATGGGATCATGACGTGGGTTATGAAGGCTTAAATGTAGAAAGGTTTTTTGTTCTTAAAAACAAGATACCCTTGTCTTTTAGTGGTCATGTTACCAAGGATAAAAAGGATGCTAACGTTCATATGGAAATGGCAAGTTCAGTTAAGTATGGAGAAGGGAAACGAACATTGTTAGCTTTTGATATGCAGACTGTTGGGAAAGACTTGGCTTACACATTAGGCAGTGAGACAAAATTTTGTAATTTTAGGAGAAATAAGGCAACTGCGGGTCTCACATTTACTCGCTTGGGAGATGCGATGTCAGCTGGAGTTAAAGTTGAAGACAAGTTTATTGCTAATAAGCAATTCGAGTTGGTTATTGCTGGGGGTGCAATGGCAGGGCATGATGATGTTGTTTATGGTGGCAGTTTGGAGGCCCAGTTGAGGGATAAAAATTACCCTCTAGGATGCTCATTATCAACGCTTGGGCTTTCCGTTATGGATTGGAATGGAGATCTTTCTGTTATGTGCAATTTACAATCACAAATTCCCATTGGACGGTATACAAACCTTGTTGCGCGGGCCAATTTAAACAATCGTGGAGCTGGACAAATTAGCATTCGACTAAATAGTTCTGCACAACTTCAAATTGCTTTGATTGGCCTCATCCCTCTACTTAGGAAGGTTGTTGGTTATTTTCATCAATTGCAGTTTGGACAGTGATGATGCTGTTAGATTATGTGAGCTGCAATTCTTGCACGGTAATAGGTATTTTTTTTAAGATGATTGCTAGATGCTATGAAACAAGAATGATGCTAAATTGTGTTTTCGTGTTTTCTATACCAAAATTATCTTATTATTTAATCATATGCATTGTAGTCTCCCTTATTAGGTGGTAGCTTTTGGTATTTTTATACATTATGCTGCCGGGCTCCAAGTTATGCATCTGTTTCATAAATACACCACATGGGGATGAAAATTCTCATTATTGCTTCTTACCCTGCATTTTGTCATAAGCAATCTCGTGTTAATTTTTGTCGTCTAGAGTTCAGAATGTTTAGTGTACCTTTAAGTTATGTTTGAGAATGGGTTTTGGAGAGGATGTGAAGCCTCTTATATACCCTTGTTTGGGAGGGTTTTTTTTTTTTTTTAAATAAATAAATAAATAAGAGTTTGGGATTTTTAAAAATCCTCCAGAGCCCTCCTCTTATACTTTTTCCTTTTCCCCCAGATTGGGGATTTTGAAGAAAATAAACTGAAATGACTCATTCACTGCTTCCATTTCATCTTCTTCCTTGTCTTAATCTCTCTCTGCTTTCACTTCTTTTCTGTGTCGTTTATTCAATTTGTAAATTTAAGGAACAGTTTTCATTAAGCAATTGATTCTGCATGCCCAGAACAAGTCAATTTTGGATTTTAAATTTTTAGCAGGACATCCTATTTAGGTATCATTTTTTTATTCAGGCATTGTAACACTTTCAGCTTTTCAGTCTTTAATATATGAACAAGAGTAATGCATGATTCATGATATGAACCCTTTCCTTTCTATGCAGTTCATCAAGTTAAAGTTGCTATTTGCACTGTAATTTAATTGCCTTTTTTTTTTGTCTTTTCAGAACTGTATTTTGTTGTAGCACGGCGCTACTGCTATGGTATGATATTAAAATTTCAGAATAGATTTAATCATATATTCTCACACTTATCATGCCTCTTCAAAAAGGCAGATATGATACTGTCAACAAATGCATCGGAATTATTTTTCTCTCCATATTCTTTATTTTCTTACAAATAATGGCCCTTTAGAACTCGTGGCCTTCCAATGTTGACACAGAATCATTTATGGTTTTATCAAACTGGTCTCTTTGTCTTGGATGTCAGATGCTGATTAACATACATATTAGTTGTATTGGATTTTCTGTACACGCACGCACGCACCCACACTGATACATATGTGGTGTTAGATGATAAATCATGCACCAGTGTCACCTTTGTTTTTTCTTGTCAATTTTGACAAAAATGCACCAATGTTACTTCGTTAGTTTCTATTTGGTAACTACTCTTCTCCCACAGCATTGCTCTGAATTTCACCGAAGATATGTAGTGTAAAATCTTTGGTAATGTGAAGATTGTATATATTTTTGAAGAAGATGAAGATTGTATATTACATACATATGAGTAGAGGATTTTAAAATTAGAAAGAGATAAACAAACCTAAGTGACTAAAAGTTCTCTTCTACAGCATGCATGCATGCATGGATTTGGAAAAGAAAATACTCCAACAAAACGAATGCACACTTTATTTGATGTTTAAATATCATTTTTCCAATAAAATAACAGCTGTCATACTTGTCACACATATGAAACAGACCTATCTCAAGTTTATTAATTTAGAAGGAGTAGATGAAAGCAATGGATACAATGTTGTATTGCATCATCAACTAAGTAATTATTATACAAAAGTAAAATATCAATCTCTTAATTCCATCTGCCACATTAATTAATTAATATATGAATTCCTTTCAGTTGAAAATCCAAAGTTCTGTAATCCAAAACACTGGTTTTCAATATAAAGCCCGTGAAATCATAATAAAGATGTAACGGTGCTGCTGGTGCCACTACTGAATGGCTGCTGCAGCTGGTGAGGGTGATCATGTGGAGGACTAATGGTTAGCTCAAGATTCAAATCAGGGCAGCGTTCCTCTTGTTGGGAAGTTTGGTTGAGAGGCATGTGAGTTGCAGGATCAATTCCTCTACTCAGAAGTTTCTTTCTTAAATGTGTGTTCCAATAATTCTTTATCTCATTGTCTGTTCTTCCCAGCTATTAGAGACCACCTATTATGTTGTTAATTAATGAATCAAATCATCAATAATCAATAATAAAATAGAAATAATAACAACAATCAGGAAATATTGAGATCCAAGAGTTTGATTTTGCAATGGTTTAAATCCCTCTGACACATTTGTGAAACTATCCTCATTTGTGTCACTTTAATTCATAATAATTTCCGCTTCTCCAATCTTTCAAGTGTAGCTTACTTGTTACCGAGGAGAGTGTGGAGTTTGATGATGAGTTGATCTTCTTGTTGGGTAAAATTGCCACGTTTGAGGTCAGGGCGAAGATAGTTGATCCACCGGAGACGGCAACTCTTACCGCAACGGAGAAGACCGGCTGCTTTGGGGAGAGATCGCCAACATCCTTCACCGTGTGCTGTAATATAAGCTATGAGTCGCTCATCTTCTTCTTTGCTCCATGCTCCTTTGTTTGTATGACCTTTCTCGCAGCAAGGGGACCTTCCCATATCAATTGATCTATCTTTGACGATCACTTGCTTGATTTATTCATTTCTTTCCATTTTTCTTTCACTTCTCTTCAGAATGAATGAATGTATATAGAAACATCCTTCGATGTATGTATAATATTTATATATGTGGTACTGGTGTTGGTTGGTTTGGAATTAATTATTATTGGGAAATAACTATAAAGACAGTAAGACACTATATACAATACATGCTGCTCATTCTTTTCTTGTGCTATAAATCGAATATAATTTGGATGTAACTGTAGAGATTAATTTCTTTATGGACTCAAATGAACGACAAACTCTTTCTAAGAACTTTAACGTTGCTATGTACAATATATTAATACTACTATAAAGCAATATTATTATGTGATTTTTTATAGGCTTAATTGATTTGAGTTTTGATCCAAAGGAAGGGAGAGAAAGTGATGACTCGCATTGCTTCTAGATGCAAGTTGGTGAGGCAGGTTAGAGTAATGTGGCTGGTAGTGTACCTTTCTCATTCTTGGAGCAGATCATGCTACAACCATAAGCTCTTATCCACAATATAAAATTAATTGTTTTTTTCTTCTAATATTGTGTAGATAGAGTAAAAATACCAGCTACCAATTCACTACTTACTAATAATAGTCTATTTAAAAAAATGCCTAATTATTTAAACAGAGATTAAGCACTATTAATTGAGGGTAGATATTTCGAAGTATATGATGTTAAACAAAAAAAAGGTCATATCATATCATGCATGTTTTCACAAATGTCAAGTTTAAGGCCTAAAAATAAGCTTCATGATAGATAACATATTATGATTAGGCCGTGTCGCCTTGATTTGATATTTTGAACATAATTGAAATTGAGTAACTAAACAATAAAAATTTTGATAAAGAAATGTGTATTTAATTATTTTTTATTATATATTTGAGATGAAGTAATTTTAAAACTTTCTCTTGTTGAGAGTGAGTCTTATGTTTCTTAACTGAAAAAAAGGAAGTAGGACAAAAAAATGACGCAACAGAAAATTGTTGATATTGTTAAAATTGACATCTCCATTCGAATTTAAATGAGATTTTGCAGTTTTGTGCGTGAATTTCTTCTAGTAATGATAACTACTTTGTTTATGGAAAGGAATAAAAAGAGTTAGTATTTAAGTAAATAAGTTAGTTATATAAAAAAGTAAGTTGGTTGAAATAGGTTTGCCGGAAAGAAATGTATATATTGATAGTTTGGCAATTCATGTGCTAAAAGCATATAAATGATAATATGGTAGTTGTAGTTCTTAACTATATCGGTGTATGCATCATCTAATCTATTTAGCTTTTTCCTTTACATATATATTTGTGCCAGCCAGCAAGCATAGCATAGCAACACTAATATATATATATATATATATATATATATATATATATATATATATATATATATATATATATATATATGAAAAATGTTATTCCAACACAATTTTCAAACAAAAATACAACAAATATATATATTTTTTGTTTTTTTAATATTATTTGCATGCATCGTTTTCCATGCATGTGAGTAGTAAAAAGGTGTGTCAATTGTGTGTCCCCAAATTTTGTGTTTAGATAACACTCCTCTCTCTATATATATATATATATATATATATATATATATATATAGCATGTGCTTAATTAGGTACTTGTGGGATCTTGTCCTAATCCTAATCCTAATTAGTCGTAATTAGAACCCTTACCTACCTCTTTTCTTCCACTCCTCCCATGTGGGGATGGATGGATGGATTCCCTAAACCAGAACCGTTTCCAAGATATTTGGTTCAAACACATGCACATACATACATGGCTATATATTGTGGATAAAAGTTGAAGATACATTAACTAACACGAATGGAAATAACTTTTATGGAGTTTGGTAACATTATTATTGTGATTGACAAACACCAACTTTAGATACGCACATATATATCTTTATCAACTTTGTCTACCATCGTTTTTTTAGGTCTCTCTTTCCCTCCCTCACCTCACAACTATACTTACCACCTTTTCCTTTCTAATTATAATTTGGACAGATATTGTCTCTCAACTACCAAGCTGCTACACCATTTTTATTACATTTTAACTATTAGCTTCATTTCTATTTTTAATGCTTATTCTCCTTCTACCAATTGATTATATAGTGTATATGTATACACCACAATACATACATGCAAGTGGAAAGCTTGTTCGGTTTTATTTGAGGGGGGAGAGGGACAAGAATTCTAAGGGGTGGGAAAAGAATTTATTTTGAAGAATTGATGGCTAGCTCACTCGAATGCGGGTCGCAAAGATTCCCAGAGCCAAAAAATTTGGAAAATTTCTCAACGCACCTCAACATTTCTCCCTCACTCCCTAGCGCACCTAAAAAAATTCGGAAAATACGTTCTGAACTGTTTTTTAGTGTAAAATTTACACTATAAAAAATTCGGAAAATATTTTCCGAATTTTTTGGGAAGTGGGGGAGGAAGTGGGTGGGTGCGTTGAGAAATTTTCAAATATTTGGGCCAGTATCTCTTTAGTAGTTGTGCCCAGGCGAAAGAGGCCCATATGAAAAATGGTCAACAGTGTAAATGGTTTTTTAAAATTAAATACTAATTTGACACATAAAAAAAAAAGGATAAAATTCCTATTTAAAACTTTAAATTTTAAAGGAAATTGGTGAAGTTTTGCACACCAAAAAAAAAAAGAAACACTAAGCTTAAATGCATTTCTTATCCTCTTGTTTTACCTCAAACACGATTTTAGTTTCCCATTTTAAAATTTAAATTTGTTTATCCTTAATTTCACACACATCAATACAATTTAGCTCCAATCCGCATTTTTACATGGTGAATTTTTGGGTCCAAAATGTTGGGTTATTTGCCCTACTTTTGAATAAAAAACACAAAATTATCATTGGGACAACAATTTATTAAGAATATGCATGTTCCAAACTAAATCTTAGAATAGAGATACAAGAAAGTATAATTTGCTGGAAAAGTTTATGTACCACACACCCATAGTTCATCACATCTTTAACAAGATTGTTAGCAATCACGTCTCTTTTCAAATGAAACCAATTTGGTCCCCGCTTAGCCCTACTTATTTTTTACTTCTCCTTAAAAGAAATAGAGAAGTAGAAAATTGCATTTGACCCTATTTCTTCTTAAAAGAATTAGAGAAATAAAGTAAAGAAGTAGAAAATAATGAGAAGTTGGGTCAAACATAATTGTTTTACCTCTTTACTACTTTTAAGGAGAAGAAAAAAAAAAGTAGAAAATAAATAGGTCAAACGGACCCTTGGTCTTTAACGATAACAAGATAACCTTACACCAAATAATATACACTATAAGCACTTATATAATCATGTAATTTTATGTTCAAACTAATTAAATCATGCATGTTATTTTGCTCGGCAACCAACATTTTTATTTGGTTTAAATGCAGTTTTGGTCCCCTTATTTTCAATATTTTGAAGTTTTAGTCCCCCTATTTTAAAAACCTACTTTTTAGTCCCCCTATTTCAATTTTTTAAAATTTTTGATCCCCCACCCTACTTTTGAGTCAATTTTGATGATGTGGACAACTCTCTTGTGACGTGACAAATGTCACGTGGACACAACAATTACATGTCATTATTTTTTATTTTAATTTCAATAAAATATATTACAATATATTTTTATTGATAAAATAATAAATTAAACTATAATATTTGTTAAAAAAAATAATCATTAATTTCATTCTTCTTGCTGCAAAAAAAAAATATTATTCTCCCTCATTGAGTTTATATCTTTGTTCCATTGTTTCCATACGTTTTTGGTTTTACCCTTTTAACCAAATTAACAAATTAAAGCTTCTTAATAATTTGTGTTTCCTTTATAAAATTTATTTTTTATATTTTGCTCCTACTTGAGAGGATCATTGTACTTGAATTAAAATTTGTCAAGTTCTGCCATGATAATCTGGGTAAATAACAATCTCTTTGTTCCTCAATAGGAACATGATAGACACAATTTTTTTTACGATAGCTTTTTATATGTGAATGTTTATGGAGGAGAAAAACTTAATTGATGGATGGAGAAGTAGGGATCGATTGGGGAGAACATTGAGGGGAGGATATTGGTTTTGGGAAAGATGGATTCAATTTGAAATTCACAGATTCAATTTTATTTTATTTTTGAAGCAGGATTCAATTTTTATACGTAACATATAGTTTAATTAAATTAATTATTTTATCAATAAAAATATTTTTTTAACGTGTTTTATTAAAATTAAAATAAAGAATAATTACATGTATAATTGTTCTGTCCATGTGGCATCTGCCATGTCATAAGTGACTTGGCCACGTCATCAAAATTGACTCAAAAGTAGGGTGGGGGATCAAAAGTAATAAAAAATTGAAATAGGGGGACCAAAAAGTTGGTTTTCAAAATAGGGGGACTAAAACTTCAAAATATTGAAAATAGGGGGACCAAAACTGCATTTATGCCTAAATTTTATAAAGGAAACACAAATTATTAAGAAGCTTTAATTTGTTAATTTGGTTAAAAGGGTAAAACCAAAAACGTATGGAAACAATGGAACAAAGATATAAACTCAATGAGGGAGAATAATATTTTTTTTTTGCAGCAAGAAGAATGAAATTAATGATTATTTTTTTTAACAAATATTATAGTTTAATTTATTATTTTATCAATAAAAATATATTGTAATATATTTTATTGAAATTAAAATAAAAAATAATGACATGTAATTGTTGTGTCCACGTGACATTTGTCACGTCACAAGAGAGTTGTCCACATCATCAAAATTGACTCAAAAGTAGGGTGGGGGATCAAAAATTTTAAAAAATTGAAATAGGGGGACTAAAAAGTAGGTTTTTAAAATAGGGGGACTAAAACTTCAAAATATTGAAAATAAGGGGACCAAAACTGCATTTAAACCTAAAATTTATTTTTTATATTTTGCTCCTACTTGAGAGGATCATTGTACTTGAATTAAAATTTGTCAAGTTCTGCCATGATAATCTGGGTAAATAACAATCTCTTTGTTCCTCAATAGGAACATGATAGACACAATTTTTTTTACGATAGCTTTTTATATGTGAATGTTTATGGAGGAGAAAAACTTAATTGATGGATGGAGAAGTAGGGATCGATTGGGGAGAACATTGAGGGGAGGATATTGGTTTTGGGAAAGATGGATTCAATTTGAAATTCACAGATTCAATTTTATTTTATTTTTGAAGCAGGATTCAATTTTTATACGTAACATATAGTTTAATTAAATTAATTATTTTATCAATAAAAATATTTTTTTAACGTGTTTTATTAAAATTAAAATAAAGAATAATTACATGTATAATTGTTCTGTCCATGTGGCATCTGCCATGTCATAAGTGACTTGGCCACGTCATCAAAATTGACTCAAAAGTAGGGTGGGGGATCAAAAGTAATAAAAAATTGAAATAGGGGGACCAAAAAGTTGGTTTTCAAAATAGGGGGACTAAAACTTCAAAATATTGAAAATAGGGGGACCAAAACTGCATTTATGCCTTTTTATTTTTACATAGATATACTGTACATGATTTGTGTGAAAAAAACAACAAATATACATGATTAACAAATGATCAAACTATTAGTCAAAAAAAACAAAAAATGATCAAACTAATCTCATCAAGAATAGTTGTGAAATTGTCATTAATGTCACTTTAATTAAATGATAGATCTCCTTTTCCCAACTTTTTTAAAAAAAGAAAAAGAAACTAAGCTATATAGACAAATATATATTATTGTTACCCTTTTATATATATTACATGCAATATTCAATTTTGAAAGAAGAAAAAAAAAATGGATAAAGGAAACTATAGAAAATTTGATGAAGTAGCTTATGACTTATGAGGCTATCCATTGTATCTCTATTTGTATGCGACCATTTTTGGAGTCTATAAGGTGGTACCTCTCATTGATTCTCTTGTTAGTAACAACATCCGCAAGACCGATGTCAATATAACCCAATGATTCCTATTGTCGACAAAACAACATCAAAGTGTGTCAATAATGGTAAACAAAAAATTGAGACATATATTTAGAGATATTATGTACCTTTTGACGCAACAAATTTCTTGATGAAGTGCTGAAAACTTCCACATGTAATTTCTGATTAGTGGGAGGTTCCTCCAGCATAAATTGAAACTCCTCTTCCCATCTTGGATCTCTATTCTTTTTCATGCTCTAAAAAATATAGAGCATCAATATCACATACTATATAATATAAAAACAACTAATTAATGTTAACATTCAATATCTTGGGATGCAAGTAAGTACTATCTATATATATGTACCTTAGTCTTTCTCTCTTCCCCTTTGAAAGTAAGACGTGCATGTGGATTGGTGTGGTATTTTCCTTCAATATCTTGAGCTTCATGTACTATAATTACAAGGAGACCTCCCCCTGGAGGAGTGCCTTCAGGTGCTATTTGAAGGGATTGTATCCTATCAAAACTTTTGTTCATTTCTTCCTCTTTAAAGGGTTTATATGTTACTTCAACAACAACCTGCCCGCGAGACTTCTCATTTTGGGAATCATTGGGATCCATATTTTTCAAAAGCTCAAGAGTGTAAACTTTAGTCTCTTCAGGGGTCAGTTCTTTCAATTGGATTGCATTCATACCCATCTTGTCATGCTTCCCAACCTAACCAAACATCATAACTTAATAATAATTATCACTCAAAACACTCTAAAAAAAACTTATCAAGATAAAAGTTTTAGAAAATCAGAAATACTTGTTCCCAGTCATAAACATTAAGATCCAAAGCCTGAGACTCGGGATCTTTAACAACAAAACTAAATTCCTCGTTCCATTCGGGGTTCAAGTTTTTGTGCTTCACGGTGGTCTTTTTTGATGGCAGAGTATCCCCGGTAAGCTTTAGTTTCACATAAGGGTCCGATGCGCCAAGAAGATCTTTCTTCTTTAACTTCATTGCTTTTACAACCTTTACATTTAAAATTCCAATAGGCCTTTTGAAAGCTCTAAATTTCCATAAGAAACAAAAAATAGTTAAAGTTAATTAAAAGTATGTAACTAAATACATTTATGAAAAATGCTCAAGCGTACTTTGTAGGATCTATGATTTGAACTTCCAAAGTTTTGGGCCACAGATACATATTTGCAACCTGATCTTTGATAGTTTCCTGAAACAACATTTTTTTAAGTAGTTAATTTGATTAAAAACCACAATCTTTCAATCAGTTCACAATATTCAATTGATAATAGGTAAATAAAAACAACAAAGCCTAATTGTGAGACCACCATACCACTCACTTAGTCATTTAAAAACATTGTCATGTACCTGAACAAACCTGTACAGTCCAGGAATAGACATGAGATCAGCTCCTACAAGCTTTAGTCCGAAATCAACGTGTGGCTGCACGATAGCAAATGTCAAAACGAAATGAAAAGATTATAGAAAAATTGATATATAGACATTGTAACAATGACAAACCTTTTCCATGAGAGACACATAAATGTTGGCAAAGCAAGGAAAGCTTGGAACCAAAGGCTTCAGAGTAATACGAGGTATAAGAAAAACTTGCAAATCTACCACCTGAAAATGGTAAAAATTTCTAACTAGCATTCACTCACCCTGAGAATCATATATTTTCATTCACTCACACATAAATAAAATACCTGAATGGTTGCTTTCAACCCAAAAGCCTTAACTGCAATGATGACATTAGGATTTCCAGCCCATTTTATGCAGGGCTCCATAATTAATTCCTTCTCTTCAGTCATGTAAACTTTCATTCCTATTAATAACAAAACACATTCCAAAAATCAGTATATAAAAAAATGGAATAACTTAAAAAGGGTGTATTGGATTGGATGAGTAAAATTGAAAACCTTGAAATGTTGGTGGAAGGGTTCCCAATGTGAGCACTTCAAACTCAACAGCATCAATTTTATAATTTGGAATCTGCTCAGCAATTATGGGCTTTGCAATATTTTGTGCAGTAGTGCATATTGCCTATAAAAACAAGGTAAAAACAAGGTAATAACAAGGCAATATTGACCATTTGTGGCGGCTTCAGGCCGTCAGTAATATTATTGACGGTCCTGGGCGCCAATAAGCATTACTGACGAATGTTTTCCAGAGGGCCCATGGCCGTCAGTAATACATGCATTTCTGACGAATTTTATGCATTATTGAGGGTTCTTGGCCTTCAATAATCCTTTGTTTTCTTGTAGTGGGTGAATTCAAAAAATTATACATTAATAAAAATACCTTGTCAAGGTACGGCCACATATACTCTATGAGCTTGTTTAGCCAATCAACCTTTAGAAGAATACAAACAAATAAATTAAACAAGTTGAGTTATGTTGCATCACTACTAGAAAACACCATATTAATTAGTGTGGGCTGCCCCTGACATGGACGCTATTAGCGTCTATTTAGAGTCGGCTCAACCCATACATATATATATATATATATATATATATATATATATGCATGGAGTCTATATATAGTGCAACCGATGCTTACCCGATCAAAATCTGGGTTTTTTATCCAGAGTGGAATCTCATGCATCATTCGTTGCAAAACTTCTGAGTCTTCATCCTCCAATGGCTTGATTTCAGGATCCTTTGGTACAAATAAATATAGTGCATGAGATCAAATATACTTGATTTTAAAGTCATAGTTGTTGGATTTCTTTAAAAACAAAAAACAAAAGAAGGAGCATTTTGTCACATGTGATATCCTCCAATTCACAATACAGATCAAAAAGCATTTTTTTTATACATATATAATCAATGAAAATGGAAAAAACAAATTAAAAAACAATAGAATTTGTACGTACCTCAACATGAATGGGTAGAATGTAAATGAAGAGATAATAGCCAGAAATGAGACCAATGGCAATCCCAAATCCAAATCCAAAAAATCCGAATATAGTACTGAAGAAACCCATCTCAATCTCAATTACCGATTATCAAATTATTATTATGTTTTTCAATGAATTGAGGCCTATTCTAATTCTAATTATTATTATGATCATAATACTCTCGATCCCTTTGCTTTGTGTGTATGGAAAATGAAAAACAAAATTATTTCACAAAAACGACACTTCCAATTCCAATGTGTTTGAGCTCTCCTCGGATCACCATTCCTCTGTCTAAACAAAACGTGTAATGCAACTAATACTATTTTCATATTAATTTAATTAATTAATGACTTAATAGTTAATATACCATATACTGTACTATGAAAATTGTCTTATTATAGATTCAAGTCAAAGTCAAAATTTGTAGATGCACTCTAATTTTTTCTTTTTCACTATCAATATCCAACCTCTTTTCAATCGAGTTGCGGAGACTGAACTGTGATCTTCCCTATTAAGTCTAACGTCAATCACCAGTGTAACAACTAACGATTGGTTGATACGATCTAACTTCAAATTCAATAGTTTATTCTAAAAAATATTTATTCGGTAGGATATTATTAAATGAATGTATCTATTACTCTATTAATTAATGTAACACTTGAAGTGTTTTTTTTTTTTTTAATTTGTAGATGCAATCCAACTTTTCATTCAATATAAGTTATGGTGGTCATTGTTACTTTTCATAATTTGATGAAGGTGTGAGAGATGGTATGCAAGTTAGAGAGGCATTACATTGGCTTTGGAATAACTACAGAGAGGCTGCAGTCATTGATGTGGAGAGTGATTGTTTGCAAGTTGTGCCAACATTTCAAAGCACATTATACTGAGTTTGGTAGCATCATTGTTATGTGTTGAAATTTATTATTTTTTAAGAAGAAAAAACGGTATGTTATGTTAGGAGGTAAGTAAACCGGGCAGCTCAAGACATAGCATAAGTGACTTATTTAATTGTTAGTCTCCAAGTTTATAATTATTGTCCATTATCATATTGAAGCTATATGAAATGAATTAAGTTTGTTTGGGTAGGAAAAAAAACTTAGATTTCAACTCAAACTAAATTGTTCAAAGTTCAAACATAAAGTGGTATTTAAGAGTTAAAATTAAAATAGTATAAATGTATTCCGGAATTCTTTAAATTTTGCATTTGTAACGGTTAAGTTTTTAAATTTTTTAGGTAACTAATAGTATGTCCTTTAAGTTTTTAAGCTAATAAATCACTCTTTAAATTTTTAAATTATTGTTGCATTGTTATTCTTTTTCTATTTATCATCCTTTTCAGGTGGACCTCAATTGTCTCGAGCTCATGATTAGCATCATATTGAGCCTAATCATGGTTAACATCAAAATTAACGGTCACTTAGAATCCTAGTTAACTTACATTTGTGCACCAAAGATCAACTCTCTTAATAATCCCCTTTAATTTGTGTTTAATTCGTGCATAATAATGAAAATGAAGACGCATCAAAATCAAATAAAATCCAAACCACATCATATCTTATTTTACAGGCCATCGACTTGCTACCCACAAAACTGGCAACACCGTACCAAGCTTCAAATTTTATCCCCAAATTCAATAATTGGCAACACCAACCAACCAATATGAAATTGAGAGAGAATGGTGATGAGAAAACAGCTTTCATAATTACGTCCGTAGATAATTTTGGATTTTCTTATTACTTTTATTGGATTTTGTTGTTCTCTCTCTCTCTGGTGTGGGAGTTTCAATGTAATTAATGGTTTTGTAGTATTTTGAGTCAAGATTGGTGAATTGCCTTCTCTTTTAATCGATCAACTATGAAAGATTGTGATAAGATTTTGAGGTTCATACTATACTAGAGTAGAGAGTCACTATGAAGGTAGGTTACTGCAAGTGACTATGAGGGTAGAGTGGTCCAGTTCAATACAAACAAGGTAAACATTACTCTCTCTCTCTCTCTCTCTCTAGTTTTTTGTATGAAAAATATTTATGTGTTTGGTTCTGCTGGACAAAATTGATTTTGACATAATTAAGTTTGACAGAATTGATTTTGATAGAATTGAGTTTGATAGAATTGATTTATGTTTGTATATATTCATACAAAAGTGAGTTGAACAAAAAATTTAAGTGTAAAAATCAATTCTAGAATGAGAAGCTACAATTTCTAGCTTCAAGTAGAATCAATTCTGGAGGCAGAATCAATTCTACTTTTGAGAAACCAAACAAGCCAGAATCAATTCTACGGGTCTAGAATCAATTCTGGGTGCTCCAGAATTGAAACCAAACATACGCTTTGGGTGATGGAATGATGTTTCAGTTCAAGATCTATTTTTTACTACCAAATCAAACTTTGAAGTTGGTTTCAGTGGGTTTTTAATTAACTGTGAATGAAACGGTTGATATACCGGGAATAAAGTCAGCAGAAACTAGAGAATGGTGTTTCCAGATCTATATCTAGTTTTTATAGAATTCAAATTGCATTTTCGTTCAAATTAGTTTACTTTAAGCGCTCATAAAAAATAATAATAATAATTAGTTTAAGCCTTTTTTTGGGTACATAAGTTCAGTACTCATATTATATGTTTTAAAGTTAATTGCATAAGTAGTAGTAGTAAGGATTGAGAAATATGTATATTTAATTGAATGTGTAGATAGATAGATATATGAAACAAGAAGATGTTCCAATATATATGACACATTTTTGAGCTTCTGGACTGAATTGGCCAAATAATAATGAAACCAACCACCCAACTCTCACTCTAGTAAGAACACTTAGCTTGGATAGCAAGTGTTTTCACTATACCTGGGCAACCATCTACACCATTTCCGTTCAAATTTGAACCACTCACACTAACCATACATTTTTTTTTCCCCAAGCATTCCTTCTCAACAATGCTCTTCGTAGGACCAGCATTACAATTGCCGAGACTAAACTTTCCACAGTAACCAGAAGGGTCACCGAAGCTTGCAAACTCCACAGCTACAATCTTTTTGCCGCTTGGACATTTGAGTGAAGCTTGTGGTCCAGCAACACCTTTCACAACAGAACGGAATTGTCCGTGTCTAGATACCCACGAATTCACATTAGCAGGTTCGTTCTCTGCAATGTGACTGCAGATTGTATCTCTGTCAACATTCAATATCTCAATCTTATCTGGACACGCGTTCTCCTCTTCCAATACAACAAGCAAATTGTCTTTACCGTTGATGTTGAGGTAAGATCTTGGGATGTGGTACTCTGCTTGAGTGGGATGTCCAAGAGGAGAAAGGAATGTCATCCAGTGACGACCAATGCTTTGACCGTTCACCCAAATCATTCCCTTTCCCATACCAGTCATCCTTATGGCAACAGGACCCCTACCCTCCGGTGTGGCAAATCTTGTTTTAAACCACGAGAGAGCACGTGCTTGTCCTACGGATGGACTCCACTCCACCTTCTTTGATCCTTCCTCGGAGAAAATTTGAAGTTGTTCGCCTTTGAGACCAACCTGCAAATTGAATTGAATTATATATTATGCCATTTATATATTTATAGTAACAATGAATGAATGATTTAGATTATTACCCGGTTACCCCAGCCGTTTTCAGAGAGATCAATTGTTCCGGTATTGAGACCAAGGACGGATATGGACTTGGGTCCAGCATACCTGTGTTCCATGTAAGCTCCACTGTCCTGTATTATTTGAAGTGAAGGGATTCAGCAAAAACATTGTTGTATGATTATTTGTCCTTTTATATCAGTAATTAAAGCTTAAATTTATTTGATTAAGGAAAACAGTGTCTTACTGGTAGCCCAACTGTGGTGGCCAAGATGGATACATAGTTGGTTCCAACCTTGAAGTTTGCGGGTTGCTCAAATTCAAAAGTTTTATCATCATGGGTACCATGACCAGTACCTATTTCAAATCAAAGTTATAATTATACGAATAACTTATCATCTCTTCTCGCTCGCAATTTTCCTTTAGTATTGTACTTACCAATGTACTGTCCATTAACGAATGCGGAGAGTGTGTGCCCGAGACTCATAATACGAAGAACGGGGGCTGCCCCACTCTTCTTTGGCAAGTCTTCTGGATCCAACTCAAAGCTGCATATTTTAAAATTAAAGTTATAATAGATATGAGGAAGTAGTGAGTTGCGCGCATATTTTCAAATTAAATTAAAGTTAAAATGAATCTTCACCTGGTGGTGTACCATCCATAATCTGTGGTGTCTTTAAGTAAGACGTAAAGCTCTGCTGGAAATTTTTGATTTGATGGGAGTTTATTGGTTGATGGAATTGGCTCTGAAAACACCTCCCATTTGAGGTTGTTTGCGACGGCAGACCTCACGAAGTTCCTTGCATTATGTTGTGAAACAATCTGTTCATTCATTATAATAATGAGTAATTAAAGCAATTAACCATCTGCTTAATTTGTTAGGTAGCTTAATGATTGAAATTTGTTTATAATAAATAAACAAGTTAGTTAGTTAGTTAATTACACTTTGTGTGTTGTAAACGACAGTCTTGCAATCGGGGAGGACACTGATGGAATGTGGTGGCAAAAAGTAGTTAGAACCTCTGAAATTGATGGTGGCTGGTTCAGTAGTGTGGTTGTTAGTGATAAAAGCAGCACATATATTTGCTTCAGGTTTCTCAAACACTCTAACCTGCATGCATTATATTTTCTCAAAGTTATTATAATGTAGATGTAGATGGATGAATAATATTGCATAGCTTACTTAATTAATAATAATGATTATAAAATGGCGATGATACCTCGTGGAAGGTGTTGAGCTTTTGGACGGTGGGAACACCATGAAGAATAGCCTTTCTGCAAAGGAGCATAGCTGTGTGGGCGTCCCTGAGGTGGCTCCATTTTGGTTGCCTCTCAAGACCGTATTCGTCAAGAGGTGCCTCATCATAATAACGGGTTGTTGTAAAGGCAGAACTTGTTCTTCCAAAGTTTGTTCCACCATGGTACTACAATTAGTTCAAGGTTAATTTCTAGTTCAGTTGAGTTGATTAGATATATTAATATTTCAATAAATCTAGAAAGATAAAGTGTCTCTTATAAAAAGGACATGAAGAAGCAATATATTACCATATAGTAGTTGACCAAATTTCCATTCTTGGAGAAGAATCGGGCAACTGAGAAGGCAATATCTTCTGCAGATCTTTGAGATACTGGATCACCAAATACTCTGTACTGAGCAGTCCAGTTTTCAGTCCATATGGATGGCTTGTATGGTTTGTTTGGTCCCGAGAAGGTGTCACCACAATGTCTTCCATTGCATGCATTGATCTGCCAAATAAATTATTTAACTCATCACTTCGGGACTCCACTTTGTTTAATGCCGCGAGGTATCCGGCTAGTAATAATAATAATAACTTACGACGGGATCAGGAGCATCCTTTTGCTTGCACATGACCCACGGAACTCCAATGTCAAAGGCCACTGCCATATTTGCGGCCCATTGAACATAACGATCTCCCTCCTCCTCATAGGCAAGTTGGATATGGTTGTACTCGTTTTCAATCTGCATGAATCAATGCAAAAAATTATCGTATTGCAAGTTAGCATATTAATTAATTGATAATAAAATAAACAAAAGGAAGTTGTAGAAAATAAATAAAAACCTGTGCCAAAATGATGGGGCCTCCTTGGGGAGCAAAGAGCTTCTCATCTTTCATCATTTGTATAATTTTTCCCACGAATGCTTTCATGTGTTTCTTCAATTCATTAGAAAAATAAATGACTTACAATTTAGTTGTCATGTCGTACATTTTTATTCAATTTTGTTTTTTTTTTTAAAAAATTTAAATACAATAGTATTTACCTTATAGGGCTCATTATCAGTACGAAATATGATCCCCGGAACCTCTCTTAGCCAATATGGAAGACCTCTGGTATATGAGGTATTTGGAGTAAAGGGTGAGAATGAGTCATAAAATTAAATCATGTATACATTAGAAGAAGCTAGCTTCCCACACATACCCGTGGTTCCATTCGGCTTGGATGAAAGGTCCAACTCTTAGGGTCACATACATTCCTTTCTGTTGAACCAACCTAATAAACTTCACCAAATCATAGTTGCCTTCGAAGTTGAACTGTATAACATAACATACGAAAAACACAAAAAGAAATCAAGTTTAAAATCACATTCACATCACATGTTCCATACATAAATTGAATCAAACGATTAAATTTATCATTTATATACTTTGCCTTGCTCTGGCTCATGAACGTTCCAAAACACGTAAGTTTGAATAACGTTCAAACCTCCGTGTCTTGCCTTTTCAAGAATGTCTGGCCACATCTGCACAATAATACCACATACATCAATCATTATTATTTTTTAAAAGTTTGTTCTTATTATTGTTACAATCATATACTAGCTAGTAATAAACAAAAATGACATGATTATACATACTTCAGGGGTGCTGCGAGTGTAGTGTATGGAACCGGAGAAGAGGAGTTCACGTCTTCCATTGACAAAGAGTGACTTTCCATCATAAGTGACGTTTCGAAAACCAACAACACGAGCATGATTATGTTTACCCTTTCCCGGATGACCTCCACGTGCAGTAACGATAGCTGGTAAGAGAACTAATATTACGGAAAGGAAGGCGACGATGGTGCGAGTCATGTTTGTTTGTTTGAAACAACAAACAAACAAACAAACAAACACGACACAAAGAATTAATGTGATAATTGAGGTGGTCAGTGTATATGGGCCTTCATTGGATCCGCCTTCTCATATCGAGGAGGTGTCCGAAAGCTAGTTCACATCATTCGACGGAGACACTCATATATGGGTGGGGAAAAGACTAAACATAGCATAACGTCTTGAGAAAATATCGCCCTTTTCTTGAAAATTATTGGTGGGTGTTATTTTTTCTTCGTCCTAGAATTGTCGCTATTTCTTTTCTTTCATTTCCCTCACACTATTTTTGGCCTCACCATTAGCATTAGCATACAATAAAACATGCATCGTAGCATCCAATTCTATTTTTGGCCTCCAACATTAATATCATTGATTGATTGCCTTTTGTGTATAGCTCTAGTTAATTACCCAAGACATTATGTCAATTATGTGTAATTACTTAATTGTCTTATCGGTACATGTATGTCTTGTATATAAACCTTTCATGATAACCATTTATATTCATTAACCATAAATTACTTAGTTGCCTTATCAGTACACATATGCCTTGTATATCAACTTTTCATGAAAAGCATTTATATTCATTAACCATAAACATCCAAGAGTGGGACAAATAAAAGAAGATGTACTTGCCTGACTAGTAGCCATGTTACTTAACTTGCAGATGTTATAAAAAATTTGGTATGGTGATTTTTTCTTAAAAATATCATTTTCCTACATAGAATTCGCTACTTAAGTAGCGGACAAGAGTATATTGATAATTTTGTAGGACGCGCCCCAGAATCAGTTGTGTGGCAAAAGTAGGGATGACAAAAAAACTCAAACCCGAGAGACCCACCCGAACCCAAGTCAACGGGCGAAAACCCGATTTGACTGGGTTTGGGTTTGGGTTCGGGTGACACCCGATAATATGGGTGTGGGTTTGGTATCAGTCAAACTCACACCCGAAACCCATACACATACCCGAAATATTTTAGAATTACCTAATTACCCTCATAGTCTCCCTCAATTTCCTTGGAAGACCTTAAATTTTAGTTGTAATTTAATTTCTTGAAAGTCTATGTTTAAATTTCCTTGGAAGACCTTAATTTTAGTTGTAATTTACTTCAAAATCTATGTTGGAATTTAATTTCTTAAATTTGCAAATTATTTTCAAATGTGCTGCGGGTTTGGGTTTGGGTGGAAAAAACCCGAACCCAATGGGTGTGGGCGTGGGTGTTGTTTTGCCACCTGAACAGCCTTTGGGTTTGGGTGATAATTTCGGGTGTGAGTTTGGTAAGTGTCAAACCTGCACCCATGGGTGTCCGTTGCCATCCCTAGGCAAAAGTAAATCTTGAAGGAAAATTGATGGGAGAATTCGCAAAATCATAAGCCCATTAGTGAAATTTATATGCCCAAAACCATATGCTCATTGCTAATAACTTCGATGGAATATTGGACATGTCAAATTCATTGGAGAATTAACAAAATTATATGTTGGTTTCTTATTTAGTACGCCAAATTGAATGCATGGATAACTCAATTAGTTTGAACTAAAGGTGAAAGAAGTTAAAATATAAAAGTTGAAGTTCAATTTTTATCGAGAGTACACCAAATCAATTGTTGAGTTTTTAAAGTATATATGAAAGTTTGTATTATGATTTATGAATGTTATTAATTATTATCTATGATGCATATCGTGCCCATATTTGGTATGAATACAATTACAAAATTCGGTAAATTTATAAAGAGATATTTCGAACATCAAATTTTGCTGACAAAAATACAACAATGTTGTTCATCCACTCTATGCACGCACACTGAGGCAGCTCAAACAATTATTATTAAAAAAGTCAAATAGTGCATGATATCTTATTTTTGTTTGTTAGTTGATGTTTAAATAACATTTTTCAATTATAAAACAAAGGGCTTATCAAAAAAAAAAAAAATTATAAAACAAAGGTACTAATATTTTAATATAAATATTAAAAAATATATTTTTTGAGTGAATTACTATTGTTGTGATTTGAAGATTTTTTTTTGTTCACAGTCCGCACTATCTTCATGAAAATTAAAAGAAATAATTGAAATGCAATAAAGAAAATCAAAATATTTTGTACATATGATACCGTATATGTACTGTACTTATAGGGTCTCTTTGATCTGCTAAAAAATAAGGGACTGGACAGGATAACTGTAGTTGTACTGTGTTTGATTGTAAAACTGTTTCAGGAACTGGACAAACTGGGAAGCAATGGACAGGACAAAAACAGAATTTTTTGTCCCTCACTAAACCACAGCACAACTTTTTGTTCGCAGTACAAGTTGTCTAAAATGTCAAAATACCATTTTATTAACAAAATATCGTATGAGACAAAAAAATGTTCAATATCCCAAAAGTTTGTTCTGTACTGTTCTGTCTAGTACTTACCCTTTAACAAATCAAACACACCCATAAAGTACAGGGTACATGTACTTAATTATTTTAAGAATACCTATTTTTTATTTTGACAAAAAATGAATTATTACCGCCATGAATTGAATTCCCTCCAAACGAAATATTTGACATGTTTTGTTTTCCCTCTTTTTCCCTTTCTCTTTCATTCAGTTCAGTCTAATAAAAAATCAATCAAATCCCTTCTTCCTAGATCTCTTGTATTGTGTTGTGCTTTGTTGGTAAATCATATCAGAGGATGTCGTCAAAGCATGAAGAAGACAGCGACGACCTGGATCTCCTGCTTTCCCTTCAGGACGACCACGACGACACTGTTCTTGAAACCCCTCCACCTTCTCCCTCTCCTCGTAATCATCGTCACTTTCATTCATTCATCTCTTTAATATTACTAATTACGTTTCTCATTCATTCATTCATTCATTCATTCATGTAATTGCAGTCGATGATGATGACGACCACCATGAAGTGTCGCCCAGACACAAGCAAAGGGAGAAACCAGACATGTCTGTTTTCAGAGATGCCGTTCAAGATTGCCTTCACCACCAACCCTCTAACCCTAACCCTAAATCAATTACTAAACCCCCTTTCAACGATGATATTGACAAATTCTCCGGTCTTCGCATAAGGTTACTTACTTACTTACTTACTCATAATAAGCTTATTTATTGCAATCTCAATCTATGTTTATAACATCTACTTTTACTTACTGTGCCTGCCAGGAACCAATGTTTAACCCCTGCTGAATTTAGGGAATGTGTTCAAGACATTCGTTTTGTTCGCCTACCTGTCATCAAGTAACTACTAATCTTCTTCACCTCATTCTCTCTCTCTCTCTCTCTCTCTCTCTCTCTCTCTCTCTCTCTACTCTTATTACTGATTATGGACATTTGTTTACCGACTCACTCTGTGTGTGTGTGTGTGTATTCAGGAATTTGGTGAATGGGGATACTTTTTCTGGAACTTGGGTTACTGTTGGCGTGTTGACTGAGAAGGGGGTTCAGAAAACAAGTTCAAATGGGAAGAGCTACTGCATATGGAAAATTGGATGTTTGGATGAAAATATTGTTTCTCTTTTCTTGTTTGGAGATGCTTATCAGAAGAATTGCCATGAGCCCGCAGGAACCGTCTTTGCCCTCTTCAATTCTGCTGTCCGCAAGGATGCCAAGGTATCTGTCTGTCTATCTAATTTTTCTCAGTTGATTACATTTTTCTGTCTATCTAACTCTTTTATATTGTTTCTGCAGGGTAATGGTTTTTCTTTGAGTATATACTCCCCTAACCAAATTATGAAGATGGGAACCTCTGTTGATTACGGAGTTTGCAAAGGGAAAAGAGCAGATGGGATGACTTGTACACTGGTCATAAATAAGTAAGCAAATTAAATATGTATCTACTATCTTGTTATTTTCATATGTTAGCTGTGGAATTCCAATAGGATTCTTTCTTAATTGTCTGAACCTAATCACCATAATGATCATATATGCAATTTACTAAAGGAGTAAAGAGTGAGTAACAATCACAGTTTTTTTTTTCCTTCTATTAGTATCGACACTTATATAGATAGATTCTCCCTTCAATGAAAAAGCCTGATTTAAATGTGTGGAATTTGACACTGACTGGATTCATGGTTCTTCACCACAGTTCTTGCATTTACATATTGATAGCAATTCAATAGCTAGGGATACCTTAGACTGGCACTTTTAAGGGGAAAAAAGTAAAATATAGACTGTGCTAGTTGTTGATGCAAAATGTGTGTATAAGTTTTTTTTTTTTTTTTGGTAAAGATATGTTCTTAAATACATTTGAAGGAAAAAAATGTAAGGATTCTTAAGCTGTAACATGGATCCATGTGCTTGTCATACATGGATTCTTGCTGAGAAGTGTTTTCAAAGCGCACCGTGTTTAATAATAATTGTAAAACTGTCTGGAAAAAAGTCTCGTCATTCTTGTACAAAACTTAAACTGAACTTTCAAATTGTTTTTTTATGCCAGTTTAAGGGAATATACAAAAGCATTATAAGCATTTTTTTTTTGAAACAGCAAAATTTATTAAGGGTGATCTAGTCACAAGAAGTGCTAAATACACACAAGAAAAAGTCTGATACAAGAATATGTACAGGGATAAATAAACCACCTTATAACAATAGCCTAACCTTTGATTCACTCCAATACAAGCTCAAAACCAAACAGAATAAAAACTACACACATAAAAGATTCAAGGACACAGGTTTCAAGCCAATGCTACAGATATTATCACCCATCCCACAGGAAAAAAGCTATCCACTCTGCAGAATACAAAGCCCCAATTTCTACTTGATGCTTAAGCTGGAGGGAAAGATCAATGATACGGAGCGTCTGAGCTGAGAAAAGCAACAAAACCTCCTAATTGCATAGCATCTTAGGATCTCGCATCCCACCATTAGAAATGCTCGGGTTACAGAAACTTGCCCGCTTCTGTCCTGAAGACACCGAGCAAAGACTTTATGAGAATCAACCAAGACAACACATGTACTCAGGAGGATTCCACACAGCCTTTCTCTACAACCGCAGACAACTCCAGAATAAGATCCAGATATAAAAAAACAGTCCTCCAAGGCTTTTTCCGCCCTTGACTACCTAAAACACTACTCTCCACTGATCCTGCAAAACAAGGCAGCATGACAGCAAAAAACCAAGCAGAACACAGACTGCAGAAATGAAAATTTCTAAACAAGTGCCTCTCAATTAATTCACATACACCCTAACGGGTTCAAGATCCAATTGCTGAGATTAAAAGAAAAACCTTTAGCTCGAGTTCTTAAAATTCTCCAAGATAAAACTTTTGCCTCCTCCACCACCTTTTCCCAATCAACACCTATGGTTAAAAACCATTTCATTTCTAACCTTCCAAATACAATACACATTAGAGAACCAAATAACTCCTAACCTCTCCTTGGTCTTCGCCTTCCCACAGATCAGACTATTAAACGATACTAGATGGTCATACCCACCTTCCGGTAACACTGTCGGAACCTCTAACCATTTCACTAACTCTCTCCACGTCACCGCGAAGATAGGACAATTAAAGAATACATGATTTTCAGTCTTCGCCTTTCCACATCCTCCTACACAAAGTACCGACGAGTTCAGTCTAATCCCTCTCTTACTAAGATTTTCCTTAGTCGGGAATCTGTTTTGTAGTAACCGCCAGACAAGAATTGATAATTTTGACGGAATTAACGGATTCCACACCTCTTTAGTCCAGTTCATATCCTCACTCTCACCTTCGGTAAGATAAAGGTAAGCATTTTTAACCGTATAGCTCTCTCCTCCCCACTGCCACCGATCTTCCTCCTCCTCTTTCCTCACAACTCCGAGCACTATGCCTCTGCAAACCTCCGCATCTCATCCTCCCATTGAAACAGTCTCCTCCTCCACCTCCATCTAACGTTCTTAACTCCTTCCTCCTCTATGAGATCATATCGGCTACACATTTTTCCTTGTCCAGAGACAGATCAGAAAGTCTATTAAAAAACTTACTTAAAGTATCTCCTTCCACCAAAGGTTCATTCCAAAATAGTGTTTTTCTCCTGTTCCCCACCACCTTGGTTAAGTGGTCCTCAAACCATCTATCCCTCCCTTGACTCTTAAAGTTTGCTATATCGTTTAAATCTCTCCACCATAAGGAACTTTTATTTTTGACAAAACCCAAATCCTACCATAGTTTTTGACAAAACCCAAATCCTTACCATATCTACCTAAAAGCACTCTACACCATAACGAATCTTTTTTGTTTTTTAACCTCCACCACCACTTTCCTAACAGAGCTATGTTGAACAGTTTCAAATTTCTAATTCCTAATCCTCCCTCTTCTTTTGGTTTGCACACTCTGTCCCACTTAACCCAATGGACTTTCTTTGCCTCGACACTCCCCCCGCGGAATCTTGAAGAACAACAAGAAGTATATTGGCAGAGCAGACAGAACGGATTTAATCAGCACAAGTTGACCACCCATTGATAACGAACGACACTTCCAAGATGATAGTTTCTTCTGCACCGAGCTGATTACCGGTTCCCAAGTTCGGCTCTTTCTAGGGTCCCCCCCAATAGGTAATCCAAGATATTTAGTAGGGAGGCTGCCTACCTTACAATTCAAAGATTTTGCTGCGTCTTGAAGCCAAGACAAAGACACATTTATCCCGATTAATTCACTTTTATGAAAGTTCACCCTCAATCCGGATATTAGTTCAAACAGCTGGAGGATTGCCTTCATGGCAAGAATATTCGACCAACACTTTTTACCAATGATAAAAGTATCATCTGCGAATTGAAGATGGGATATTGAGATATCTTCATCACAGCCGACACAGTATCCCTGAAAGTTTCTAACTTCCACTGCTTTGTTCATAAGAACATTAAAACCTTCAGCCACCAGAAGAAATAAAAAAGGAGATAGCGGATCTCCTTGACGAAGGCCCCTCTCCATTTTGAATTCCTTAGAAGGGCTGCCATTTATAAGCACCGAAATCATAGTAGTGCTTATACATTCCCTGATCCATATTCTCCACTTTATCGGGAACCTCATCTTTTCCATAACGAACTCCAAAAATTCCCATTCAACTGAATCGTAAGCCTTTTCAAAGTCCACCTTAAAAAGGAGAGCCTCTTTCTTCGTTCTTTTTGCTTCATCTATCACTTTGTTAGCAACCAGGACCCCGTCAAGGATCTGTCTGCCTTGAATGGAAGCAGTTTGAGTCTCGCTAATTAAACTAGATTATTATATTTGAAAAGTTTCCTTGATGTCCCTAGATTATTATTCTGTTTCTCCAGACTCCAATTACTACCTTTCCTTGTAAACCATGTTTCTATTTCTTCCATGTTGTTTTCCTTCTTACAATTGATGATATTTTTCAAACTCTGAATGATTCACTTCATAACCATCAATCCTTGTTATTTCAGGCGTCAGGGGACTTATTGTAAATATCACAAATCAGTAAGTGGCATTTAATTATTTCATGTTTTCTGTCAATATTCTATTGTAACAAGGATATCAATTCACTAACCAATAATTTATGGCAGAAATCATCAGAGAAATATTCTACAGGGCGAACTGAACTCAAGGGAGGGTGAGTGTTTAGCTCTTTCAATTCTTATTACAAATGCGCTCAACTTACTTTATTTCGTATGACATATGGATGTGACATAAACATGTGGTTCTTGTTAGCAGAAACTTAAGAACATCATTTAGGCCAAGAGATAATCTCAAGTCAGAAGGAATATACTTAGTTGATCCCCTCGCTGACAAAACAAACTTGAAAAAGACTAAGCCACTGAAATTGTTATCCGTGGATGGTCTCAGAAAGGCATTGAGGTTTGGCAAATTAGATTTAATCGTTTTCTCCACTTTAGTTCCTTCAGCACAAGCATTAATACATTAATTTTGATACCAGCAATGCAGGAAAAGTGACAACTTCACACTCGCAAGGAATTAGATTTCTTTCCGAGGTTACAGGTGATTAGACTATCTTGTAACTTTAATGGGAATATCGTGTGTTTATGTATACTGTATTCATAGCTGACTTTTAGCCTTTCACAACTGTTTGCAGGTAAAGCTGATCAAAAAATGATGAAAAATGAACCAAAGACTCGAAATGAACAAAGCAAATGCGCAGAGAAGAGGTGAGATGTTACAGAGGTTATAGGTTAATATTACATCTTATGCATGTTACTATTAGTGGCTTAACACACTAGTTACATGTTATTTATTATTTTCAGGAAGTCATCTTCTGTGAATAATGGACACTCTTCTCTCATAAGAAACCAACAGTTAGATGTAAAAAGAGTAAAAACAGAGGGGCAAGGTTTGGTCGATAAAACCACAAAAAGTACGGGAAAGATGATTGAACTAGATCTTGTTAGTTCGGATGAGGACTTCTGAAATTTGTGTGTTGCATTGCTTGATTTTGTTGAGGGGAAAACATGTGCTGAGAAGAAAATGAGGGCTACTGCAGGGTGGCGGTAAAAATCAATATAGTGTACATTAGTGCCCCAGAGTAGTGAGGTCCACTTGAAATATTAGTTTCTTGGGCAAAATATGCCAAAGTCCCGCACAATAAAGAATTTATTTCACTCAGTTATATTCATCATATGAATACCAGATTTTACTATAGATTATCTACATTGTTATCAATTTGGGGTAAACTAGATGAGTTTGGCTCATCTTAATTGAGCAACTTCCTTCAAAAGATAAATTAAGTATTTGTTGATGAATATATCGTTCAAAGTGGAGTTTAGCTCATCTTAATTGAACAACTTAATATGAAAACAGCTGGGTGTAATTTTCTCTCTTCAATTTGATAGTTGAGATGTGCTATTGACAACCTGTGATCCAAGTCATGTTAAATTGCAATTTCTTATCCATCAACTGTTTTTCTTGTTCTTGTTAATTTTCTTCATGGACAGAAGCTCTAGGAAATTACTGGGCTTTGTCATGATATTCACCAATCTCGTTAAATTTTATTATGTTTATTTCATAAATTTCTTATACATTTATTTATAAACTCATTTACCTAAGAGTTTGGATGAGGTAATTGAGAAATTTTAAAGAATTTAGAATTCTAGGCAATTCAAATGATTCAATTAAATTACTTTCATTTCTCAATTTTTTTGTTTGGATGGAGTAACAAAAAAAATCATTGTCATCATTTTGGGCAACTTTTATAAAAAAAATATTTTTTGGGCCAAATTTGAAAATTGAAATTAGGGGTCAATTTGTAAATTTCAAAAAATCTCGAGGGGTCAAATTATAATGTTTGAAAATTTGAGGGGCCAGTTTGCAATATTTTGGAAATTATTGGGGTCAATTTGAAATTTTTGAAAATGTGAGGACAAAATACAAAATTTTAAAATTATAACAATGAAGAAATTTAAAATTCTTAGGTTTAGGTATCATTTGAAATTCTCTAAATTTAACTTGAACAAAATATTTCATAAATTTTTATCATTTTGAAAATTCTTCAAATTATAATCCAAACAATGGAATTCACCTTAAATCATTTGAATTCCCTCAAAATATTACATTACCTCAAAACATTCCCCCATCCAAACACACCGTAAAGATATTTCTAATATTATGCTAATAATAAACAAGGAAGAGCTATGAATCTCGGATACTTCAAAAATGGCGAAGTATCGTATATGATACATGTCAGATACCGATACTCATAGAGTAGAAACAAGCTGATTTTCAGCTGTTGGCGTTATTGTTTCAATCCATTGAACCAAATTTAATGGTTCACTTCCATCCATCCGTATAGAACATGTCATGGGATTATATTATTATTCAGTAACATTTGTCAAGTAACATATAGAAAAACTCAGCAAATTGAATAAGCAAATTGTTACTCAGATTGCAGTGAGATTGTTACTTAGTTGTACTAAGCTTTACAACATAATCATGTGATCAAGAACTACTTGAATTACATGACATGTGAACTTTTGTTAAGCGTTCATAATTTTCTTAGGCCTCTATTTTGACCGTTTGATTTGATGGTGAAAGTGTGAATTGTGCATCTAAATAAGTAAGTGCCATGAAAATAGAGAAATTATAAAAACAAATTAAGCTTTCATGTTGACACAGACAGTTTCGTACCCCAATTTCGCAAAACACAAAGGTACATCCCATGGAAATGGAAATTTGTGACGCCATTTCAAACTATGATGCAAGGATTGATGACAGCAACCTACAGTACTGTACTTGTGGTTGGCAGACCCTATCTAATTCTTTTGCAAAATCATAATTTTTTTAACTTGATTCCAAGAATGTAGTTGAGTAGAGTAGGCCACAGACCCTATCTAATTTCTGGTGGTAAATTCACAGTTTATGCTTTATATATACCAAGGCTTGTGCCCTGTAGGGACCAGAACCAGATTACCACAATTAAGATTGTGATGCTTGAACTACTAATTATTTTTATTCTTCTTACCTAATAATTTTTAGTTGTCGCTTTTAATTATATATATATATTGTTGGTATATTATGTGTGAATAAGAATCTTATATTCGATGAAAAGATGTTTACCAATATATAAGTAAGATGATTCATATAACAAATTTCTTGAGGTTTCAGGTTAAGATGTTACCGTATGTCCAATTCATATTTATCTGATTGATCACTATCGCGATTAATTAATTGGTTCACATAAATTTTGAAACCATGATAAATAAAAGAAAGAGAATAGTTTTTTTTAATGATCTACCATTTTATTATTTTTCAAAGATGAAATTGATTGTTGGAAAGGTGTTCTGAAAGATGATTATGTCATTGTTCTATGTCAGCATTTGCATGTTTAAAAATAAAATAAGAATGATGGCACGACTTGAGAAATAACGATATACTAGTTTATTGTTGCTGATGAGATGAGATGAGTTAGTAGTATTGTTTATTAATAGTTGTTGATTAATTTGGATGCAACAGTCTCAGCTAACCACACAAAACTTTGGCAGACAACTTAGACTTTTGCCTTTTACTGTTTGTTAGTGACCTTATTAATTAGTTTTGAAATGATATGTTTAATTGTTTCTACTTAAATTGATTTTTCTAAATAACAAGATTATGGTGTTAAAATATTAGTAGTAGTAGTTTTGAAACTAACGTATTTACTAGTAACATTTTGTGTATTAAAAAAAATAAATTAGAAATTTGAAGTAACAACTATTTATTTATCCCATTTTCATTAAGCCATCAGTGAAGTGCTTACTTATTTATTTATTCTCAACATTAATTAAAATTAATATCATCTTCTTCCAAATCCTGTTAGTGCAGTAGGTAGGCTGCTTAGTTACAACATTTTGGTTCATATTTCTTTGTCTTTTCTTGTTTATACTTTATTCCTTTTTGCTTCTTTAATTCCACATTTTTTTCATTCTCATAATAATACTTACCATGACCGGTTGACCATCTCTTCCTTTCTTTGTCACCTTTTGTTACATCCAATGGATTCATGCAATGCAATATTCAACGGGATTAATTTGTTTATCATATCTCTCATAGCTAGTTTATATATATTACTATACTATATAGTAAAAATAATCTCATGTCTCAACAAACAACCATGGTATGTATAGTTGTGTTCTGTTTTTTTCTTTTTCATAGAAGGAGTTAAATTTCATCCAATAAGAGAAAGTGCGACTTGAGATTGATTGATTGATTGTTTGGTATATAGCGGAAAAGGGAGATGACAGTGAAAGAGAGATGTATTTTGGTTGGAATTAGAATTGATAGACATAGCAGACATGTTCTGAATTGGGCTATAGTCAAAGTTGCTCAACCTGGTGATTCTGTTATTGCCATCCATGTTGTTACAACTCCAGGTTAATATAATTACTATCATATCTTATCTACTTTTTCTTATACTTGGTACAATTTATTTGTTACTCACTTGTATTTTTAATTTATAGATCATGTTTCTGAAAGCAAGGCCTTGGTAGATGATTATTTAGAGGTTTATGAAGGGTTATGCGATGCGAAAAAGGTACATTTTACAAATTTAGTACACACAGTCACAGTTTTGTTATCATTTATTATTATGCACCTAACTGTCGTTTTCTTATTCATTCATTAAAAAGTTGTTAAAATGTCACTATAGCATTCATTATTCATTTGGCCTCATTGAATTTCAGGTTGGTCTCTCTGTTCATATCTTCACAGGAAGATCTATTCGAAAAATTCTCCTCAGAGAAGCAAAAAACAGTGCTGCCATTGCTCTAGTGGTAGGGTATGTGGATTTAACTTACCTTCATTCATTTCTTCAGTTTTTACTTTTCTTCTGATTATTATTATTATTCTAAAACATGTTTCATTTTCAGGGGTGGAGCTTCAACAGCTAAATATTGCGCAAAAGGACTACCAAGCAGCACCGATGTTATCGGTATCCAGGATGCAAGAATTGTGTTCCAAAGGTGCACCGATAATAAACAACTAATAGGTTTGGTTTATTTGGTAGTATATCCTATGATTCATATATATCATGTCACATTTAAGCACATGTGTTTAGCTTGTTTTTATATTTAAAATATATAAGGAACGTGTTTTAGTTTTCTTTTTGTTCTCAAAGAAAATCCACTGTAGTAAATTTGTTTCCATCTAAGAATAAAGATTATTATGATTATGGTAGGTGGTGTTATAGATGATCCAAGACCAAGTCTTATTAGCAAGGTGGTCCAGTCTGCATTTGAAGACAACTTGGGGAATAAGAAATCAAAGAGCCAACAAGATAATACAGAATTGGAGGAACAATCATTTAAAGAAGAGATGAATGTGTCATCAAGATTATCAACTTCGCAGAAACTTGGATGGCCGCTTTTGCGCAGGGCGCATACAGAAATGTCGAGGGACATGTCTGTAGTGCAATGGGCAATGAACTTACCAGATCGGTCAACACACATTTCATCTCAAATTAAAGATCAGAGCTATAGAAAAATTAATAGTTTCAATAGCTGCAAGTGGTTCATCTTTGAGGTTCTTGATTCTTGCACTTGTCAATTCTCTGAAGAAAATGTGATTGGGATTGGAGGGAGCAATCGTGTGTACAGAGGAACCCTTCCCGATGGAAAGCCGGTAGCAGTCAAAGTTATGCAGTCGTCAAAACAAGCCTTCAAAGATTTTGCACTTGAAGTGGAAATAATGTCCTCATTGAACCATACATCCATTGCCCCTCTACTAGGAATTTGCATCAAGGATGAGACTTTGATATCTGTTTATGATTATTTTCCGCAAGGAACCTTAGACCAAAATCTACGCGGTTAGTCCAATTAATTTTTCTTCTCTTTTCACTTATCACTAAACTTAAAAATTACTAGCACGTAGACGGAGACTAACTACTTTTCCGATGAAATTGGAAAATAATGGATATAGGTAAGAACAAGGATGGATCTATGTTGTCATGGGAAGACAGATTTAAGATAGCAGTTGGGATTGGTGAAGCACTGAATTACCTGCACAATAATCAAACCTCCAAGCCAATTATACATAGAGATGTCAAGTCTTCAAACATTCTTCTTTCCCACGGGTTTGAGCCACATGTACTCATAATTTATTTGATACTATTACTTAGTAATGACAATGAAATATACTATTTTGTGTTTGAAATTTGTGATTGTGATGGGAGACATATTTATTATTTTTGTTTCTTCATGCATGTGACATACAGTTATCTGATTTTGGACTTGCCATGTGGGGACCAACAAGTTCATCTTTTGTGATACAAGATGATGTGGTAGGAACCTTTGGTTATCTTGCACCAGAATATTTCATGTATGGAAAGGTCAGTGACAAAATAGATGTCTATGCCTTTGGTGTTGTCCTACTTGAACTTATATCAGGGAGGGAACCAATTGACTCCAAAACTTGCAAAGAACATGAGAGTTTGGTCACATGGGCAAAACCAATTTTGGAGAGTGGAGATGTTAAAAGCTTATTGGATCCAAAGTTGGAAGGGAAATTTGATATAGCCCAAATGAACAAATTGGTTCTGGCAGCATCTTTATGCATTACACAGTCTGCACGCCTTCGTCCTACAATGAATCAGGTAATACCAATGGCAATGATCCTCTGAAGCTGTTAGGTTTATAGTAGAAAGTCACATTTTCAATCAATTTTAAAAAACTTTGATTATGTGCAGGTACTGAAAATCTTAAAAGGATGTGAGGAGAAAGTCGAAAACTTATTTAAGCCTCATAAGGGTGATTGTGATCATTCAGAAAATCAGGAAAATATTGATGACGAAGTCTATCCAAATTCAAGCGCAGATTTGCACTTGAGCCTTGCATTACTTGATGTTGACAATGATACTGCATCATATAGTAGTAGTAGTATAGGGAACAGCAATAATAGTGAAAGTTTGAAAGAACCATGGAGCAGATCATCTAGTTTCAATTAATTAGCTCCTTCCAATTTTATGAAGCTTATATTAGTGATTAGTAGTGTGTATACTATGGATATAGTATTAAATAAAAGATCTATCCCCTGCCATAACCTGTTAAGAATGTTTGGAAGATTTAGAGACATGGTTTCCATTTCAAGTTTCGTCTCAATAATAAATATACTAATAAAGGATTTTACCGTTTTTATGGAGTTGGATGAACCGATAATTCAAAGCGTGTAACCTTGAAATGAAGTCCTCGTGGCCTGGATCAGTCAGTAACCTTGGCGGCTGATCAAAATAATTAGGGAAATGGATTCTCAGTAATTACTTTATGCAGTTACCAACCTCAATAGCAAAACTTTTATAATAACATAACATGCACAGATTGAACCATAACCAAATTATGGTTGCTATCAACATATTAAAGACTCGGGTGAAAATTCGAGTTTAAATTATCATCCGAGTTCTGTTAATGCTCTTTATATTTTTACTTTATTTATGAAAGATGATGTCTCCATCATACCAAAACTAGAAGAATTAAATGTTGGTGACACTGACATGGATTCATTGATCAGCCCCTAATAAATCTATAGATAATAAGTCCTATAAATAATAAACTTGATAACTAGCACATGCAAGTTTATGATGAGAACCATGAATTTGATCATTAATCCTACCTTGTCTTTGCAATCCTCAACAATTTACCCTAGCCTAATTGATGCCAAGAAATCTTCCATCTGATTCAACATTATATAGTTTCTTGTTAAAAAGGTGAGACATAAGGTAAAGCATAGATGTCTGCATGAGGCAAAAAATAGGCAAGTGGTTGGATTCCTTGTTTGATGTCTGCAGTGCTGCTACTACTACTGCTGACATGTTTGGTTGGATCATTGGAATCATTTTTTGTAGCCAGCCATTCTTCATTTTCAAAATCAGTTGGAACCATTTGCAGCGGAAGAGGAACCCAATTTTCAATCAACTTTTTGTACTCCTTTTTTTCATCCTCTTGAGTAGTACTCATCTTCTTATTATGGGACCTTTTCTTCTCTCTTTTTTCCTCCTTCCTTTTCTTCTTCTTCTTCTTCTTCTTCTTATCATTGCCGTCGTCATCATGGGACCTTTTCTTCTCTTTTTCTTCCTTCCTTTTCTCTTCCTCCTTCTTCTTCTTCCCATACTCTGCCTTCTTTCTTCGGAGCTTCAATATGAAAAACAAGAATCAACAATAAAATTAACCATAAGGTAGCTTCATGATTTCGAGGAATAGCATAGCACAGTTACTTAGAGTCAAGGCCGCCGGCCCAATGTATATTGAGGCTTGAAGCGAAAATTTAAGTTAGAGTGTTAAAGAGGTCATCACTTAAACTGCTTCTACTAAATTAAAAGAATATTTGTCATTTCAAATAATAAAATCAGAATATATAAAAAATGAGTTATGTGATTGCAACTTAAAATTTGTTGACCGGTCACTTTATATAGAATAGATAGATATAATATTGGTTGAAATATCTTCACATAATTTAGTGGGATTCTTGCTAGCACTCAAGATTGTAACTGGTTGTCGAGATCATTATGTGATTATTACTAGTACTTCTTAATTATGGACACTAAATGTAAGCATTAAGCATGGAAGTTACATGAAATTAATAATGGTGATCATTAACTATAGCACAAAGTCAAATGCAATGCAGACCCATTTTCTACAACATGAATTAAATTCCAGTAGTTAATTAATTAAGGCTCAATTTATTAAACACACTTAGGTGAGATTATAGGTATATATTAAAAACAATGGACTTCTATAGTTCATGCCGCAAAATATATGCACAACTAAGTCGAAACAACTTTTTTTTTCAAATATATTTAAATATATCTAAATTACCTCCAATTGTTGTAGGAGTTTGTCACCTCCTAGGCCGTTCTTCACATAATTTGGTGGAGGAAAGGGTAGACACCTAGACATGATTTCAAAAACAAACAACCACTTTTATGTTTCAAATTAAGCACTTAATTCTTCATTGACTGATTAATAACTAGCAATTATCCGAGATTTGTCGAAAATTCTTCATTTCCACACACTTCATTCAATGTCATGGTTATGGTCTTTTTGTTCAATATACCTATAAAAAAAAAAATTGAATTGGAGAAAATCATAGCAAACAAAAGAAAGGAAGGGAATATATATTACATTAAGCTTAGAATTAGCCACACTCATATATTCAATACCTTAATATTATATGAAGATGTGACGTTAAAGTCCCTTAATATTTGAAGAGCATTAAAAGTAAAATCGATGGTTATTGAGCTCCAAGAGAGAAATCGAGTTAATGATGGAAACCACTAAAAGACAATTTGGTTAGGCATATATATATTGACCCTATTTTTTTATTTTATTTTTTAAAAGCATAGAGAAATTTCACCCAAATTATTAAAACATATTGAACATATATATAATTTTGTTCGATGTAAGACTAATCACTCACATTTAAATTCAATTAAAATTAAATAAATTTTATTTTGCGAATATCAACCAATTTATTAATAATAGTGCATATCAATGAGAATAGAATCTATTGTAAGGAATTAGACTCTAATAACATTTTTTTTTTACAATATTTTAATATTGAACCAAAATTTTAATTTTGACTATATATATATATATAAAATCGGGCACATCTCAAATAGGTTTATCACTTATAGAGGGAACCTATAAAAAATAATAGTGTACAGTGTATTATATTACGGAGTATATTACTAGTATTTTTCTTACACACTGAAAAAAAAAAATAATAAAACAAGGAAAGTCCCCTTTTATACTACTTTACTACTTTTGAATCCCTTGCATTCTAAAATTTTATTTCCCCTTTTGCATAGGAAATAATAGGGAAAAATATATATATACAGCAATTCTATTAATATTGGCGGAATATAGCGAAAAAAAAAAAACATTCCTTATTAGTTTGAAAAAAAAAAGGCATGCGTTTTATAAAGCTTGTATTATTATTGTCAAAAATTAAAGTTTGTAGTATTATTTACTTTGATTTTTTTTTTAACATATTATTTACTTTCATTTTTTTATAGGAAAAGCTTGTATTACTTTGACTAATTCTCTCTTGTGTCATTGGCAAGAATTGCATTAAATGCGGTCAGCTACGGTCATCATTTTGAGTTTACCTATTACATTATCGACACAATTTAACTATGTATAAATAAGTCAAAAAATAACTATGTATAATATTTATATAAAATATTTTAAATATATTTTGTTACTAATATAAATATTTAATTTGTTTCTACAAATATTTTCAAAATATTAACTTTTATAAAAAATTTAATAGATAGATAAATATATTTGGTAGAAGTTGTGTATTGACACTATGACTACGTACATTGTTTATGTTACAAACTTTGACATATTTTGTTACTACGTAATAATAAAGACAAATTTTTATCACCCGTGTTTTCTTTCAGTCGTTACCTTGTCAACATTGTCGACTAGCGTTGCCTTGCCATCGTCATCGTAGGTCGTTGCCTTGACATGGTTGTCGGTGTCGCACGACCATATATGTTTTGCAGTCATGGTGGCGCACGACTTTGTGCCGCCGTCTTCCGGTGGTGTGACCTCCATGAACAATCCCTTCATCTCCCCCACCAAGTACTCAAAGGAGGAAGGCCAGCCTTGAAAGAGAGAATGGGTTGAAGAAGAAATAGAGAGAGTAAATGGGAAAGAAAAAAAAAACCCTAAAGAAATCAAATTAAATTTCACTTTTATCCTCTAACTATCACAAACTTACAATTTTGGCCATCTAACTTTAGCCCTATTTGCAAAAGATGGGTCCCCCACTAATTTTTACCAAGTCAACACACATGTTACAACTAGGGGTGGACAACGGGCCGGGTTGGGTCGGTATGGGCTCAAAACCTCAAACCGGCTCAATCCGCGGGTGGAAATCTCTGGCCCATATCAACCCAAAATCTATTAACGGATTGGGCGGGTTGGGTTTAAGCGGGTTACGGGTCAAACGGATGGTTTTATACGATTTTGCAGTCCAATTGATTTTTTTTTCCTGTTTAATTGACATTTCTTTAATTGGCCTATTTTCAAGTTTTTGAAAATTGCTTTTTAGGCCCCCTATATTGCTTACAGGCCCTTCAAACTGACAAAATTATCCTTTTGGAGCATAGCTTGAGAACGGCAATAATTTCGGATCCTAGATTCCGCAATTTAGGTTTTTTCTTTCTTTCACAACAATAGAAACAACCAATTGCAGCAGGCTGGAACAACAACAACCAATCGGAAATGAGTTTTAGGAAGCAAATATGAATTTTAAGAAGCAAAATAAGCAATATGAAGTGTCAGGAATAACAATCAATTCCAGGAAGCAAAATGATTGCACAGAAAAGTTAATGTGCAGCTCGATTTGGACTGCATATTAAATCGAACTGCAAAACTAATATACACATCAACACCTAAGTATCCATTAGACAAGAAGTGGATGAAAATAAATCAGACACAAACCAGAATTACAATGCTTACATTGCCTTTAGACATAAACCATACAAGCTAATTACCCAAACAACAATTAAATTTCACCCAAAAGCTCAAGATCACTACCATTACCGATCAATCATGCAATAGAAATTTAACCTAAATTCAATCAATCATGGAAACAAGAACAGAAATTTAAATCCAAAACACAAACACAAATAAGAAAGGGTTCGAGAATCACAAACAGACACACACAGAAGGGATTGAAACGTAATGAATTTCTGGGTTTAATGTTGTAAGACCTTATTTCTAGAACCACAAACAGACACACACATATCTACAATTTACTAACAAAAAAATAAAACAGATCTATTTTTTAGTATGTTTTTTCATCACAGATCTGAAAAATTCAAACAGAGATTGAAGATTCTCAAACCCTAACTCACAAATTAACAAAATAATTAGTCGAATAGTAACATCAAAAACCAAAACTTGAGAAAAATAGAAACTGAAATAACAAACACTAACTTGAAAACTCTAAAAATTGAAGTAAAAAAAAAAAAAAAAACATAGAAAGGAAAGAGATACAGAGGTTGAAGTTGAAAAAAAAAACTGAGATGGGAATTTGGACCTTTGATTGAAAAACAAATATACTTCCTTCTTCTTGTACATATCAAGATAAATAAAGCAAAAAAAAATTTAGAGTTAGCAAAAGAATTCAAGAAAGGAAAGAGAAACGAAAAAAAGAAAAGGAACAAGAAACAGATGAGATGATGGTGGATGGACGAGAGCGGACGGCGGTGGATGAGGAGGCGGCGGCGGATGAGGTATGCTAGTGAGGCACACTTCTCTGCTAGGGTTTGGAGGAATTACTAGTTGTGGTGAAGAATGAGTGAATGGAGGTGACCATGTGAACAAAAGACTCAAAACGACGTCGTATAGTTATCAAAATAAATAAATAAAATATAATTATGTGGGTCGGTTCGGTTAACCGTGGTTCAAATTATATGAACCGAACCCGACCATTCATAGTCACTTGAAACCGAAAAGTGAGACCCGCGAACCCGTGAACCGCCCGAATCCAACCCATTGCGGTTTTTTTTTTCCGGGTATAGCGGGCTGGGTTGGTTGTGTGGGCCTTGTCCACCCCTAGTTACAACTTACAAGTGACTCACATGCCACATCATCGTGTTTTGCCACGCAGACAATGACTCACCACGCCACATCACTGTCCAATTACTAATTCTGCAAAAATCTGCTTATAACCTTCAAATTCAACATCGTCTATCGAACGCATCGTAACTCCAAATTCGATGAAATTGAAATGTAAACAAGGGTAATTTCGTTAGCTTACCTGACATTTAAATACTATTCAAAATGGAGCTACATGATGAGAGACATGACGAAAATACCAGTAGTAGGTCCATACGATAATTAATGTGGACAAACCTTCACTAAAACGGTAATTAATCTCTCTGTAACTTCAAATTTAGTGGGATTTGATTATGTGGAAAACTAACTCGATTACGGTCATTTTGGTACCGGTTTGGTGAATTGTTAATCACAATTGAGTTTTGTGCAATGTTTTGAAGTTGATGCTCATAAGCAGATTTTGTGCAGAATTTCAAGGGGTAAAATCCAAAGAATTATAAAATAGAGGGGGTAAAATTCCGGATTTTAAAATATGGGGTAAAATTCCGGATTTTAAAATATGGGGTAAAATTCCGATTTATTTAAAATAGGAGGAGTAAAACTGTATTTAAACCTTTTTTTAGTATGCTTAACAAATGTCATGTCCCGAGGACACTTTGTCATGACCTAAAGAAAATATGTTTTTTAGTTTTTGCTTTTTTTTTTAATACAAAAAAGGGTTGATACAAAAGAGGGCCAACAACCCAAATTTTTGCTTTTTTTTTTGTCAAGAATTTTCGCTTTTTTTTTTAAAGTAGGCCAGTGGCAAGAAAATTCACCGTGCCGAGTTCGAACTCGGACTCCTGTACATATAGTGCAATAATTAAGCTACGGGGACGAATTTTCACTTTGTTTTACTATCCAAAAAAGCAACTCGTATATCCATATCCATAAAATATGAGTCCATGAATATCCTGATATAATGCAGCCAATCCCTCCATATCCCATCGATGGGGTCGGGAGACACATTTTGTGGCACATGCGTCAACTTTTAGTTATTATACTGTACCATTTTATCATATCATATTTACTCTAGAAAAAGATAAAGAAGAAAAAGATCTCCATATGTAAAAGTTTTTTTTCTACTAAAATCATTAAATAATTGATGTAGGTAGTTATTGAAGTCATATGTGAACTCATTTTTTGATGTAGGTAATCATTAAATACAAATGAGACTTTTGTTTTCATTTCACACACACACCATATGTGAACTCATTATTCCAGCTAACAAATTTATGGCCACTGTGGTGATAAGGCCGAGACAACTCAATATTAGTAATTAAAAAAAGTAGTTTAATTAAAAATAAATAAATGATTTGGCATGAGTGAGGAGCCAGGAGAAGGAGAAATTGCAGGCAATTGTAATGTTTGATTGAATGAATCAAAAACTGGGCAGTAGAATAATATGACGTACGGACCCAAATAATTAACAAGCTACTACTGGCTGGTGTATGAACATAGATTCCTTCCCAAAAACCATAAATAAAATACTCTCTATTTTACAAACAAAACAGAACAAATTTGGCTAATTGGATCCAAGTTCCACAAACAAACAAACAAACAAACAACAATAACAGACGAAGAAGCAATTAAGAAGTGACATCGATCACATGACAGAACAAGCGGCGGGGTTCTCGTCGCTGAAGGCGGTGGTGTAGCGAACCTCGGTGGAACTAGCACGCGCTAGATGGGATCCAGAGTACTGATTGTTGTCGTAAGTGTTTCTGACATAACCGGAGGGTGCTTTCTTGTCGTATGTACCCTGAGCATATGGGTGATCAACGACATCGTATGGTACATATGGCCATATCTCAGCCCTCTTCCCAGTGCGGTGAGCAATACGCGCCACCACTTTGTTGGGTTCAACATAACCTACAACAGTGACTTTGCTTGCCTTCCTCTCTATATCGACTTTGTCAACCCCTTTCATTCCTTCAACAGCCCTTCTCACTTTCCTCTCGCAACCTTCGCAGTCCATCTTCACTTTCACTTCCACCGTCTGCATAATCATCATAATCTTTTTTATTTCTATTTCTACTATAATAATAATAATAATAATAATAATAATAATAATAATAATAATAATAATAATAAATTAAAACAGAGAGAATAAATGAAATGGATCTGATAATATAATAGTTACCTGCAATTGTTTGCGGTGTTTGTGTTTGGAAGTGCCACCGGAGCAGTCAAATAGGTCAGAAATGTGATCGAGAGCACCCATATTGTTTTTCTCTGTTTCAGATTTGAGATTTCTAAAAATATCTGATTTTTTGTGGTAAGTTACTTAAAACAGTAGTATTAGCAGTAGTAGTAGTACTAAGTGGAGACAAAGACAAGTTACTTACTTACTTGCGTTGCTTGCTTGGTTTGACGACTTTTATATGCTAAACAACAAACAGTGTACACTCAAATTGAGTGCACGTTAAGTCATCTACAAACATACTCCGTCTTTGCATCAAATCTTAGTCGTCCGTGTTAATGCCTCAACCTCAAGGATGTCATCTGTTATGCCACGTGTCTCCGTTCAAATGGACGCGGACAATGTCGTTTTTAGTGTGCAACATGGACTAATGTTTCGTTTGGTACAATGGAAAGAAAGTGGAATGAAACAAAATTATACAAATCAATGCATGAACTTAGACTAACTGTGGTCCAAATTCATGCATTGTTTTGCGTAATTTTATTTCTATTGTACCAAACGGAGCCTAAGTTTGGTAAGATTTTTAAAAACAATTTTTTGGAAATGTAAGAATTATTATTAAAAAGAGTTTGATTTTACCTAATCAGAAGAGTAACCGCGTCCGGCGTTGTTCCGTTCCAACCCCGATGAAGTGGGAGGGGGTTGTGTACCTGCAGGTGCCCCGACGCTTAAGTCAGTTAAACGTGTAGCAGAGGTTTTCTGTGTGTAAGGATACATATTTGACTTCAATACAGAAGTGGAGTATATATAGTCCCCGACATTGGGTCAAGACTCTTGATAGCCATTAATGTCATCAAGTGGCTGTCGAAAAATGGCTGGATAGCCATGATGAGCAGTTAATGCTCATCATTTCGGTAGTCGTCGTTGCGATATGCAGGGATATCACGACCCTTGACCAAGTGTGCTCTTCGTGGGCTGCTCCTAACTTGGGCCTTGCTCGAAGGTCCAAAACAGGATTTTCTCAGCTATTGGGCTCTAGGCCCAGTCTAGAATAGAGTTTAATTAAGATGCACTGAAGATGTAAAATAATTTTACGCGATCATCTAATAAACAACTATTATTTTGCCATGTCATATTAAAAAAGTGGCGTGAAGTTGGGTGACGTGACAGAAAACATGATTGATATCGGTTGACAGCATAATGTTAACTTTTCGTCTAGAAAATAAATTGAGGGTCTAGATTTTGTAATAGAAATTAATTATAAGGTTTTTGAAAAAAAAATGTAAGAATTATTGTTATTGAAAATGAGCAAACTGAAAGGATTAAAAATATTTTTAACATTTTTTAAAAATTATGTACGCGACTGTGTGACTTATAAGTATAGTTATTTCAAGCTTATGCCTGTTCAAGTGTATATTTAGTCTCTCTGTCTTTAATTATAAAATTCTTTTATAAAAAAGATTTAATCGATATGCATCGACGGTATAAAATAATTTTACACTGTTAACCAATATCAACTATGTTTTCTGTCACATCACCCAACTTTCTTGATATGACATGGCAAAATAATGATTATTTATTGGACGATTGTGTAAAACTATTTTACACCGTCGATGAATATCAATTAAACTCTATAAAAAAGTGTGTCTCTATATATAACATCTTCTACAAATTGTTAAATATATTTACTAATCTTTTTCTAAATATATTCCTTATTAGAAACACCAAATTGTTTTGAAATATGGGAAATTAATATTAAAGTGAATACTCCCTCCGGTCCTTTTTATAAGGAATAATTTGAAAAAATCACACAGACCAAGGAATCACATTTAACATAATTATTTTCATTTAATACTCTTATAAATTTAAATTTATTCCATATATACACTTATTTAATTACTCTTTATTCAACTAATTTACTTATTTTTAAATTCTCTCTCATAATAAATAAGGGCATAAGTGAAATTGAACATTTAAAACATTTGAAAATTGGTCAAAGTTTCTTATAAAAAGGACCAAATTTTTTGCCCTAAGTGTTCCTTATAAAAAGGACCGGAGGGAGTAATATATGAATATTTGTGGTTTTGGTCGTAGTGTTATGGCCGGCAGAATGAAATTGTTCCAATGGCGAAGAAACGTGGTTAATATGGCGGTTTTGGCTTCAGGTATGGAGGGGAAATATGTATGTAAAAATGTTAGCACTTCATCGTTCAAGTTAGTATTTGCATGAAGAATATTTTTTTTTAACAAGCCAAAATGAGATATATTAACATAATCAGCCTCCCCAACACAAGATGTACCGACGTAGACTACAAAAATTTATAAAAAGTCAGAGAATCAAAATCATATACAAATCATACAAGGCCCAACAAAGCAAATGATTAGATCACCAACTATGGCAGTTTGAAGCTAACATAATACTTGTCGACTTCAACCCCCTAAATGATAACAGTTTGATCTTGTCCAAAAAATATGGGGCGTGTCTGCTGAGTCTGTGAACAATCGATGATTTCTCTCCATTCATACAACCCAGACGCATGCAAGCCAAATGAGTTGTAAAAATGATCGGCGCGCTCGAGAACTACCTGCTGAAGATGTAAACTGAACAAAGTGATCACACAAGGTAGTGAAATCCGTCAAAGGAATGTCAATCCACGAATGCACTAAATCCCAAAGAGAACCAACAATACCGCAAGAGATGAATAAGTGACGGGCCGACTCGGCCTCACCACATCCAAAAACACAAGTGTGAGCTGTAGGAGATAAGACCCGTCGAGTAATCAGATTCACTCTCGTGGACAACCTGTCACGTAATAAATGTCACGCAAAGATGGAAACATTCAAAGGAAACTGAGGACGTCATATGAGTTTTTCCGCAGCATCCACAGTAACCAAAGCATGAGATATCAGGAGTTGGTATGCTCCCCTAACAGTGTAACCTGTGTCAGGGTCAGGGCGCCACTACCACCTGTCAATAGCAAGAGTCTGCAAGGAAATGTTAAGAAGTAAAGACCGACACTCCCCCAAACATCTGCTCCTCCCACACCCTCAATTGCCTCTGCCACTCCCACCCCTCACCATCCGCACCCGACCCTAAAGCAAACAAAATGTTAAATAAATTGAGTGAATATTGTGTACCTTAGATGTTACAGATGTGCATTTATTTATAGGTCAAACCTTGCATGAGTATTATGGAGAGTGACAATTCTACTACGTTAGTGGAACAAGAATAATACTAAATTAATATTATGCTGAATTCTTATTGGTTAAGGCCATGTACCCCAAGGATGTGTGTCCTTCTCTGGGAGTAGTAATTATAATTATATCTTGGTGATATGTATTGGAGTTTAGTGTCTCTGGTCTTTTAGAGTATTGGACTTTAGTCCAGTTCGAAACAAATAGCATGGTTCAAACACCGGTCCTACATATTACATATAATATCTCTACCAATTGAATTATGTTTAGGGGAGAGTTTTTAAAACTCATTTATAAAACAAGTTTTAAAAACATATCCAAGTCACTATTTTTTTTTATACTCAAGAGACCCACACACACTAAAACGCCCCAACAATTGAACTCACTCCTAGGTCCAGTCTCTCAAAGCTATACAATCTCCAAATAAAAATGAAAAATTGAAGTAGAAAGAAAACATAAAAGGGAGAATGATGAAACCGAGGTTGTCAAAATCGATAATTTACCTTAACTCGTTTTATTTAGGTAAAGTTAAAACATAAAATCGTCGATTTTATCTCATAGTAAAATAATATATATATATATATATATATATATATATATATATATATATATATATATATATATATATATATATATATAGGTTTGCTAATTTAGACTCACCTGAAAACATGAAAGTCTAAGTTAGCAAGGTGCACATTTTCACTTTAGACCAAAACATCATTTTTTACTATTTTAATATAGTTTCAAGATTTCAAGTCAATGGTAGTTTAATAAAACTGATTTGATGTTTTAACATGAAGGTCTAAGTTATAAATGTGCACCTTTTCAAAGTTGAGTAACATGTTTTCTTAAGTTGTCATTTTTTTGATTTCCTATGTTGTTTATTTAGATTGCATATATTTATAATTAAGTGGATGTAAATTAGCAAATGAGTGCACCAACATTTAATAAAATTTATCTAACTAACCCTCAATTTTCTAATGTAAAATAACTAAATGTTAATGTTTTTTTGTCCAAAGAGAAAATGTGCACCTCGCTAACTTAGACCTTCATTTTTTAGGTGGGTCTAAGTTAGCAAACCCCATATATATATATATAGGGGGCTGCTAATTTAGACCCAGTTGGGTCTAAATTAGCAAAGTGCACCTTTTCAGTCGGACCAAAATACTCATTCTTTTTAATTAATTAACCAAATTACCATCAATGGACGCGGATCCAGTGTCGCGCGCGTACCGCAGGACCATGGTTACAGGCCGTTGATTTCCATCAGACAGTCAAGATCTGATCTCATCAAGACTGTCTGATCAATCAGACAGCCCAGATCATCCGAATCCATCAGATTCCAGCGCGTGCACCACACTGGATTACACCCTGGAGAGAGAAGAATCTACTTTTTAAAAGCAGGACACGTGTCGCTGTCTGATTGGCTGTGCGTGATTTTTTTCCATTTAATACTTTGAACTCAATTATTTCGTTGTAAATTAATTTTTTATTTTTCTTTTATACGAAAATTCATAATTTTTTTTTTCTCTACAAATAGAGACTTGGTTCGTTTGATTTGGACACAGAAAAAAAAACCCAATTTTTCACTACCTTAATCTCATTTTTCACTACCTTACATCAACTCACTGAAACCATTCTACCAGAAAAATGGTTTCAGAGTACAAATCTCTGAAACCATTCTACCAGCTAAATGGTTTCAGAAGCAAACACAATTAATAAATTACTCACTGAAACCATTCTACCAGTAAAATAGTTTCAGAGTACAACTATGTGCAACCATTCTACAAGCTAAATGGTTTCAGAAGCAAATAACTAATAATCAACTTACTGAAACCATTCTACCAGCAAAATGGTTTCAGATTACAACTCTCTGAAACCATTGTACCAGATAAATGGTTTCAGAAGCAAACACAATTAATAAATTACTCATTGAAACCATTCTACCAGTAAAATGGTTTCAGAATACAACTATGTGCAACCATTCTACCAGTAAAATGGTTTCAGAACCAAACATTAGTTTTTAATTACCGTTTTATCTCATTTAATTAACTAAAAATAGTTTCAGGTCTCCAAAAATTTCATAAAATATACCAAAAGTTCCAGAATATTATCTACTATTTTCCTGGTATAATGGTTTCAGTGAGTTGGTTGAGTGGTGCGTGTTAAATTACAACACACAAGTAACGTATTTAGTAGACAAAAAATGAAATTAAGGTAGTGAAAAATTGCATTTTTTTTCGGTGTCCAAATCAAACGAACCAAGTCTCTATTTGTAGGAAAAAAAATTTATGAATTTTGGTATAAAAAAAAAAAAAAATTAATTTACAACGAAATAATTGAGTTCAAAGTATTAAATGAACAAAAATCACGCCCAGCCAACCATTGTGTGACACGTGTCCTACTTTTAAAAAGCAAATTTTTCTCTCTCCAGGGTGTAATCCAGTGTGGCGCACGCGCTGGAATCGGATGGATCAGGATGATCTGGGCTGTCGGATTGATCAGACAGTCTTGATGAGATCAGATCTTGGCTGTCTGATGGAAATCAACGGTCTGTAACCATGGTCCTTCGGTACGCGCGCGACACTGGATCCGCGTCTATTAATGGGTATTTTGGTTAATTAATTAAAAAGAATGGGTATTTTGGTCCAATTGAAAAGATGCACCTTGCTAACTTAGACCTAACTAGGGTCTAAGTTAGAAAACCCCATATATATATATATATATATATATATATATATATATATATATATATATATATATATATATATATATTATAATGCACCAATAATTTAAAATTTTAACTTAATTTAAAAAATAAAATATACTAAATCACCATACACGTGTTGGAGAAAGAGTTGTTTCAACTTCCAACGCGACCAACGCGAATAAAAACAAATAGTGTCCAAAATTTGAAGTTTTTTTTTTCTTATATTTATGTCCGGAGGGAGTAAGTGAGGGAGAAAATGAATAGACCAAATGAAACATTGGGCCTCTTTTAAAAAAAATTATAAAAGAAAGGTAAAATCATCTCAAAATATTAAAACCTACGATTTTACACGATTTTACCAATATTTAAATCATTCAAAATCGTGTCAATCCACAATTTTATCCAAAAACGATTTTACTAGCGATTTTAACATCTGTAATAAAACGAGTCATAATTAATTAACTAGTATTTTTGGAGTACGTTACTATTTATTTAAGGATAAAAATAATAACGTTTACATTAAAAATATTATTATCTTATTTTTGAAATATGGACTATACAAATTTCAAAATAATTTTGTTATATAATTGATTTTTTTTTTAATTTATTTTTTTGGTCAAGTAATCTAGTAGTTAGAAATTTCACCATTAAGTGAGATGGCCAAGGTAATGCAAAATATAATACAATGTATGTCTCTGTCAACTGAGCTAAACTCTTAATCTATATATATAATTCCTAAATAGTTGTGGAACCACTAATCTAACTCTAATCCACATAAGTCACTTACATCAAGTTAAATCAGTCAACAATGTCACATCACTTTCTTATATTATATCATTGCCATTATTATTTACTCTTCATATACTCACATCAATAACATTTATATAGATGACTTTTCAAGTTTTTTTTTTTTTGTAAATTTTCAAGTTTTTATTTTAAATAATATTCTTCACATTGTCTACTAAAATTTGATTAAGATTTTAGGTGGACGTTTTTTTTTTTACTTTTCAAGTTTTTTTCTATTTTTTTTTTAAATAATCACCCACATTAAAATCTCAGTCAATTTATTAATTGTCTAACTAATTATTATTTTTTGGCTAAAGAAATTTTCAAATTATTTTAGTCCTAGGATTCTTTTTTCTTTTTTTGGGTACATACATATTCTTGCATTCTATTAGTATCAATTTTGTTGATAATTTACTCTAGATTTCTTTAGTTGTTGGGTTATTGATTTGTTGTAATATACTAATGTAATTTCAGATATATGGTACATAGAGAAGTTTTTCGCAATGTATAAACACATATTGACATCAATATATTATATTTAGATAATTTTTATTATTATTATTATTATTATTATTATTATTATTATTGTTATTATTATAATTTTGATAATAATTATTATTTCAACTTATACAAATAATTTTTCCGCGTTATAATGTAAAATAGCGCATAAAACCCGTGCATCGCACGGGTAAGGGTCTAGTTTTATCTATATATATAAATCCTAGATAGTTGTGAAATTGCCTATCTAAACCTTAATCCACAAACCAATGAAAACTTTTCATTTAGCCACATCATCCACTTACATCCATTTAATGTGGGGTACTAAATCTAATTATTATTATTATTATTATTATTATTATTATTATTATTATTGTTTTGGGTTATTATTCATTTTAATTTTTTTTGTTCATTTTATTATTTTGTGTATTTTATTTTATTTTTTTTCAAAAAAGTTAATGTTTTTGCTAATAATCTTTTGTCCAATCTTTGTAAATATAAGGAGTTGGTCGATTGTCAGGACTACTTTCTAATGTTAGTAAAAAAAAATAGATAAAATAAAATTTACTAATGGTTGTTATGCCCTGTATGATTTTTATCATATTCGATATTTGAATATGAGTTAAGTTAGTTTATCTTTGCTGCAATCAGTTTCAAATTAATATAAATGTCAAATTCGATAATACAGTAGTTTTTTGGTAAGAGATAATGAAGTAGTTTATCCAACTCAGAATCCTCCAATGAGATTTATAATATAAATAAAAACTTATGTTTCAACATCGATTGTTTTTCATGGTCAATTATATGTTGTCATTTCCATAGTTATTTTGAAGAATGAGTTAAAGATATTGCTAATCAATGTTAATGAAGAAAATACCAAAGTAACTTCAAATGTGATGTATAAATAAGTTTTTTAAATGTATAAACATCTATCTATATCTATCTATATATATATAAATCCTAGATAGTTGTCCAATTGTCTATCTAAACCTTAATCCACAAACCAATCAAAACCTTTCATTTAGCCACATCACTTACATTCATTTAATGTGTGGTACTAATTATAATTATAATTATTATTATTATTGTTGTTGTTTTGGGTTATTATCCATTTTAATTTTTTTAAAATTTTTATTATTTTGTGTATTTTATTGTTTTTTTTAAAATAGTTAATGTTTTTGTTAATAATCTTTTGTCCATTCTTTGTGTATATAAGGAGTTGATCGATTGTTAGGACTACTTTCTAATGTTAGTAAAAAAAAAAATTACTAATGGTTGGTATGCCCCGCATGATTTTTATCATATTCGATTTTGAGTATGAGTTAAGTTAGTTTATCTTTGCTACAATGAGTTTCAAATTAATATAAATGACAAATTCGATAATGAAGTAGTTTATCCAACTCAGAATCATGCATTATTCAACGTCAATTATTTTTCATGGTCAATTATATGTTGTCATTTCCAAAGTTATTTTAAAGAATGAGTTAAAGATATTGCTAACCAATGTTAACGAAGAAAATACCAAAGTAACTTCAAATATGATGTATAAATAAATAAGTTTTTTAAATGTATAAACACATATTTAACATCTATATCACATTTAGATAACTTTTATTGTTACGATTATTTTGATAATACCTATTATTTCAATTTTAAATTACTACTTATACAAATAATTTTTTGACGTTATAATATAAAATAGAGCATAAGACCCGTGCATCGCACGGGTAAGCGTCTAGTATATATAGTTCCTAGATAGTTGTGCAACCACTAATCTAACCCTAATCCACGTCAGCCACTTATATCCAATTAAATCACTCAATAATGCCACATCACTTCTACTTACATCATTGTCATCTCTATACACTTTTTCATATGCCTACATTTATATATACCTATGACTTTTCATTATACACTCACTCAACTAATAATAATAGTTTTTACTAAATTATACGCACTAATTAATCTTTTATACTATATATTGAATTATAGTGTCCAATTAAGAATTAAATGCACAGTGTATGAGTATGACCACAAACCGTTTTCATAGTGACATGACAATTTATGGATTACCAACTTATTTTGGTAGATGCAATAGGATCCATTGTAATCTTTTCGAAATGTATAAATACATCTTAAATATCTATCTTATATTTACATCACTTTTATTATTATTATTATTATTATTATTATTGTTGTTATTATTATTATTATTATTATTATTATTATTATTATTTTGTTGTTGTTGATGTTATTATTATAATTTTTATAATACTTATTGTTTCAATTTATACGAATAATTTTTCAACATTATAATATAAAATACCGCATAACACTCGTGCATCGCACGGGTGCTGGACTAGTTAATATCTAAAAAATACTGGTTATCACTTTCCAAAAAATTAATACTAGTACTATATTTTAATGTATTGAGATGACAAATTAATACTACTACTATATCTCCATTGTCTCTTTTGTTATAAATTTAATAGAATATTAACGAACAAAAAACTCATACAATGACTATCAAATTTTTTTAAAAAATGAGATATATATTAATAAAAACAGTCTTCCCAACACAAGGTGTGTACCGAGATAGGCTACAACTATTTACAAACAGTCCGGACAAAACCATAAAAGAAATCATACAAGGCTCAAACAAAGCAAATGATTAGACCACCAACTATGGTAGTTTGAGACTAAAGTCACACTCGTTGTCTTCAATTATAGGAAAACAACTTGATCTTATCCAACAATTGATGAACAATGCTTGTTGAGCCTTTGATTAATTTGTGATTTCTTTCCGTCCACACAACCCAAACACAAGCAAGCCAAATGACCGGCGTGCTTGAGAAACACCTGCTGAAGCAGTAAACTGAACAAAGTGATCACACAAAGAAGTGAAGTCCACCATAGGTATGACAATCCACGAACGAACCAAAGCCCAAATATAACCAAAAGTGTTGCAGGAAATGAACAAGTGATGGGCCGACTCGATCTCTCCACATCAAGAAACGCAAAAATGAGCAGCATGAGATAAAATGCCGTGGGTAACCAGGTTGGCTTTTGTGGGCAACCTATCCCTCAATAAGCGCCACAGGAAAATAGATACCTTCAGGGGAACCTGTCGATGCCAAATAAGATCAAGACCAGCATCCAAAATAACCGAATCCTAAGAAGTCAATAGAAGGTAAGCGCTACGAACAGAGTAACCATGGTCATGATCATGCAACCAAAGCCACCGACCTGAAAGCCAAGCCTGCAAATGGACATCAAGAAGTAAGGTCTGACACTCCCCCAACATCTCCTCCTCACATACCCACAACTGCTTCCGCCATGTACACGCCCCTTTACAATGACTACCTAATACCTATAAAAATAGATTAGAGCTCTAAAATAACTTATACTATAAATAAAACCCGTATAGATGTATAATGTATTGCAATTTCAATATTTGGACATCACCTTCACATCACATCTTAGTTATATGCTCTATCGATTGTGATGATGGTGCTGTGTGTGTGTCGACTCTATAATATGTGCGGTTTAAAGCGAGTCATACAAGTTTGGTGATGATAGTACAAATTGAAAGTCCAAAAGCGAATAATTATGACGTTGAATGGCTTGCTTGATGAATTAAAAGTAGCAATTACTAGTATTTCTTCTGAGCATTTCGCTGTATTAAGTCCACTCACTACATAGCTAGGGCCTAGGGACAATAACTTGAGGGTTGGAGGTGGGACTTACAAGTTACTACTACTAGCACTGTACTACACAAACCAAGAGGAAGTTGTTGAGAAGTTGCATATCAAAGACTTTTTAGAACTACGTTATGACTCATCATGCTTGGTACAAGTGAGTCAAAAAATTTATTTTATTAGTATTAAGGAAAATACTTGAACTCATACAAAATTTTGGATACAAGCGACACACAGAAATATATACACTATTTAACAATTTTTTTTTTGGATTTTTAATATTTTTTAGTCTAAAAGTAGTTCTTTATACAAATTAAATATAATCTGTTGCAATGATTTTTTTAAAAAAATTAACAGATATACCACATCATACTAAAATGTGCCACGTCAGCTTATTAAACAAAAAATGAATTTTATAATTTGACGAAATAGATATGAACCAAATACCAAAACTGTGGATTTATTGGAAATAAGAGGCGTAGCCAAAATAATTCTTTTAAAAAAATATGGAGACCAAAATTACTTAGATTTGCATGTAGTACCACAATTAATTTTTATTTTTTTGACTAAATACCACAATTAACTTATAATCGATTTTTATTTCACATGCACAAAAATTGTTTTTGTTAATCGATGGATAAGTATTCCAAATTATCATGAGGTAAATCTATACCTATATATAAAGATGATACAAATTTTTTTGGTGTGAACTTTTCATAATACCAACAATACCCTTGACTACAAAAAAAAATTAATTAGGGTTAAATATGCAAAAAGTCCCTGCACTTACGAGTAATTTGAGTTTTAGTCCCTGCATTTTAAAAACATTTCATTTTGCCACTGCACTTTCATTTTACTTTAAAAATGGTCCCCAGACCTTTTTTTTTTGTTGAAATGACACATTTTTTCTGATCTGTCACTGTTGACTGGACTTTAGAGTTGATGACTCATTTAATTTTGCAGTCAATCAATCAAAATACCCTTAAATAAGTAATTTTTTAAAAGTAAAATAAAATTGACACATCATAAAAAAATGTGTCACTTCAACAAAAAATGGGTTCATGGACCATTTTTAAAGTAAAATGAAAGTGCAGTGGCAAAATGAAAGGATTTTAAAATGCAGGGACTAAAACTCAAATGACCCATAAGTGCAGGGACCTTTTGCATATTTAAGCCAAAAAATTATAAACAAAATCATCTTAACATTTTTTATTTTTTTTACATAAGTTTACATAATAGACACATACTAGTGCGGAAAGTGTATCTCTGACCGCTAGTTAAAATAAACCAAACAATAGTTACTATTTACTAGTAATAACTTAGGCAGTTTGGTGATTTAATAACTTTGTTAATTTCTTATTAGAGTTAGCAAAACTTGAACGGGTAACTTGAAAGGCAAGATAACGTCATTAATGAATCCTAGTAAACTAAACATAGAAGGTTGCATAAATCTTGAAATAATTGATACAGTGCTTAAGTAAAAAGAATTTGAAGAAGAATCAATAAAGATGTCGGTGGAAAAAAGTTGGAAATCTTAAAAACACAATAAAATATAAGAAGGCTATATACATTAGTCCTTCCGTCCCAAAATATAAGCAAAAACTAATCAACAAAAGTTGATATATTTGGTGTAAATTTTATGCATTACTCCCTCCGTCCCAAAAAGAATGACTCATTTTGAATATATGCACTATTCATATATATTGTTTTGACCATATTTTTCTACTAATAAATAAAAATAAATATTAACATATAAGATGTTGTTAGATTCGTCTCGATGAGTATTTTCAAAATATCAATTTTTTATAATTTTTACTATTATACAATTAAAGATATTAGTCGCCAAAGTTATGCATTGGCATGCGTGTTTCGGTCAACTGGGTCATTCTTTTTGGGACGGAGGGAGTAATTTTTATTGACTCACATTTACTTATATCTTGGTGCGGAGGGAGTATGTATGCTTCAGTTTTGGGAAAAAAATATATAAGACTAGCAATATCTGAATTATTTAAATATTTTTTGACAGAATCTGAATAATTTATATTGTTGAATGAAATGTTGACTTTTTCTTTGCATTTGGTAACAAAGATAATGAGTCAGAGTGACAGGATATGGGTTAAAATAAAATTGTGAGAGATTGAATTAATAACTTAATTTATTGAGAACCAAACAAACGCACCTGACAGCGATTGTTGAGTCACAAAATCTGCATGTGCTACCTTCTTTCTAGCTTACCGCGTTACACTTTCTTTATTAATGCTTACTACTAAATTCAGAAAAAAGAGGATGAAACTAATTACTACGGATTCAGATTCTCTCTCTTTCAGTTACTATTTTAATTCCCATTCAAAATCTATCCATTAATTAATGCATGAAAATTCACGTTCTTTGAACTACTATATATATAATACACACACACAAATCTCTGATTCTTGCTCATCACCCGCCGTTAGACCCTCAAACTCCTTTTATTATACGTTATATATATATTATTATGTGTAAACATATTTGAGCCAGAAACGCTTTGTTTTGGTTTTGTTGGATCTCTCTCATATGGCAATTGAAGGTTATTTTCATCCATATTTTGGTCACGTCAATCAAAATAGGTCCTTTCCTGATTCTAATTCTAATGTGTACGCCACTGTCAACTATAACAATGTTGAGCTTGAGACCTTTCATCAACAGAAGGACGAGGTTGATCACTTTTTAAGATCACAGGTTACTTTTTTCATTTCAGTTTATATACATACGCAAGAGAGACATGTGTTGTCATTTATATATTTGATGAATTATCTATCCAAAATATTTATGTGGTTTGCGCTAGAAAATAATGTATACATGTTATCTATGACTCAATGCATGAAATAAAACTTTACATAAATTACAAATATCTGGTGTTTAGATATTGTGACATGTGTAAGGTAAGTTAAGTTTCACATTGTTTAGAAAAGTGAAGATTGAACATTTAGGACTCATAAACTTAATATCTTTAAGATTTTAGGTAAAAATGTGCTGTTGAGCTCACTTGTATAGTTACTTTGTTCTAAGTCCAATATGGATGATCCCCTCGTGACCCCACATTAGAAGTCTCACATTGGATGTGAAAATCGAACTTATGTGTCTACCATATATATATCAAATGTCTAGCTCACTTGTGCATGTTATAAATGACGCCCATATATAAATCAGTCTTAGAGGTTATTTGAAACAAACATGATTTCATCTGATTAATTATTAATTTGTGTGGTGACAGAATGAGAAATTGAGAATATTTGTGCAAGAGCAGAGAAAGCAACAAGTTGAGACGTTATTGAAGAAGATAGAGTTGGATGTTTTTTCTATGCTAAAACAAAAGGATGAACAAATAGCACAAGCAACTAAGAGAAGATTGGAGTTGGAAGAATTGTTGGCAAGGCTAGAGATAGAGAATCAAACATGGCAGAGAGCTGCTCATGAAAATGAAGCCATGGTGTTGTCTCTCCAAAATGCCTTAGAACAACAGATGAAAGAAAGAGCTTCCTATTGTTACAACAATGATGATGCAGAGTCGTGTTGTGACAACAAAAATCATCAAGAAGAAACAGGGGAAAACAGAGTATGTGGTGATGAACAAATTACAAGTGTTAATAACATGATGATTTGCAAATGTTGTCGTTCACGGGAGTCGAGTTTTATGTTCCTTCCTTGCAGGCACCTTTGTTCGTGCAAAGCGTGTGAGCCTTCTCTCCAAGCATGTCCTGTGTGCTTAATGCAAAAGAGATCTATTATAGAGACTCTCATTTTCTAAGAACGTGTTCATTGCTAACTAAATGTAGTTTACTTATAGATGTTTATGAGAAGGAGAATGAGTAATTCCAATTTCATTTTTTGGTGAATACAGCTTCATTTTAGTTTTTTTTTTTTTTTTTGAACCACTTTTATATATATTTTTCATTTTTGATTAACAAATAAATTTATAGGATATTTCAACTACTTTTCTATATTTTTTGTTTCAAGTGTATATGTTCCTGCTTTATTTTGCTAGCATTGTGAACTTCACTTTGCACATCTTGTCTTTGCACATCTTGTGCATAGCCTTGATCCATGTGTATGTGTTATTTGTTATCTTATCTTTGAAATGTGTTCTTTGGGATCTTGTCTTTGCATTTCTTATGTCCAACCTTTGATCTTTTTAATATATTTTGCTCTTTCAAAATAATAATAATAATAATAATAATAATAAAAGGTCAAATATCTATTTTTTTCGTTGGGATCAGAAGAACTCTTAAAATTTACTCCCTCCATAATACTATATAAACAAAAAAAAAAAAATTTAGATTCATTGTATAATTAATGTATTTGTTCAATAATATAGACCAAATACATTCCTTATGCAATGAACTTAGAAAAGTGATTTTTAGTGTTACGGAGGGAGTATTTTGCTCTTCTTTTTTAGTTGGTATTTAAATGCTAAATTATTAATTTAAAAGGTCAAATATGAATTTATTTATTTTTTGAATTATTTGATACTAACATGTAGTTGACTCCCTTAATTGATGGCAATATGCTCATTGGAATGTGAGAAGTGTTCTCCCAACTGTCAAGCCAAACTCATCAATATATAGTTGAATTTGAATATGCACAAGAAGTGGATTCAAGAAATGCAAATTCCTATTCATCAGTATACAGCTTTTATAAACACAAATAATAAGCTTGCTTAGATGAACGTTGAGAAGATGGCTTTTACGAACACAGAGAAGCCAACTTCTTTTCTATTGTTGGTGGTACATATAGTTTTTCAATCACATACCTTGTAAGAGAGACATTGAATAGTACTGATATTAGAGTAGAGGAGAGTGGCAGCAAACTTGGAAATGTCACCATCGAAGACCAAGTCAGAGTCAAGGTAGATGGCTCAAATGATGCAGAAAGGTTAACAATATAGGTATGCAAGAAGTAATCCTTTGAAAAACAAGCCACATAATAATTAATGAAATATCATGTATACGTATATTTCACCACAATAGTGTATACTGTATACATATATTCAGAGGCATACTAAACATAGATGAACTAAAATGAAATTGAGAAATGACCTACGTAGTTCTCAGCTGCAGAATCATTTAACTTACAAAACTATTGACATTCTAAAGCAAAATCAAATAATTGACAACAGTTTCACATGAACTTGCTCTAATTCCCCCTAAAGTCTCTACTTTTTCTTGACCCAAAACCATTATCGTAAATAAAAGGTTCCTTGCGATTAACGATGTATTAATAGAGTGTAAACCCAAAAAACTGGCTAATAATGATGGCAAATCCGAGGGCTATTGCAATAAGGGAAGAAGCCCAAGTGAGCTTCTCTGTTATCCTAGGTACTCTATCCTTTAGCGCCTGGCTACACGAACCTATGAATACTGTATAACCTCCCATTGCAACTACAGTTCCAACTAAGAACATGGTTAGAAATGCGGCACCCGCCAAACGAGAAGGCAAAGCAAGGGCTGGCAATACCATCATCAATGCATCTGGTTGCAGTCCATGAACTATCCCTGTCGCAAAAGTAGCAAAACCAATCTTCTTCTTTCGTGGTGTTGGATTATTAAGAGATTCATAGACACCAGCATCACATTCACCATTTTCTAAGGCAACACATGGGGCAGCCGCTTCTGAAGCTTCTTTAATTCCCATAGCACCAATTACTAGCAAGGTTAAACCAACAACTCTGGATCCCCAAGTTCGGATAATTTCAATGTGAAGTCGATCTTTCAATATTAAAAATATTAAGCCAAAGATAAGTTGACCAGCATCATGGCCACAACCCCAAAGGGCTCCTACAGCAGCACTCTCCAATCTGGTGCGACCGATAGACAATGGAGCCAATGCTGCAAGGTGGTCAGGACCTGATAAAGTGTGCAAGCAGCCTGCAAAAAAACCAGTCCAAGCACTACTTAGGAGCTCGGTGCGGATTAGTTTTCCACCAACTGCAGCGGCAGCAGGACCACCGGTCTGGGTAGCCGTTTGAAACGTTGCATAGGCTGCTGGTACAATAGCTGGTTGAATTAAGATCGCGACAAGTGCAGCGAGTATTACAAGGGTCCGAGCTGTTATTGCCTGAGACAAAAGGCATAACGATTATTTTAAGATATATTTAAACACTGGATATTTCAAAAACTAAGACATAAACAAAAATTGTAGATTGAGTCATTACAGACCCTCTGGTAAAAACTATCGTGAAACATTGAATATCACCCAAAAGAAGATAAATTGAAACGTCAAAGTCACCTACATCAGCATAATCTTCCCGCAAAACTCGCATACATCCCAAATCTTTATTCAGTTACATGCAATTCAAAATTCATGTTGATTATCATGATTCATAGACAGCGATATGTAATTAAAGAGCCAAGTTGATTAAGGAATAAAAAAAACATGCAAGACCCATGATAAACCGACAATATGTCCTCCTGGTCCCCTAGCCGGGTTAGAGATTGAAAACAGTAACAGAAATGTAAAATTAAATTAAATTAAATAGAAATATGACATTTAATTTAAGTTTATAGGCAAGATTCCCCACCCATCGATCGCTACATATTCATGGATGTACTTGAATCATTTTGGATTTCACTTTAGAAGGGAAAAAGTGATCACCAAATGAATATCAAAAATATGATATACAGTTTACTTTAAATTCACAAGTTCTGTTTAAAGTAATTTCAGAATAACCAAATAAATAGGTCAATCGTAAAAGGCATATATGCACAGATCTAAAATTCAAATGCTCTGGTCAGATTCTGTTGCATTCTAAAAATCAAATAATAGTCAAATGGATTTTCATCATGAAACATCCATCAAACGTGAAACACGAATAACAAATAAAGAATTGACTTTGATGAGGATACAATAAATTTAATAATAGCACCTTTGGTTTCTGGAAAATCCCAGTTGCGATCTGAGTAAGAGAATGGGATTGGGATACGGAATCATCTGAAGAGGACGAAAGGGTTGGAAAATGATTGGGGTGTGTGGAAGAAGATGATAATGGAGATGGGTTTTGACAACGGTTGCAAGAAATAGAAGTGCCCCCCCGTCTGAAAAAAGAACGTGTTGATGGGGAAAGATTGAAACTTGTAGTTGCATATTCAAATTGAAATTGAAATCGATTGAGGAATGGTAAAGGTTTGAGGGTTTTGAGAGAAAGGGGTGAAGAAGACGATAGAAGCCTATCCATCATGCTTCTATCTATCTATCTGCTAAAAACACAAAAAACGTAGTTAGTGTGTGTGCACAAACAACATTTCTTTCCTTTTATTAAGGTTGCCTAACCCTACATTTTTATCTTCACTTTTTTCAATTTATTTATTTATTTTTTCCTTCTTTTTTTCTCTTTTAGTGTTACATCTTCTTATTATTTGATTGCATAAAGTTTAGTTATTCACTAAAGTTTTGTTATTCACGTTGAAAATCATATTATTATTCTTATTAAGAAATTTATCAGTCAAAATTTGTCTCCAAAAAATAAATAAATGAAGAATTTTAGATTCGAACTAGCGCAAAATTTTATCTAATTTTACTCCTTTTTACTATAGCAAGCCAAAAATAGAAGAAGAAAATTATAGCTCTTTTTGGCATAAAATTATAGCTTTTTTTATTGTTCAGTAATTTTGTGTTCAATAATTTTTTTTCAAATTCAACAATTATGTAACCAAAAGAAAAAATCAACAATTTTTATTTTTGACAGTAAGAAAAAATCAACAATTATATTGCTTACATTGAAAAAGAAACGCTGTTTATATTTGAAACTGGATGCTATTGGGCCAATATTTTGTCGGCCTTGTGGATTAGTGATTGGTGAGGTTAGGTCCACGTCCAACAAATCAACACAACTGGCTGGATTGTCCAACATCCCAATCTGCTCTCGCCTTAACATGTGCCAGCGTGTGTTAGACACACGCCTCACACTTTTGCCACATGCTCTCCATTTATTACCTAGGAAGCAACGACAACTCTATAATTAGGCGTGTCGCGGTGTCCGATACGTATCGGTGTCCGACACTCATATGACACTCGTCCGACACGTGTCGGATAGCTCATATCGATTTCAGAAAAAATTCAATTTTTTCTTTAGTTTGACACTCCTTTGATCGATGTCCGACACCTGTAAGACACTCGTATGACACGTGTCGGACAAGTGTCCCAAAAATAATTATTTTTTTCTTTGCTTATACTCTCCTTAGTCACATATCAGACATATCTACAAGAGTTAAAGATGTGTAGAAATAACAATATTGATCAATGAGGGATTGAAGACATTAGTGTATGTGCTTCATTGTTTATTACTCCTTCAATGTTCTTCATTTAGAGAAAGAGAAACAAGTGAAGATTAGTGTGACCCATTAAAAGTGGGTCCATTAATTAGTGAGTTATACTAATGACTGGATAATTAAGTTGTGCTGTTAATTACCGTACATGTCAGTATATTTTCTTCTTTTCAAAATATAAACAAAAGTAAGTCAAATAAACTTGATGCATTTGTTTAACGATTTGGACATTCATTTTTATTGACCAATTTTTTCTTATATTTTGGGACAGAGTGATTATATAATAAAGGTCATGCTAAACAGTGCCCCCGAGCACTTATTAAGCATATTAAAAAAAGAAATAAAAGATGCTTCCTCCGTCCCATTTTGAATGACCTATTTGACCATTTTCCATACTTAAAAAAAAAAAAGAGAATGTTAACTTGTGCCTTTAAGGCACATGTTAAAAAGATAAATGTGGAAAATATTTATTGAACTTGTGTTGTATTCAATTCTCTAAACATTAAATTCTTTGTATCATTAAATACTATATATTTTTATTTTTAGGTAGCTTAACATGTGCCCTTAGAACACAAGTTAACATGACCCTAAAAAAAATGCATAAATAAATGAGAGATTAAATTGGTTGAGTATGCCATAGAGGGTAAAATTGGATGAGGATGCACAATTGTTTAATTAAAGGTTAGTATAGCATTAATTAATTGAGGTTGGTTGGCGGCGATCCCAAAGGGAGAGAATGAAGTTGCGAAAGACAAGAAAGCAGCATATTCTCTCTTTCTTTCTTTCTTTCTTTTCATTTCGTGCCGTCTTCTCATCTTCTTTTCTTACTCGCCAACAACCAATCCAAATCCTAGAAATTTAAAATTAAATAATAAATAAATAAATAAATAAAAAAGCTTGGTGGAAAGTGGAAAGCAGATGGAGTTTGGAGTATTGGTAAAGTACGACCACCTTTCTTTGTTTTGTTTGTCTAAATCCAAATCGGATTCATTTACGTATTTACTAGATAGAAGATGAAGAATGAAATTCCAGTGTCCATACAGTGAGCGAGAGAGAGAGGAAACAACACAACTCAGCAAGCAGCTGGTGAAGTAGAAGTAGAAGAAGAATGGCGGATCCAGAACCACTTCTTCTGGTGAATAGTAATTCGGAGGTGGAGGAGGAGGCAGCAGCAGTACCACCACCACCAATTCAATTTAACCGATCCCACCGAGTAGCATCCGTTGATGTCTTCCGTGGCCTCTCTGTTTTTGTAATTATCTATCTCTCACTCTTTCTCTCTAGTCTAGTCAACGCTTCTTCTTCTTCTTCTCTTGACTTACAATTACATATTTATTGTTTTCAGCTTATGATATTGGTTGATTATGGTGGCTCCATCTTCCCAATCATTTCTCATTCCCCCTGGAATGGCCTTCACCTTGCTGATTTCGTCATGCCTTTCTTTCTCTTTCTTGTTGGAATTTCACTCTCACTTCTTTATAAGGTATATATGTACTAGTTTAGTTTCATAGTATGTATTCATTCATTCATTCATTCATTCATTCATTCATTCATTTTCTTAACCTTGTTTATTATATATTATTATTTATCAAATATGTCAGAGAAGGCCACATAGAAGAACACAAGCTACATCCAAAGCCTTTGTTAGAGCACTGCAACTCTTTATTCTTGGCATTCTTCTTCAAGGCGGTTATTTTCATGGGATAACTTCCTTCACTTATGGTGTTGACATCCAAACCATTCGATGCTTTGGCATTTTACAGAGGATTTCTATTGGATACATTCTTGCTGCTTTATGTGAGATCTGGCTTCCAACTTATTTCACATCCAAACATACCGCTTTCTTCTTCACAACTTATTACTCCCATTGGTAGGTAACATTCATTTCATTTCATTTCAATTTCATCTCTTCACAACCCTTTTCATTTTCACACATACTTTTTCATGCAGGTTTGTAGCAGCAATATTGTTGGCCATTTACTCAGGATTGCTGTATGGTCTATATGTTCCAGATTGGCAGTTCAATGTATCATCCTCTACTTCTTCTCTGCCTCCAATTGCTGCCGACCATCTTTACATGGTGTGTGAGACTGTCAGACTACATACACTTCACTCCCTACTTACGCCTTCAATTATTTCAATTCATATCAAATTTCACTCATTGGATAAATACTTATCCAATGCATACTATTATTTGCCAAAATGTTTACCTGCTCATTCTTCTTTATAATTTCATTTCTTTCAAACTAACTATTCTGCTCATGAAATTCAAAATATTAATTCATAAATCATAACTGTTGCAATCTTGTCAACTCAATATCAGGTGAATTGTTCAGTGAGAGGTGATCTTGGACCTGCCTGTAATTCTGCTGGAATGATTGATCGCTATATTCTTGGTTTTGATCATCTATATCAAAAGCCTGTTTTCAGAAATCTTAAGGTATCTTATAAATGAACCCCATTTCTTTGCTGAATGGTTTACGACATATTTTGACTTGTCAATATCTTCCAGGAGTGCAATATGTCTAGCACTGGTCAAGTTTCAGATACTTCACCGTCATGGTGTCACGCTCCTTTTGAACCAGAAGGCATTTTAAGGTAACTAGCTAGACTACTTGTAGAGTTTCCCTCCAATCTTGTTAAGTCTTGACAAACGCAAGCTGGACGGACATTGGGATAAATATGGATTGAGAGGGAGTCCAAAGAGGGGGGATCTTTATCAATATGCTTAAGTATCAGATCAGAATAGAGGGCTTGACATCACACATTTTGACCCAAAACCTTGAGAATGAGTTATATTGCCACCACTTAACTCACTATTAATTAATATGGAACTTTATCACTTTACACTTGTATTTCCATCACCGTGATCTCATGAAATTATATGCTTATACAAGTAAATATAGACCTAATAGCATGCTGGTTAAATGCAATCAGACTGTGTGTGATGCTTAGATGTACCTTTAAGAATTCTCCTTTGAGCTTTCATTACTGGTTATTTCGACAATATAACAAGGTCATAGTGAAGTTGTTCTAACTCAAACCTGATTGCTCCTTGTTGGATTTAGGATAAAAATAACTTCACTAAACTCTCTGAGGGGGCCTTTTTTGGGACAGGTTCAACCCTCATACTCAAGTAACTCTAACTTCAGTTAGTTTTGCATGCTTCTTTCTAATAGCTTTTTACTTTTGGAAATACTGGGTTGTGATGTGCTTTTAAAGTTTTAGTTGATAATTTACCAGAGGTCCTTATTTTTTGGACCAGTCTTACCTGATTGACCTCATGTTAGTTTTTTTTTTATCTATTTTGCATAATGCTGTGATGTGCGGTCATTTCATGCATTCATTCCTTCTATGATATTTTAGTTCCCATTTTATTAGTATTATCTACTGTAAAAGGTTTGTTTTCTACTTATAAAATTGCATATTTTTGTTGAATTTACTATTCCCCCCTGTTTACACCTTTTTTATTCTCTATAGATATTTGAGAAATGAATACTGTATTAATTTAACAGAAAATTATATGATGATTGTATGCTCTATATATTAGTATTCAAGTTATGTTGATCCGTACTGACAGAAGACAATTTATAATCATTTTCAGCTCCATAACAGCTGCAGTTTCATGTATAATTGGACTCCAATACGGTCATGTTCTTGCCCATTTAGAGGTGAGATCATGTTTCGAGTTGACCGAGCCTTGTATGCCTGTAAATATATATATATATTTTTTTTCATTTTCCATTTTATGAATTCTTTAATTTAAAAGTTTAACTCCATGGTTTAGCAGTACACCTCCCTCTGTAACTTATATTGGCACTGCATCCTTTGATTTTTTACTATGCGGTAGAACCGACTCAGCTGACCTGTACTTTTCTGTAATATTGTAGGACCACAAAGGGCGCCTAAATCACTGGCTTGGTTTTTCAGTTTCATTTTTGACCCTCGGAGGGTTCCTGGCCTTAATAGGTGTGTGTTGTAAATGTAAACCGTCTGCATGTGTATAATTCTGTCTGTTGAGTACCTGCTATGGTACTAACGGATAATGATTATGATTTGAGCATTTTCTCTTCATAATCATTGCTGTTTGAATAGCAAATCAACTTCTTTCTATATTCATGGATGCAGAACAAAAATTGTATTTATTTTTTAACTTGTACCTTTTTTATTTTCAGGAATTCCTCTAAATAAATCTCTGTACACAATTAGTTATATGCTGCTTAGTTCTGCAGCTTCTGGTCTAACATTTATGGCTTTATATGTTCTGGTGAGTACTGTGACAATAGAAACTATGTTTTCTTAGTAACTAACCCAATTTAACCATGTTCTATAGAGTATATAATGATACGTGTTCCACACTGCAGGTAGATGTTTACGGCCACAGGCGTTTAACAAGTGTGTTGGAGTGGATGGGGAAGCACTCTTTGAGTATATTTGTCCTTGTGTCTTCAAACTTGGCTGTGATTGCTATTCAAGGCTTTTATTGGACCAAACCCGAAAACAACATTGTAAGATGCTGTTGCTGTTTTATGTTTTCATAGTGCTCCTAACAAACAATTCACTATATTTGATTTGAGTGTACTCTTCTTCCTTGCAGGTACACGGGATCGTTTCACAATTTCATCATAAATAACAACTTGCTTGCTTTATCCTATTATTGGATTTGACTCAAAGCAAAGTGTATATATATATATTTAAAGCAAAGTGACAGAAAGAGGGTACAAGCAAACAAAACCATCACATTCATGGTTCCCCCCATATTGAATTGTATCGGTGACTGCGAATTGCAAGTCTTCAACTCATCAACATTTTTTCAATCCGTATTACTGGTGAGATTTTTTAGATTATCAATAGACTTCCTTTTAAGTTGGGCTGGATGTCCCGTGTTACAGTAATGTAATCCTAAGGCTTAGTGAAATATTTCCTTGTAAAATTTTGAGGAACTTCTTCCTCCAATGATTCTTAAAAACTGCTTCCATCCAGATTTACTTATCCATATGGGACGGGGAAGGGGTGAATATGTAGTGTGGTTTTAAATAAATCATTTGGGAGGGGAGCAAATGTATCCTTAAAATTTTGTCTTAAGTTATAGGTCATGTGCGATACTTATGAGGACCTAAAAAATTTCCATTTGAAATATACACAATTCAAGCCACCTTTGATTAATCCAGATATAGTTTTTTTTTTTTTTTGTTAGTTTTGGTCATAATATATATATATATATCCCACACCACCCGACTACCATACAACCCGTGAACCTGATACACCAGAAACCCAATCCAGCTGCTAACCTGCTTAACAGTACAAACAGATACAAACAGACCAAGCAAAACAACGAATGCTGATTCCAAGCAACTCCCAAACTTAACACGTTATGCAGTACTCACTGAGGAAAGCTAAACAAAGACTAAGATGACATCTTATAGTATTTTTTTCAGTTAGAGTTGTGGTAGACTTAGTTGGTGTTGGTTTAGGCATTGGAGGAACTTCAATCGCAACCTAAAACTGGAACAAAGTGCTTACCAATAGTCATTAATAATGTTGATTTTCTTTTTAATTATTATTATTATAATCACAAGCATATTGGAGGCTCGAATTGGTGCTTTAATGTTGTTTTTGAAACTGATTACTGTTATAATATTGTTAGTGTGTTAGGGGTGATGTTTAATTCGTTGGTCTAGATACTATTAGAACAAAAATGTTATTGGAACAAACTATTTCATACACATATTATTGGCCATCCTTCGTATACATCTACATGTGTTCATCCAAGTTATATAGGGGAATTTGATTGATATGATCCCTGTCACTGGTCATATATATGGTGAACGAAATGTGGTATGATGTAATTATATTTGTATATCTTGTACTAACGAGACCAAGATTATTTATATAAAATAAAAACTAACAATTCTTTTTAAAAAAAATATTGATTTTTTTAAAAAAAAATAACTAACGATTTTGACATCAATATATAAATTAAAGTAATATTCATTTATGTAATAATTAATTTACGGTAAATGATATGGGATATATTTACGGATGTATATGGGTTGGATAAATCTCCTCAATTCCATCCATTTCAACCAAAACAAATGGGATTGGGTTGGATCATCAGATAGTTATGAACTTCAAAATAAAAAACTATAAAAAATCAAATAAGACTCAGATTCAAAAATTTCACTAACCCACTGATATCATAGTGGTATGATTTTTTGAAATATTTTTTATATAAATATCAAAGATTTTACTTTTACCGTTAGATCATTAAAAAAAAACTCAAAGTTCAATAGTTAAATTTTTAAAACAATCAGCATGCACAGTGGCGGAGCTAGCCCGAAAAATTGGGGCGGGCCGCTACAAATATAAATCGAATATGAAAAAAAATTACTAAAAAAAAGATATATCATATTGAGGGTTTGTCTAATATGGATATCTCAAAAATAATCAAAAGGTAGACCATTACCATTTTTAATAAATAAATTTTAAAAACATATTATGAAATATATTTTATGTCAATTTATGTGTAAAATTCATACTTTTTAATTAGTTCTTGTATTTATGTTTATAATATTATATGAATCTCTCCAACAAAAATTTAAATTTTTTTAACAAAAGATTGATCAAACATAAATTTTTATACACAAACTCTATTTTAAATAAAAATTTGAGTACTTTTTTCTCCAAAATAATATACTTGAATACTTCGACAAAATAAATTACACATTTTAAAAAATCTATAAATTATTAAACAATAAAACATTAAAAGGGATGCATAAAAAATTAAATTAAGGAGGATATTTGAATTATTAATACAGAATGGAGAATTTTGGGTCGTCCAAATAGCGGGGGTTTGAAACCCCCGCAAACTGAAAACCTGTTAAAGAATTCTAGATCGCCTGGTTTGAAACCCCAGCAAACCGAAAAGTAACAAACTACATAGACTATTTAGCGGGAGTTATAATCATCGCTAAATAGTATACCTATGAAAAAAAAATTAAAAATTATGTGGCGGGCCATGGCACCGCCCAACCCATGAAGGGCTCCGTCCCTGAGCATGCATGTATATACGCATTATTTGTCAGTACTTCAGAGTTGCAACTCATTTTATGATTATCTCTTTCAAATATTCTTTCTTTAATCTATTTTCATCATTTAGAATTAATGATACAAAAGATATCATTCTTTAAAAATAGCTTTGATCTTAGTTTTTTACTAATATATAAAAATATAAGATCTTGTTAAATTTATTTCGATGAGTTATATCAAAATATCAATTTTTCATAATTTTTAAAAATACACAATTAAAAATATTAATGATCATTAAACATCGACAAGTGTGCATAATTAAATGTGACAATTATTTTCTAACGGAAGGAGTACTATATAGGTTCATTTGGAGGGGAAGAGTATATTGCTTCTTAAAAGGAGTTGTCCTACTCCTACGTGAGTGGCAATATATGCCATGTCAGCCAATATAGGCCAAACTCCAAAACCAAATCAGAGAGAGAGAGAGAGAGGGAGGGGGGAGATCACTTTCGTTGGAGGTGAGATGATGAAAGCACACTGACCAGAAGAAAACGACCCCATCATCTCTTTACTCAACGGAAACTTTGACGAACCATTCGTTTCATGAAAGCTCAAATGGTTTTCCGCTTTTCCGGGTCTTTTACCATACTGTAAAGTCATAACCAACCAACCAACTGGAGTATTAACTTCGAAGAAAATAATTTATGATTAGAAATTTTGATTAGTAGTGTATATGACGATATATTGTTGGAAAATGCTGGTATGCGAACTCCCGATATTCCAAAAATGATAAAGTATCGTGTTTGATATGTACTCGATATCGATACTCATCCGATATTTTTCGATACACGTATCGGAGAAGTATCGTATCAAAGAAATATCGGCAATTAATATTATTTTTTAAAATAAAATATAACCAATACTTGTCGGATACTTCTCTGATACGAGTATCGATCGAAAAAGTATTGGGCAATTAATGCTCTTTGATGATAGAAACGTAGGAGAGAAGACTGATACAATTCGTATTTTCTCTTAAGTATTGAATGTTAGAGTATGATGTTACCAACTATATCTTTATTAGTTTTTCTCCTTGCCATGACTTGAACTCTGTAACTCAAATTCCTTAACCTTTAGTTCAACCAGCTTAAATAGTCAAGCTACTCATCTCATCCCTTTTTTGGTAGTACTTACTTAATATATGTAATTGTCACTTGCTTTCTTATTTTGAGTAATTTGAATACTAATTTTTATTATTATCGATTTTAGTTATGTTTATATATTGTGCATTTATATATTTAATTTTAAATTTAATTTTTAAATAACGTATCTCGAACGTATCATATCGGGAATTTTGAAAATTTTCCGGTATTGTCGTATCGGTGTCGTATCGTATCGGTATCGTGTCACGTATCAAGGTTTCATAGATGCCAGTACTACCTAGAATTTTTATATAAAAGAATTTTTGAGAAATATAGAATAATATAAATTTAGATATATTAATCACTCAACTCAAGTAAGGCGTATTTAAATAAGATGTATTTAAAAAATAAATTTTCTCTTATATTCAACTATAAACTTATAAATAAAACTAATTGAAACAACGTTTAAAAAATATGATATAAACTCGTAAAATAAATGATACACTCTTGAAAAAAAAAATGAATATTATGAAACATGTCTTTTTTAGTCATAGAAGCTTATAAATTATAAGTCAACTTATTGTTGTTGCCAAAGTGACTTGAATCCATCATTAATGTTCTGGATTGGGTTTATGGCCTAAGGAAATCCTCCTCTTGGACCGTCGAGCAGGGCTCAGCGACGGAACATCCCACGAAGATACGACTCAAGTCAACAAACGACTTACCCAACGCAAACGTAACGCACGACATCATAATATGAACATTTACTAGTTACTTACTACTCATATGACTTCCCAATCATTTTTCGACATTTATTGATGACATTAAACATGTTTATCATACCCACCATGATACCGAACATATCCACCATAACGTGTTTGTTAAAAAACCAATGAATCATCGTACTTTTGACATAGGAGCTTCTTTTGTTGCGGCATTCCCCAAGAAAAGATAGAGAAAGACTGAATATACGATTTAAAACTTGTAGTGAGAATAATACCATGCACACAAAAAAGAGGAAAAAGAAATTTGTAGTAAAGAGAAGTTAAAAAAAAATAGAGAAATTGAAAAGAAACGACCGTTGTAAGTTGTTGTTGTTATACCTCTGAGGTGGTTAGATCATTAGCTAGCTAGCTAGCTCTGAGGTGAAATAGGTGAAATAGTTGGCAGGCTGACATGGTGGGCCTACCTCTGAGGTGGTTAGATCATTAGCTAGCTAGCTAGCTCTCACATGCTCACCCCTCTGTTCTGTTCTGTTCTTCAACCCTAACAATAACAATAACATAGCCTCTCTCTCTCTTTCCATTCCAACTGTTTTTACTTTTATTGCAATAAATAATAAAAAAAACAAACAGATAATTAATATCATTTAAAAAAAACAGATAATTAATATAAATTTCCAAAGTTACCCTTGGCTTATCCACATGTACACTCAACTCAACACAAACAACTGTTCCTTACATTTCCCCTTCCTTTTCCCCTCCATAAAAACCCTCTCTCTCCCACATTCAACACTGTCCAATATTCCAACCACAACACAGAAACAAAAATGTCGAAAGAAGTGAGCGAAGAAGGTCATCAACCTCATCATGGGGGGAAAGACTATGTTGACCCACCACCAGCACCCCTTCTCGACTTCGCTGAAATCAAGCTCTGGTCTTTCTACAGAGCACTCATTGCCGAGTTCATAGCAACACTCCTCTTCCTCTACGTCACTGTCGCAACCGTCATTGGTCACCAAAAACAAACTGGACCATGCGACGGTGTTGGCCTTCTAGGCATAGCATGGTCCTTCGGTGGTATGATCTTTGTCCTTGTCTACTGCACCGCCGGTATCTCCGGTGGCCACATCAACCCTGCAGTCACATTCGGCCTTTTCTTGGCTCGTAAAGTGTCTCTCATAAGAGCTGTTTTATACATGGTAGCACAGTGTTTGGGTGCTATTTCTGGTGTTGGGTTGGTCAAAGCTTTCATGAAACACCCTTACAACCACCTTGGCGGCGGTGCTAACTCCGTTGCTTCTGGTTACTCCAAGGGCTCTGCTCTCGGTGCTGAAATAATCGGTACTTTTGTGCTTGTTTACACCGTTTTCTCTGCTACTGACCCAAAGAGAAGCGCACGTGACTCACATGTCCCTGTTTTGGCTCCTTTGCCAATTGGTTTTGCTGTTTTCATGGTTCATCTCGCAACTATACCAATTACCGGTACCGGAATCAATCCTGCAAGGAGCTTTGGTGCTGCTGTTATCTTCAACAATGCCAAAGTTTGGGATGACCATGTATGTAGCTACCCAGTATTAATTAATTAATTAATTAAATTATTTGTCTTGAAAATTAATTATTATGTAATTAATGTGTAATACTATATATAACAATTACATGCATATATATATGATTTATTATGTTGCAGTGGATCTTCTGGGTTGGACCGTTCGTGGGAGCAGCTGCGGCAGCTGCATACCATCAGTATATTCTCAGAGCGGCGGCTATCAAGGCGTTGGGGTCCTTCAGAAGCAATCCCACCAACTAGTATATATACTAGAAATCATGCATGCATATTGATATTCAACTCACTCATGTCATGTGTTTGTTTGCATATTAATCATAATTTTATGTGTATCGATCGGTATCACTATGTTGAACTCTTAATTAATTTCTTTTGTAAGTTAGTTACTACTATTTTTATTTATTTATTATTTCGGTTGTTTTGTTTGTTTGAGATGAGGTGTGCATGTGCGTGCTATATTAGCTCATGACCACATTTCATCTATTTATATTTCAAATTAATTTTATTTTAGTATTATTATGGTTTACAATCTACTTTCATGTTGCTACTTCCTGCGCAGCCAGTGTTAATTAGCAATGCAACCAACATAACTGTTATTTTATTGACAATTTTTTAATTTTATATTAGTATTACGTACTTATGACCGGGAATTGAATCATCTCATTCAACTGTGGAGTTTGGTCTCTTAAATGTGGAATGAGTAAATAAGGCTCTTGAAATTGTAATGATAGATTAATACCATATAACACTCTTATTTATTGTGTTCCAATATCATTTCTCTTTATCGAAGGTGGTAGCACTCCCATTGAGTTTATCCAATATATTATAGTAAAAGAGTGGGTGTTAAAAAAGAAATGTTTGTGTGGGTAACACTACTCAATCTAAAATTAGGTTCTTATTGATGGTTTTTTCAAATTTTAATATCATCATAGCTTAAAATTTAAAGTTAGGGTCTTGCTAACATAAGTTTTAAGGATAATTGAATGTACAAAATTTATGTCGGATTCCTTTAACATTCTTAAGTTATTTATTTAGTAATTATTTCCAATCGTTTTCCCCCTACTTTTCTTTTTACCGTTAATGAAGGATGATGGCAAGGAAAGGGACTATGGTGTCATGGCATTGGAGCGAGCAAAAAGGAAGGTGTGGCCCATTCCATTCCATTAGAGGGTGGCCTGAAACTCTTTAGTAAAAAGATGGTAACTAGTTGCTACAAAAGAGAAAGAGAGTTTCACTCTTTTCGAAAAGGTAGGACTCGTCTTTGTTCAAATCAAACACAGCTAAAAAGTTGCAAAAAGTAGTACTCCAGAATGGTGAAAGTGTAGAGAGAGGGCCAGTGTTCAAAGAAAGGAAAATGCCAACTATACTAATGCAGTGAGTGGATCAGGAGGATGGCCATGTGTATTCATTTCTCTCTTTTATCAAAGAGAGGGTCACATGTCTATATTCCAAACTCCAAACAATGCTTGCCTCAACAATAGTGTATCTGGCTTCTCAAAATAATTGTCACATTTTATCGTGTATATTTGTAGATGCATAATTTTGATCATGAATATTTTTAGTTGTGTATTATTAAAAATTATGAAAAATTGATATTTTGATAGTATTAATCGAGACAAATCTAACAAGATCTCATATGCTAATATTTATCTTTATACATTAGTAAAAAAACATTGTCAAAGTAGCTTATATCAATAGTGCACGTGATCAAATTGTGACAATTATTTTAGAACGGAAGGAGTAAAAATTAATTTTAGTAGAATTAATAAAAAATAATTTTTTTTTTTAATAATCATCTAATAATTTAGAATTCTACTACAATGTAAGTAAAATATGATCAAATAATTTTTTTTATTATGATTTGAATTCTTATTCTTTCGAACAATTTCTTTAAGAAGAGCTCATCATTAACTACTCAATTTCTATATAAACAAAATCAAATTTCACTAGAGAGCAGCTAAACATTCAGAGTGATTTGTTTTTTAACAAAATCAGTGTTATGATGCACAAAAGATTATTCATCCACAATGCTAACATGTTTTACAACAAACCCATTAGAAGTGTTGGCTTGGGTTTTTGGAGTATGCTCCTCTTAAAGTCTCAGGTTTGATTTTTTTTTTGTGTCAATTTCGGTGGACTAAGTCCATACATAGCAAAAACACACTGGCTTTAAACGGGGGCCCCGCAAGTGGACAATGAGATTGGTTCCCTTGGATTAGTCGGTCATAAGTCCGGATACCAAGTTTTTTTTTTAAAAAAAAAATGCTTTACAACAAATGAGTTAGGATCCTCTCCATTTCTAATTATTTCCATTTCCTCCATTATTATATAGTTTTGGGAATATAAATGCAAAAGTGTGACATTAAGTGGGTCCAAATATCATTTATACACCCCAAAAATATTTAAAAACTTTGGTAATGGAAGAAATGGAAAGAATAGAAAATGGAGAGGATCCCAACTCACAACAAATAACGGTGAATTTATTTTAAGCGTTCATACTTTTCCTAGGCCTCATATTTGACTGGTTGGTTTGAAAGTGAAAGTGTCAATCGTGAAGAAGCATTTCTTAATATATTTTTAGAGTTCATATACTTCCAGAGTTCAGGTTCCCTCCATTTATTATCTCTCCATTTAGAGAAAGATAGACACAAGAAAAAATTAGTGGAGTCCACAAATTAGTGGGACCCACTTTTAATGGGTCCCACTAATTTTTAATGTGTCTATCTCTCTCCAAATGGATAATAAATGGAGGGATAATAAATGGAGAGAACCCAAACTCATATTTCTAATACTTCCTTCAAAATATATGTATACTATGTTAGGAGTAAATAAATAATATCTTCCTCTTCAAGATTGATATCTAATCAAAAGATGCATCTCTAAAAAATTGTAGTAATTCTTTAGTTATGAATGAGTTCAACAATTAATTGACCCTAATTTTTATATCTTTATAACTGTGTCATACTATATTGTTTAAGATGTCTTCTTTTGCCTTTGCAAAATAAATATTTTTTCTGTTTTTTTTAAGTGTTGTTTAAAAAATTATAGGAACTATTTTTAACTCTAGAGCAAAATATAGGGATTAAAAATATATTTAACCAGTAGAAGTAGTGCATGTATATGTTTAAGGTACCGTTTGACCTGAATTTTTTTAGGTCTTAGAAGCTATCAGAAAGTTAAAGGTGAAAATAAGAGATTTTAGAAAGAAAAAAAAAAGCTAAAGATGTTTGGTAATTTTTTTTTTAGCTCCAAAAGTCTTTTATCTATGTATTTTACTCATAAAAATTAAGCAACTTTTTCTATCAAGAACTTCTTGAAAATTTGTTTGGCTTAACTTATCTTTTATTGAGTAAAAAAATTTAAAATAAGTTAGGACAAACGGTAACCAAGTCTTCCATTTTTTTTTAAACCGAGTTTTAACATGACTTGGGCCCATTGACCGATCTTTATACATTATTAATTGAAAACTGCTATTTAGACCCATTATATGCTCACATACTCTCTAAAATTGTCTTTCATATTAATCCTAAATTAGTTTAACTAATGGACCAACACATTAAAAGTTATACAACAAAGAATTGCTCAACAAAAGTCCAATGGAAAATATTTTTACAAAAATTGATAGATACCAACTTTTTTAATAAAAATTTAGAGTGAAAATATGGTGTCTCAATATATAAGATAAAAAGATTTTAGAATTCAGAGTGCTTACAAAGTGAATACTTTGTAATGTATTGTATATTTGTATTGCAAAGTATTCATTTATTTGATAATTTAATTATATAAGATAATAGTTTGTGTATGTTTTAGTCTTTCTTTTTTTTGGCATACTTTGGGCTTCATTAATGGATTTTTATGCTGAATAAATTTGGTTGGTCACTCTTCTCCGCACTGCATTGTTTATGTAAGCAAGCCAAAAATACAATATCAAAAGATATTTTTTTTTATAAGATTTTATATATTATCAGAAAATAACTTTTAAGTATGGTTTAGTTACACTACCGAAAAATATATTTGGAGCAATCAGAAGACAACAAGAGCAATTACCGTAAACTTGGCTATGATGGGTCATGACACTTGCTAGTTGCTATGCAAAAAAGTCCAATAAATGACATGTTATTCATTATTTTTCTAAATAAATGTATATAGAAAAACTTTCAATACATGAATTCATCTAGAATGTCTACCAATTATACAAATCATATATAAAAGTTATAAAACCGATCAAACGTGTATACAGAGATAGAAAGTTTCCGGCTCCTACAAATGATGGCAACATTATGAACAAAATATTATACTATTGGTATAAGTGAAATTAAATTAACAAAATAGAAGTTCATGTTTCTTGCATCAAATTTTATTGAGTAACCTATTAGATAAGCAGTTGTAAACCTCAAAAAAAGAAAGAATAAAAGCAAGTTTGATTATTATTATTATTATTATTATTATAATAGTTGATCTATCTTGCTCTTGATAGGTAGCGTGGTTTGACAATCGACTAATGCAGAAGACACGAGCTGCTCAAGCTTGCTCAAACGATCTCTGATTTCAGGAATTCTTGTATTAATTTCAGCAACCTCTTGTTCTTTCTGAGCCAATGTTTCCAAATTCAATTCTAGCTGTTCTTTCAATGATTCGATTTCACGATCATAGTTTGCCTTTTCATTCTCCATATCCTGCTGCTGATTAATCAGTTCAATATTTTCAACTATTTCATCAAGTGCGTTACGCAGCCATGCTACACGAAGATGAGCGGATTCAACATCCTTAACAATATCCAACAATTCATTCACTTTAGACTTACTTATTGAATCAGAAGAAGATTGTAATTCTTGGACCACAAAACATACACATTCCATGTAATAGGAACGCATTACAACTGATTCCAAATCACAGCTTGCACCTATATCCCCATACTTATCAAGTATTGTTTGCAGGATGTTACCAAAACTTTCTTTGACATTGTACTTTCCAATTGAAATACGGGATTCAGATATCACACTCACACTATCTGCTTCATCTTCACTGCTAGAATCTACGTCTTTCTTGTGACCGGGAAGGGGAGTGCCCGAGAAACTAAAATCTTTGGAACCACCTTTACTAGTTTCATCAGAATTGGTGACTGCAACAATTTCATCAGAAGAAGTAATTTTGTCCTCTTTATTTGTTTCTTTCTGATTGGAGACGGCCTCAGTAACGCCATCCTTAACTTTGTCTTTAGCCTGTCAAAATGAAACACTTGTCTAAATATATGTTTTATACTCCTTTTTATATTGGCCCAAAGAGTCACACTTTATTAAAAAAAATATATGAAAAGAGAGGTGTTGTACCTCAACATCTGGGATGTGTAATTGACCAGAAATTGGTCCAGAAGAAGGAATGATCACATTGTTTTTTTGGTCTATCTTCTTTTTGTTCTCAGAATAATTTTGTTTTGTAGATGAAGCATTGGAGATATTATTTGTTGCTGGAACACTGTTAAGAACAGGAGGTACTGGCTTAGAACCTGGCCTTTTTTGCCTATGATCAATCTTGGAATGAGGAGTGGCACCTGCAATTATAATACAGACAAACTGTAAAAAAAATTGATAGAATTCTAATGGACATTGATTGACTTTATATTTACAAACATAATTAATTAATATAGTAGCAGTATTTACAAATTATGTGACATGACAGTATGAATGTAATGACACCATGACTGACTGCAAGAGCACATTAATGATGAAATGGTCAAACAAAATGGCTATATGTATATATTATATAGTGTATGAACACAAAAGGTTGAATGATATCCTGATCATATACCAAACTTTATCATGTGCTGCTTTATTTTAAATTAGAAGTGGTTGTTAACATGACATAATTATAGACGAAAACATTAGATCAAATATAATAGTGGAATTTGAAATTTTTAATTTTAAAAAAATGATGTATATTTGTTTTTGTAAAAATAGATTGGATGATAAGAATGATCATGAGAAACCTTTGATTAAATCAATTGTTATACAAGAAGATTTATAATAACATAGTAATGAAGTTAAATAGCAGCAGGCAGAGAGAGAGAGAGAGAGAGAGGGAGGAGGAGGAAGGAACTGACCTGAATTGGATGAAGAAGTTTTGTTGCAATTGGCATCACACTTATGATAAGGATTAGATGCTTTAGCACAACCTGCAACTACTGTTGATTGTCTTTCACCATTTGTTGTTGTTGTTGCTATGTTGTTGCTTCTTCGGCCATTAGAAGCAGTAGTAGTAATAGTCTTTCGGGCATTAGTAGTAGTAGCAGTGTGGTGTGGCTTTGTTCCTTTTTGGGAGCAAGCTTGTGTGCATTGATGGTAAGGATTTGAAGCATTTGCACAATTACGGTTGTTAGCAGCCTGAACAACATGCCAATTAAGTAAGTAAGTAAGTAAGTATTCAATATCAAAACCAAAATTAATATTAATAATAATTAAGCTCAAAACAAGTACTAAAGATTAAAGCAATTAACTCACGTCCATAGTTTGGAATTAGAATGATGGTAACAATTTATTTTGATCAAGTGGATCGTACAAGAAGAAAGACAAATGAGAGAGAGAAATGAAATGAAGAGAGAGAGAGAGAGAGAGAGAGAGAGAGAGAGAGAGAGAGAGAGAGTATTTGTTGATGAGAAAGATTGAAATGAAGGTACCGTCCATTTATTGAGCTCTGAATTTGGTGGCGGCTCTCAATTTGCAACGACCAAATAGAAATGGAATTCCCCACTATGACCATTGACAAGTTTAGACTTTTCATTTTATTCAATTTTCTCGTTTCTCATTAATAAATAAGTCATCCTATACATACATACATAACATACTATGTCAAACTTCTTTTCTTCTAGACGTTCCTTCCTTCACGTGGACCTTTTTTTTTTTTTTTTTTTTTATAGGTAGGGATATTCCTATTCCACACAAACAAATAGGTACAAACAAACTATTAAATCAACATACCAAACATTCAACTTACTTCAATTCTCAGTTGCATCCAATAAATCAAAATGGAAATCAAAACATTAACGACTGTAAACACTTTTTTTTTTTTTTTCTAGAGAAGGTAAAGATTATATACATGCCTATTTGAGTTCAACTTCTTCCATGAAACATGTTTTCCTATTTAGTGTCTAACATGCTCAATATGATTATTTTAAATGGGTACATCTATCATGAAGAAAGAAAAGTTGAGATAAAAATTGTACAATATTTTTTACTCCTTCCGTACTACAATATACGTAGTTTTGTCACTTTTACACATATTAAAAAAAGTAACTAATGTTGTAGGAAAAAGAGAGATTATGAGTTGATTTACAAAATTGTCCTTCATTTATGGTATGGAAAAAATAAATTGAAGAATTGAAATAAGAGAAAGTAATAAATGAGTATAATAGGAAAAATAGCATTAAATGTTTCATTGGTAATATAAAACAACATATATTTTGGTACAAAATTTTTCTCCAAAGTGACATATATTGTGGTACGGAGAGAGTAGTAAATAAGTAACATACTAATCAATTTTGTTTTATGAATTTATCAAAATAGCTAAAACATCATTCAATTTATGAAAGTTATATTAAATCAGTCCCTAAACATGTTAGAAGTCTCACATTGGCTAGATATATGACATAGATAGTCTTTATAATAGTAGTGCAAACCTCAACTCTCAAGCTAGCATTTGTGGTTGAGTATAAGCCTCTAAAATTTTTGTAATGTTAGGTTTATATTTTTCATGATGTAACACCACAAATTAGCACCCTATGAGTAACTCTTTCGAAGTGGCAACACCACTAAATAAAAACACATGACAGAAATATAAATCTAAAGGGTGAGTTCATTGCAAGAAAACTAATCCATTGAAGAAGAGTTAATAAGCCCTATGGTAATCCTACAGAACTACTACTCCACTACTTTTACCATTCATAATAATAATTAAACAAATCAGAAATATATTTTAAAAATTAAATTTAAAACAACTCATTTTTGCTCATTTAGAACCAAAATTGAAAATAGGGAATACTGGAAGAAATAATGTATTTAAAAAACCATTTTATACGAACGAAAACTAATCTCAAAGAAAGACAATCTTCATCATAAATCACCTTGCTTAGCGATGGATATAGATTGTAGATTAGCGTTAATAGAAATACAAATCTGATAAAACAATAAAATATTGAAAATTGAACTAGGCCAACTCACAAATTGCCACAAGTTCTTTTTTTTAAAAAAAAAAGTTTATACATTTCAGCGGAAAAAAAAAACCAAGAGAAGCATGATGGTATTGATAACTTAAGTTGATTCAACTGCAAGAAATTACCTTCCGAAAACAGATAATGTAAAATGAAACAAGTAAATCCAGGATAATCCAAATTATCCAAAAATATTGATCTAAAATTAAAAGCAACAAAATTTTTAAGAAAACTAATATGAAAACTCAAGTTAAACATCGGACTGCTTTCCAAACTCTATTTCACTCTTCGTCATCTTCACTCTCTCCGGCTGCAGAATTGAGAGCTTGAAGGCGGGCAATCAACTTAGTCTTCCTCTCCTCATAGGTGAGCTTCTTCAGGTTGTACCTGCTCAAAAGACAATCAAAGCAACTTTAGTACAATTTTCATTTAACATTTGTCAAATAAAATTACATTTAACCATTTAATTATATAATCATAAAAAAATGGGGTAAAATACTGCTAATAAAGACAAGGTCAGTCAATTAAGTTACTACACATCAATAGTTAAATAGCATCCTTGACCCAACAAAAAATAGTTAAATAGTAGTATCAAACTTCATATAATGATATACTACCTCTTGTGTTCCTTTGGTGGCTGCTTCCCGGACTTTTTGATTGATGGATCAGCACGAATGGCAGCATGAACCTTTTTGTACAGTTCTTCAATTCCATCGGCTTCAATCCCACGCTTAATATATTCACTGAAGTGTGTTTGGTATTTTTCTGGTTCATCTTCGATCAATGTCTACAAAAAAAAATATATTACAAAGCTGATCAGTAAAATATCTCAAAACTGCATATGATGAGTGCCTTAAAAATTCAAATTGAAAGGACCAAAAACAATATTTTAACTTGCCTTCATATAGGCAGCAACATGTCCACCAAAGATATACTTTCTGTGAACCTCAGCATCAAGCTCCTTTTTCTCCTTATCAAAACCAGCAAACCTTTTGTCACTGTGGGGAATATCCAAACCTCCATCCAAAGCTCCCTGCAAGCAATCAAACCCAACCCATTTATTAAGCATCAACAATGTCAACAGAATAGAAGAAATATGTTATTCTTGTACATAACATAAAATACCTTGAGTGCACCAAAGACACGGTTGCCGGTTGTGGTCTTAACAAGACCAACATCAAGGAGAGCACGGAATGGCCTCCTGGACTCAGCTGGTTCAACTGAATAATCCTCTCCGGTAGCCTGAATATGACATATGTTGCAACAAAACAAATGAATCAACATTCAAATATGGATAAATGAATACCAATCTGTGCAGTAAAGACATAGAAGCCGCACATGGACACATCAACACAGACAATAATTTAATACAGAGCCTCATCTAAAGAGCCTGTTCTTGCTACATTGATATAAATACATTATAAAAAGTGTAAATGTCCAGTGATACCTCTACATTGCCCTCGTACTCCTCATCCATTTCAAGAGTTTTAAGAACTCTGCGGGCCAAAAGGAGACCGGTGCAATAGGCTGTTCACAATTAAATAACATAAATTAAATAACAGGAATAAAACATTTTCAAACAATACATAGTTTGTAAGGCCAAAAAGGAGACAGTGGTACAAATAAGGGAAATTGCGAAATGAAAGTACCTGCAGCATAGTTTGTAAGACCTACTTCAAGGCCAAATTGAGGAAGCTCATGTGCATAAGCTGCAGCAAGAACAATATCACCGGATATGCTAGCAGAGACGATTTGAGCAACAATGTCCTTGTTTGTCTAATATTATAATCATTAGGGAATTGAATTAATAATAAATAATAATACTATGCAGAAAGAACATTAAGTCGTGAATAATTAACGAGCAAGACATAATAATAAAGTGACGAGCGCATACGAATCGGACGACGAAACGGTATTTTGGAGTGTTGTACTTGTTTTTGTCCTGGTTAATCAACCGAATTCTGGCTCTGTAATCGGTCTTTCCCTCTGAAGATTGAAAATAAGTGTCAGCAAATCAAAAATGAACAATAATAAAAATGAGAAAGTGAAATATACTACGAAGAACGAACGAAGTTGTTACCTCTTCTTCTCTTAAACTTGACTTGATACCTCTTGTAGTAGGCCTTTGACTTCTGAGCCTTCACGAATGCCTTCATTCATCAAATCAAAATCAAAAATAAAAAACGTCGTTAGAGTAATAATCGTGTATCAGAAAAAACATAGAACGGAAAATAAATGTATGAGATGAAGTACGCACCATTCCGAATGACTGATTCGCCGCACCTAACAACGGCGGCTGCCTGTCTGGTGCAGATTCAGAGAGAAACCCTTCGACCTTGTAACATCAAGTTTAAGGAGGGTTTTTTAGGGTTTGCTTTGGGCTTTTGGCTACGGGCCTAATGCCTTCTTTTTTTTTTGTCCACTCTTCCTTTTCTATAACATCTCAGACTAATATTAACACCCTACTCTTTCTTTTGTAAACCTCTATGCTTTTCTCAAAACAACCTTTTCATTTTTTGGAATTATAATCAATCATTGTTTACTTGATGGGTCTAAATTTTAGCAATGTAATTGTAAACAAATTTTTTTCTTCTTCAAAATCATATAAGTTAATTTTCTCTTTATTTTAAAATTAAAACCTTTCATACATGGTACTTGGATACTTAATTAAACACCTATGTATTACTTATTGTATTTCATACAAAATTTCATCATCTCATGATAAGAAGAGGAAAGTTTTGATGCCCGCATCTAAAAATAACACTAATTTTGTCAATGTTGTATGTCATTCAAAAACCAAACTGAAATAAAACAATGAAGTTCATAATAAAGTGTGAAAAAACGATAAGATGATAAAAAAAATACTATGTAACACAAAAATATATATAATATCCAGAGGTAGGAGTTGACTGTCAAAAAATCAAAGAGTTGTGAATCTCAAGTTAACAGCAAAAAAAAAAAATTAGGTTTTTGAAACTAAATTATGAGACTCGCTTATATGTACAAAAAAAAAATAGAAGTTATAGAACAAATTTTCGTGAAAGTTGGCTCGCTTAACCGCATTTGCATAAATGATGTCGCACAAATTAGACTTCAAGGATCACAAAGGAGCTGAATAAGACCGACGCTAAAAGAGGATCTAAGTTACTGGAATTGTACACATACGATCATGGAAACTGATTATAACATCACCAAAGTTGTATTATAAAAATAAATTTCCCAATGAGTAAATATATTACGTTGTTATGTGGATATGTGACAACCTTGATTTATTGACGAGTAAATAAATAACCGACTATAATTTGGCATGCGTTTAGGACATTGTGGCTAGGTTGATAAGAAGGAATTTAAGTTTTGATCCACACACTCACATAGCAGCAACTTCATAATTGTCACCTGTGTCATTCAAAAAACGAGTCGAATAGACGGAATAGATAGTATAAGTGAAGAGAAAAAAAGTAATAAGAGAAGAAGATAGAATAAAAAACAATAGCAAAGAATAAGAATATCAAGTGGCATAAGTTAAATAGTAAAAATTCGAAGAGTTAAGCAATAAACTAGTTTTTTTTTTAGTTTAAAAGTTAAGTTTTTTTTTAATAACAAAGGGAAAGAAAAAGGTGAACTAAAATTATAACATAATTACACTCTCATAAAAGTTATTCTAGTTGAGCGTACCCTCAATTTCACAAAAGAGTGATGAGAGATCAGGCACAAAAGAAATATTAAAATGCGAACAAGATTAATATTAAAAAATTATGTTTTTTTCACTACAATAGAAAATTTAATAAATACAAGTAATATTATGTTTTTATTTACGTGGTCAACTTGTATAAAATTTTTGATTTCACAATTTTTTTTTAAAAAAAGAAATGTACAAAAAAGGAGAAAGAAGAAGAAGTAATATATGTTCTTTCTTTCATGGTCAAGCCATTGTATGTAGAATAAAAAAAGAATTTAAAAAGATTATTATACGGCCTTTCAAGAAAAGAAAATAAAAATAAAAATTAAGAGAGACAGCATATATTTTATATAGGCAATTTTGACGAGGCGCATTAGACAGAGTTGTAGAAGTGGAAAATGCAAAAATCATCTCAACCAAGAAAAGAAAAACAAATTGAAGAAAGCGATTGAGAAAACCTAGATAGATAGATAGATAGATAGATTGATAGATCGATCAACAATCCGAATGCGATTTGAGAACCTCTGATTTCACAAAAACTATATTCCAAATCGCCGGCGACATCTCCTCCATCGTCATCACCGCCGCCGCAACTGTAATCGATAATCGCGATGGAGTTGGCACAACTAGAAGCATTGTGTGAAAGGCTTTACAATTCACAAGACTCAGTTGAACGGGCTCATGCGGAGAACACACTGAAATGCTTCTCTATGAACACTGAATACATTTCCCAATGCCAATACATTCTTGATCATGCTTTGACACCCTATGCATTGATGCTTGCTAGTTCTAGTTTGTTGAAACAAGTCACCGAACATAGCCTTGCTCTCAAGCTCCGTTTAGATATATGTAATCTCTTTCTTTCTTTTTTGGTATCTCTTTTTTTTTTTCATTCATTCTTCATCTGTCTTTGACTCTAAATTCAATGCAATGCATGTTAGGGACTTACCTCATCAACTATCTAGCGACCAGAGGACCTGAGTTACAACCCTTTGTCACTGCTTCTCTGATCCAACTTCTCTGTCGAGTCACTAAGTTTGGATGGTTTGATGATGACAGATTCCGGGACTTGGTCAAAGAATCAATGAACTTCTTGAGTCAGGTGATCTTAATCGATTTCATCTTGATTGATTTAGTGGACTTAAGTAGAAGAACAAACATTTCTGACAGCTTTTTTCTTTTGTAATATAGGCAACGCCAGGTCATTATGCCATTGGTTTGAAGATATTAAATCAGCTTATTTCTGAGATGAATCAGGTTAGACATTACTCTGTACTGTACTACTTCAATATGTTTGATGATGGAGAGGACATCACATTATAGTTCTGATACAAGGTTTAACATGTCGAATAGTTATGTATTCTACATAGTTGAATCATTATAGTTAGCTGAAATAGTGGGCTGTGGTGGTTTGATGATCAAACTGCTTTGATCAGTGTTGTCAATCGTGCATTGCGGAAAATGGCAGTTTGTTCAAATTCCGGTATGCTATATATTGCAGCTATTTGAAAACACTTTGTACTAAATAGCGTATCGCTGAACATAACGGTCAGTTCAAATTCCGCTATGCTATAAAGCCGTAGCGCGGCTATATGGTTTGATGATTCTCATTCTATGGCGGGAGGGGGTTCCTAATAGTATGTAAGTTGTATGAATCAATCAGATCAAAGATTCCTTAACCAAACAACTACATATTTTGTTTAGGTTCTATATTTTGGAACTATGTTCTTTTTGCTGATTCCTTAACCAAACACCTTTGTCTCCTGCCTCTCAGGCTAATGCTGGTTTACCTGCAACAAAGCATCGAAGGGTAGCTTGTTCCTTCAGGGACCAATCTCTTTTTCAAATATTTCAGATATCTTTAACATCATTGGGTCAGCTGAAGAATGACGGTGAATGGCTATACTTATGCTTAACTTTCTGTCTCTGAAATTCTTTTTGGCGATCTTTGGTTTGAGAGTTGTGATTATGTATTTTGCAGCCATCAGTCAATTGCAAGAATTAGCACTTTCTCTTTCTTTGAAATGTTTATCATTTGATTTTGTGGGGACATCTGTGGATGAAAGTTCAGATGAGTTTGGGACAGTTCAGGTATCTCTTTTTCTTTTTTTAGTTTTATTATAGATTTTGATTTGATGTTTGGAGGTTCTACCTAATTTCTTCTACACTGGTTCATTCATTATCCTGAAAATATGGTGGTTTGCAGATTCCATCTCCCTGGAAATCAGTTTTGGAGGATTCTACAACGTTACAACTATTTTTTGATTACTATGCCATTACAAAGCCCCCTCTTTCGAAGGAGGTCCGTATATGCATTTTTTTCTTCCACTGTGTACTTAATAATCAGACCTCATATTCAAGTGATGAAAATTGAATTCCGCAATTAAATACTATTCACAAATTAATTTTATATTTTGCTTTAGATGACAACTGCTTTTATTATTGTTTTCTGCAGGCCATTTTAGAAAGTTGATAAGATAAGTGTTTTATTGGTTAATATTTATTCTGAATAACTAATTTCCTTTCCAGGCACTGGAGTGCTTGGTGCGACTAGCGTCTGTAAGACGTTCTGTGTTTACAACTGATGCTGCCCGTTCTAAGTTTTTGGCCCATTTAATGACAGGAACCAAAGTAATCCTGCAAACAGGGCAAGGTATTGTACGCTTGTTACGTCTTTCCTTCTGTTGTTTTGTATTGTAATACCTAACTGGAAATATTGTCTTTCAATATAAGAAAAGCATTTATTCCACTATTTTTTGGTAATATCTTATTATGCAATAAACTCTCTCTCTCTCTCTCTCTCTCTCTCTCTCTCTCTCTCTCTCTCTCTCTCTCTCTCGCATATAGACATATTTATATGACAAAATATTATTTCTTTAACATTCACGGCGGCATTGTCCTTTTTTTGAGTTTCCGTTAACTCCATTAAATAAAATCCATGTAACTGTTATAATGCTGATGCGTCTATCACGGTTTTGATGTGGGATTTTAGTTTAAATTATATTTTTTGAATGATTTTTTATTTAAAAAAAAACCCCAAATTGAAATTAATTAGAGTTCTTCCCCGTCTTCTTTTATTGAAGAAGAGGAAGCCCTTATACGATGGGCATTGTATTGATATGAAGGTGAACCCATGGGGATGTTACATGCTGGTATTGGTTGCATAGTTGAAGATTTGTCACCATCGTGAGAGTGCGTTGAAGTAATTTGCATAGGTGCATCTGGGGCTCTTACATGCTGGTGTTTGTTGCACGTAACAAACAGTTTTTTCGGATGATCTAGGCGATGATTGTTCGAAAGCTTGTGTCATTAGAATCAGTTTTTATGTGCACATTGAAAATTAAAGGCAAAGCACCCTAACTAATATCTGCAAGATGCAGAATTTAATGATACCTGATTGAGAAAAATGTAAGCTTTTCTTTCGGTTGTTCATGGGTAGGAATGAATATTCGGTATCTGATGCAGTAAATGTAGACTTCAAAGAAAGGTTCAGCACCCTTATGAGGGCTTTGCCTTTGGGATGTGCACGAATACAAAATTTAGTGTTGTTAAGTTGTGTACTTGGGGGGGAAATGTGAGAGAATGCATAGGTGAAATAATTGAAGAAGAATAAGCCTAATTAGTGGTAATTTGTGGTATGTTTCAAAAATATAATTTCCTACATGTTTAAAAAATAGCCATCTCTCTTCCTCACACTGTAGAGTTTACTTCCCTGCACTTCCTGATTGGCGACTAATGCCCTCCACCATTCATTGTCTTGTGGCGACTTCTATCCTTTGGTGACCTCTGGAAATCTCCTATTTTTTGCTGCCCTATTCTGATCTGGTTTCTCTTTTAATAAATTTCCCTGTGTTGTGTCCTATTTTTTTTAAGCTATTATAATTGTTGAGTTGTTAATTTGACTGGAGACACGGACAACGTAGTTCTTATACCACTTGGATATTGTTCGCATCTTGAGCTAACTTTTGGGCTGTGTTAGGAGGCCTAAGCCAAAAAATTTAAAATAATCATCTTTAATATTTTGAACATTTTTTTTTCTTCTCTATCCTTCCTCCTTTGGTAAATAATATCACTCATTATTTTTTGATTCTTTTTCGTTCTTTACTTGGTTCTTTTTTTATTGTATCGTTTTTTCGATATTGTTTTTCTAATACTGCAATTTTTTTTAATTCTTTTATTTGTTTATTCCTTTCTTCTTCTTTTGTTATTTTTTTTCTTAAAATTTCATGTCAATGAGGTTTTGATGTCTTGAACTTGATGAAAATTAGGTTTTTACTTTTTAGTACTTTATGACATCGTGATTACGAGATTAATGCTATTTTCTTTCAATTTATTCTAGGATTATGATTCTCGACTTATGTTTTTTTAACACTGCTATTTTTTTAATCAAACCTTTTAATTCCTTTGTTTGTTTAATCTTTTTTTATCTGTTAATTTTTGTTGTTTTATTTTTTAATTTGATGACAGGTTTTGATGTCTCGTACTCGATGAATGAGTTTTTTTGTTTTTTTTGTAATTTATGTCATTATGATTATGAGATTAATGGTGTTTTCTATCAATTTAGTCTTTGCTTCTCGACTTGCGTTTTTAGATTGGTTGGCTTTTAATTTATTTCTTCAGTTTTTTATATGCGTGTGTGTGTAATTGTACTTTTATTTTGTTCGATATGCTTCCAACATATTCTAGAATGCCATCTTTCTTATATTTCTATGGTTGTTTTTTACTCACTTCCATAATCTGTCCTTGATGACATTGTGTGGATGACTCTCAGCAATCACCACTCAGAAAATTTATTAGTCGAATTTAAGATCCAATGGTACAATATTTTTTAAGTAGCATTGAAAGGGGAAATCCCAAGTAAACCCCTCGTGGTTTAACAAATTAAAAAATGCTATGAAAATGGAAGTTTAACATACAAAATATTGCCCGTCCTGTCTATATGTTTTAAAGCAATATTTTTGTTCTTTATATTTCTCATTTTTTTCTTTTTCCTTCTTCTTGGCCATGTATTTATAATTTTCACTGTTTTGGGGAAGCAGGTCTTGCAGATCATGATAATTACCATGAGTTTTGTCGTCTTCTTGGTCGGTTCAGAGTCAATTACCAGGTAGATTTCTGTGCAGTTTTAATCTTTTTGTGGCATATCTATTTTTTTTATAGGTCATGCTAACGAGCGCCCTGAGGAAATAAAAAAAGTAAATGTTATACGGAAAACAGCACTTTTTACACTTTTAAGAGTTTGACTACACAATTTCCAAGATATTTTAACTATATTTGTTTCCTTAACTAGTGCGTCTGGGGCACTAGTTACGCACTAGTTAGCATTTTTTAATTTATTTAATAATTACACAAATTGTTCATTCATTTTCACCATGGTAGATACTTTTTTAGTGTTTTAAAAAGTAATAGTATGTTGTGTCAAAAAAAAAGTAATAGTATGATGTGGCTAGATGGTGCAATATGATTGAGCTGTGTGAAATCTGTTTATAGTGTTAATGTGGGGTTATTAAAATCTTTTTCCTCCTAATTGATAGCGATGCAATGTGCATATTACTATATTAGCATACATAGGGACATGAGGTTCATTGGGTGAATGCTAGGTACATGCTTTGGCTTAGAAGGGCAGTGTGCATTACACAAATTGGCACTTTAAGTACTTGTGGGGTTTTAAATGTCAGACTTTATTACTCACAATATAAGAGCGTAAGTTCTCATATTCACAATTTTTATTATAAATTCGCCACTACTAATAAGTATCCAAATCTGACTGTCATTTAGTATCCAAACCAGATCAAGCCACCCACCATTTATATACACGCACCAATCCCAATCAATAGTGCTGGGCGTGATGGGTGGATTGGGAAAAACCGATATAGGAGATTATTGAAAGACACCTGTTACCTTACATGCCGGTTTTGTAAGGATGAGTTAGAATCAATATAAAAGCCTAATAGGACTTATGGTATATAAATATAAACACGTGTTATGCCTATGATTTGCTTTCAACTTATTTACTTAAGCTGTCTAAGATAACTTATATAAATATCTTATGGAGAGTACTTTTTTTCCTTCTTTGATTGTAGATACAGTTTATACATAGCTCTCGCGTGATAAACACTTACTAAATAAACACCTAATTAAGCTATTTATCTAAAAGCCCCCTTAATGCACACCCTGGAAACTAATCCCGTATGTAATATCTCACCCCCAAAAATGTTGCCTTAAAATGACCTTGAATGTTATGGCTAATTATTTACTAGTCTTTGTTTGTTTTTCTAATTTGTTAGTTTGCTTAAGACTTGTTATACATGGACAGTTTTGTTGATAAAATTTGGCACAGTATAAAGTATTTTCATATTCTTTAGTTTATTCTTTCTAAATTTGTAAAATAAATGCTGCAGTTGTCAGAGCTTGTTAATGTGGAAGGCTATAGCGATTGGATACGTTTGGTTGCAGAGTTCACTCTTAAATCTTTGGAGTCATGGCAGGTTAATTAATGTGCCACTTTCAAGAATTTTTCTGACAATACTAAATTTGTTGTTCAAAAATCCCATACTGTATGATTTTTAAGCCATTTATCTTAGAAATAACGGTACTGCTACCTCCCCGTTTGAAAACAAAATTCAGGATGTCAATCATGTGAGAATTTCAATAAGATAAATTTCACAAGTTATCAGAATTTAAACTTAGGTTATTCAAGTGCTATGAAATACTGATTAATATGAAATACTGACTAAGTTGATACCTTCTTGTCAGTGGGCCAGCAACAGTGTCTACTACCTGTTAGGGTTGTGGTCCAGATTGGTGTCTTCTGTTCCATATTTGAAGGGCGACGCACCAAGCTTACTGGATGAATATGTTCCTAAGATTACTGAAAGTTTCATCACATCAAGATTCAATTCTGTGCAGGTGTTTGAGTGTTTCTAATTATCTGTGCATGCTTTACTGATTGCCTGCCTTCCAGGCTGTATGCATTTGGTTTAACACTTCTGTTAATCAGACTACTGTCAAATATAATTGCTGTCTTTTTTTTTCTTTCTTTCAGGCTGGATTACCTGATGATCTTGAGAACCCCTTAGACAATGCTGAACTTCTTCAGGACCAATTAGACTGCTTTCCATATTTATGCAGATTTCAGGTAATCCTATATGTGCTGAATTTCCTGGTTTAGACCACTCTGACCTCAAATCCTAAACTTAAGGCCAACCTTTTCAACTAGGGAGTCACCATTAAGAGACAACTTTGATTTAAGTCCTCCACTTTCATCCAAAGCTTTTGTTTCTATGAAGGAATAGGGATATTTATTATTTCTTACTTAAATTGTTTCTATTGAGGATACCTTCCAATTATTTTCTGCTGCAGTTTTTTGAACAATTATTGTTGTTTGACACCTTTGTATTCATTGTGCAGTATGAAAGCAGTAGTTTATTTATAATAAACATAACAGAGCCTGTCCTGCAAATATACACGGTGTGGTTATAATTTTCACTGATTTTGGTACCCTTTTATCTTTTTGTACTGATTTGTTGGGAAACATTAGTTGGTAATTGATGCTTCACTGTTTTCAATGACTGGAATAGGAAAGAGCAAGATTACAGGTTAGTGATAGCAATGATCTCTCTGTGATTGAAGACAAACTTGCTTGGATTGTTCACATCGTTGCAGCAATTCTTAAAATAAAACAATGCACGGGTTGCAGGTAAAAAGTTTTTGGTTCTTACCTTTTCATCTATTGGAATGTTGTGGATCGTCAAATAAACTCTGTGCAGTGTTCATAAGCATGTCAACCTGTTTTTAATTTTATGTTTCACCATAATTTTTCTATATTCAGTGCGGAATCTCAGGAAGTGCTAGATGCTGAAATTTCAGCTCGAGTCCTGCAGTTGATCAATGTAACTGACAGTGGAGTACATAGTCAGGTATACCAGCATAACCATTAGTTTATATGCTTGACTTGAGGAATGGATTATCTCTCTATGTTTTATTTTTTTAGTAGTTTCAGTCCTAAAGCTGTAAATTTGTATCAACCAACTTTAACTGAAGATGTAGGTATAAATCATGGATTGTACATGCAAGATAAAAAACTTATACAGTACTATACAATTATGAACACTCAAACCCAACGGCCACCGCGCCCCCCCCACAAAAAAAAAAAAAAACTATAGCAAATAGTGGAATGGTACCATCTATCTTACTTAAAAGTTAATCTATACTGTACACTTCTAAACACTTAAAAATACACAATTACTCAATTTATTACCACTTTATAATTAATACAAATTTATAAACCAGCAAACAGAGATCAAATTCACTGTGAACTGTAAAGAGTGAGGAATGAACACAGCATTGAAAAGAAAGAGAACCCTTGAGATGGGTAAATAGTTTACTGAGTTGCACGAGGATTCCCTCAGTACAATCAATTATTCATGTGCAAGATTTACAATTCAGTATTGAAAACTAGGTGACTATGGAAACTAAGGAAATTAATACATGACACCGAAGATTTACAATTTAATGTTGAAAACTACACAATTAAGGAAACGAAGGAAATCACTTATATACATAGTTGCTGAGGATAAGGCATCCTTCGGCACAAGAAAAAAAGGGTGGGTGGCAGAAGAACAAGATAAATTTTTAAAATTCAATATTATTTCGAGATAGCAATGCCCTTGTTTGAAAATTCAATATTACTGTTTTGTTTTCTACCTTTTTTGTGGATACCTTATCCTTCCCTAGTTCTACTTTTCTTCTCTTCTCTCATGTTATCAATCTTTTGTCCCCTGCGGATTAGTTTTATCAATTTCATCCCTTATAAGTCTAAACTTCCAATGTTTTAGTCCTTTCATCCAAACAATTAAATTGAAGGATTTGTGGATTACACTTGATGTGGGGAAACAAATATTTCGGGGATGTGAACTTTAAGAGATCAAGTGGATAAAAGTAATGCATCTTCAAGGGACTAAAACATGGCTATTTTTTACTATTAAATAAGACACTTCTGTGACAAGCGAGGTGGGCTCTTCTATTGTCTTCTAATTTTTTTCATTTTAATTCAATTGGTAAAAATTACCTGGTCTTTTGGGAAACTACCAAACATAATATTTTTGTCTCTTAATACGTTATAAGAGAACAGTACCAAACATAATATTTTTTTTTTTCTCTTAATACTTTATAAGAGAACAGTAATCTCTTGTGGTATTCTTCTATCATAATATTTTCCATTTGTATTTTTATCATGTAGAATCTAGTTTTTGTTTTTTGAAGTAAGAGTCTAGTTAATGATATGCTTTAGAAGAATATATTGCTTAGTAATTCCTATTATTTGTAATTTGCAGAGATACGGTGAAATAAGCAAACAACGACTTGATAGGGCAATACTTACTTTTTTTCAGCATTTCCGAAAGTCTTATGTAGGAGATCAGGCAATTCATTCTTCCAAGGTAATATAATGTTTCAATAATTGTTACAAACATAAATTTAACTTTCTGCACGTCTTCATGTGTGTTATTTCTTTATTTATGTTGCAGCAGTTATATGCCCGGTTATCGGAGCTTCTTGGCCTGCATGATCATCTATTACTGCTGAATGTTATTGTTGGCAAGATAGCAACTAACCTAAAGTGCTACACTGAGGTGCATTTTTAGTTTGTTCTTGTTTCCCTCCTTCACAAATTATTTGATGGTCTAACACACTAGGTGTATTTGCGTTAATTTCAGAGTGAAGAGGTCATTGATCACACCTTAAGTTTGTTCTTGGAGCTTGCATCGGGGTTAGTTTAGATGTATTGATGAATATTAGCCACCTTTTGTTTTTTGGTCAGGACAATTCATACCCAAATTTACTGATTTCTCTTGTAACAGCTACATGACTGGGAAGCTACTTCTGAAGTTGGATACAGTGAAATTTATCGTTGCCAATCATACGGTAGATTATTTTTTTTTTGTCAATTGCTCATAAATGTTCCATAGGGAGTTGGTAATTGCTCTTTCTTGTATGGTTGTTTGGGATTTGCCATATTGCATTTTCAGCCATTTATAATTAAATTATTTTTTGGAAAAAAATTTAGATGGATGGGGATTATTGAAAGACTCTCTCATCCGGTGTAAAACATCCAACTCTGGATTGTCAAGAATTCCAGAATCCAGAGCTGATTTATAGGACATTGGTCTAACTTTTTAGATGAGTTGGCTTCGAATTAGCATTCATATACCAATATGATTTAAGTTGCTAAAAATAATGGTGTACTCAACTTCCTCTCTGTATCTCCTCTTAATATGAGATAAACCACCTTATTAACGTATAATTTATTTTGTTACGAAGAGTATCACTTGTCTAGAGATTCTTGCTTTCAGCAACCTAAGTGACATGGATGCAAGCAAAATATAATCCATTATGGTTGTAGTTGAATCTCGTAGTTAATTGAGAATCGAGGAATGAGAATTTATCTAATTATTGAACATGTTATGCTGGTTACGTTTAAGGGCTTTGGATAAAATACGGCAAAACATGTTATGCTGGTATCTTGCGGTTTGCACTGCCCTCTGGTGCATTTGATGGTAGTGAAATGGTGGGAACTTGTGGGGTACTCTCTTCCTTTCAATTTTTTTTTTGGATAATTGTTTATTTCTTGTTGAGAAATCAAATCAAATTTCCAAACAATAGTAAATATTAAGGTAAATGGGTGGAAAATTCAGAAGTATATTCCAATAGGCGGAGCGGAGGCCTTGTTTCTTAACTTCACTCTCATAAAAAGAGGTGGGTTGGAGAGGTGAGGCAATTAATGTCCAGTAAGTTAATTTCATGATTGGAAGAATGTCCCTTCACTATATGAAAGGATCATCTAAGGAAGATGGGTATCGCAATCCAAGATCAAGAGAAGAGAGAAAGTGTGGGTGATCAGTTGAAGTGGTGCGAGTCTCTTCTCTTGTGAGTGAGTGTTTGTTATTCCCTGTAACTCTTGAGTGGAGTACTTGGGTTTGTGAGGTGATACATAGCTTGAGTGGGTTACAATTTTGTAATCTTGTTTGCGATAGCAAATTATTTGTTGAGAGTTTCCTAGGACTTATGCATGTGGTGTTGTTGATTACCTTCTTTGTGGTGCGTTCCAACAAATATCATTGATTGTGTGGGTAAATTTGTTGGCATGTGCAGTTTTCCCCTATTAGAGCAGAATATTTTAGAGTGTACAGTTTTGAATAATATGAGAACAAACAATTACAACTGATGTATATGTATATTCTACTCTAATATTGCCAACATTTATTTGGTCTCAGCCTCCCTTTGGAGCTCTGCAAATGTTGTTTCAAGGGGTCCCCATTACTAATATATAAGATCCTTTGCCATTTATATTTTCTGGATTCATATGTACTTGGCACAATCTGATTTTGAGGGATTACTCCCTCACAAGGTTCACTAATCTTTCTAACAAAGTTCTATTTCTGTAAATAGAAGTTGATGTGAATTGATTTTAATCTTTCTGAGAATAGGGCATCAATGATGTCTTCCCCATATCTCCCCTCTTTTTGTGCAGGAGGGGTTACCTCCATCTCCTTGTATTTTCCACTTTTCTTTGTATAGATATAAATTTGTATGCATTGTTGTCCTCATTCTTTTCTGTCACTAAAATTAATCTCAGAGGGAACATTTTCCATTTTTGGAAGCAAAGAAGTGCTCCCGCAGCAGAACGACTTTCTATTACACTATTGGCTGGTTGATATTCATGGAGGATAGCCTTGTGAAATTTAAATCTTCAATGGATCCACTCCAGCAGGTACTTTATCACCCATCTTCCTGATATGCTTACATAGCCATTTTTCATCTATTGCCTACTAAGGGCCGTTTTGTTCAAGTTTAAAGTAGTTTTATAGTCGTAGAAAAAACGATTTATTTTTAGAGATTGTATATAAAGTAAAATCAATTTTTATTTTAAAAAAGTAGTTATAATTGCAGTTTTTTTTTTCTTTCTAGAATCTACTCAATAATCACAAAATTGATTTATTTTCTCCAAATTCTATATTTTTTTCAAAATTTGATTTATTTTCTCCAGATTCTATATTTTTTTCAAAAGCTTTGACCAACATTCAAAAAAATTTAAAGAGGCTTCTTTTCCAGAAAAAAGCTCGAACAAATGCATTTTTTCAGTTGGGGTTTCTATTGTTTTCCTTTTGGTTTTCTGTTATTTAGATAATAATCAGTTCAGGGGGCCTATTTTCAAGAAAATTAAATCAAAATATACATCACATAAGTATGCTTATACATTAGCTTTTGTACTTCCTTCTATGTTAGGAAATAGCAATTTTTATTTGTGTTAATTGTGGCATCTAGATGATTTTTTTCTTATCATTAATCAATTGGTTTTGGATTTAGCAAGCATATTACTTTCTCTCTGTTTTAGGTTTTCCTCAGTTTGGAATCAACTCCCGATTCAGTTTTTCGAACAGATGCTGTAAAGTATGCACTTGTTGGTTTGATGAGGGACCTTAGAGGAATCACAATGGCCACAAATAGGTTGGTATTTGTGCAGCTTGTCTTATTAAAAAATGAAAATGACGAAAACAGTTAACCTGACCTCCATGTTTTTCATATTTGTGTTTCTTAGTCGCCGAACTTATGGCTTTCTATTTGACTGGTTGTATCCTGCACACATGCCTATACTCTTAAAAGGAATCTCACACTGGACAGACAACCCAGAGGTATAGAATCTTGTGGATAATTTTTTTAATACATGCATATACATGAAATGGTTAGTTTCATTTGGTTATTCGTTACTCAGAATTCTTAAACCAAAGAGCTGTTATATCAAAATATCATCTTGCAGATACTAGCATAGCACATGAATTACCCCATTATATCCTATCATGAGAATAATTTACAGTATCTGCTAACAGCAACTGGTTTTTCTAACCTTTCCTGAATATTCTCAGCTAAATCTTGTACTCATTTTTAAACTCACCATGAGTTTAGCATTATTATCACAATAACTATAACTTTATAGGAAGCCGGTGAGATGAGATTTGGTGATTCTAATTTGTGGGGATGCTGCCTCAAACCCTCTATTGATTGTGACAGTACTTCTACTGTTTTTTAATATTGGATTGTGAGTTGCAGTAACACGCTTCCATGCAGCCACTCGATTCTCTTTGGCAAGGAGCAAGGAAGGCTGGACCAACTGTTAGGAACTCACAAACTCTAATCTTCAAGATTAGAGAAATGGGATTTTTTTTGCCCGTAAATATTATTGAAAACAAGGGAAGTGATACACAGGGGATACTAACCCCCTTCCAACTAGTGCACTCTCTAGTTTACTAGATTTCACAAAATAAATGCCTAGCATCCATTGGGAGGGGTTTATATGAGATAGGAGCAGGATACAAACAGAGTAAAACCCAACTAACCACTAACAATCAACAGTTAGTTTACAACCTTCCCTCTTTTCCTATATTTTATCCTTTGATGAGGGTTTATTCTGGGGCATAACGCATTGCTATTCATGTATTCCAGGAATTGCTTCTGATCCATTTATTCCGACGTTGGTGCTTCTTTCCTTACTTATGGTTTGCTTGCTTCTGCAGGTTACGACCCCATTGTTGAAGTTCATGGCTGAGTTTGTGCTAAATAAAGCTCAACGTTTGACCTTTGACCCTTCTTCTCCAAATGGAATACTTCTCTTCAGGGAAGTTAGTAAACTGATTGTCGCTTATGGATCTAGAATTTTGACTCTTCCGAATACTGCTGATGTATATACGTACAAGTACAAAGGAATATGGATTTGTTTAACAATACTGTCAAGAGGTGAAATCCTTACCCATTGGTTATTTCTATTTGCATTACATATTTAATGTCAAGTGTGTTTCTTTTTGCAGTAGCAAGTATGCACATACATATCTTGTTGTAGTTTTAGTTTGATAAGTTTTTTTAGTAGATTATTGTTGGAATAATATGAAATACACAAACATAATGGCATAAAATCCCATACATAGAAAAATGTATACCTGGATATTCCCTTGGAACCTGTACTTTCTTAGCAGGATGTATTAAGCTTTCTTTGGTTGAGCAGAGTCTGTAACTTCTACCCGGGAATAGTTGTCTATGCTTAAGTACATCACATTGTTTTTATCATTGCTATATGGATCTTTTAGCTTTTAGTTGTTTTGGTTTCATTCAATTTGAACCGACATCCTAAGTCCCTGGATGGTATTATGATGAGTGATAAGTTGTTGTGATCATGTTGATTCTTATCCTTCAATTGATGTACCAACAAATTTTGTGTCACAGCCCTTGCAGGAAACTATGTCAACTTTGGCGTGTTTGAGTTGTATGGCGACAGAGCTCTATCTGATGCACTTGATGCTGCTCTGAAGATGACACTGTCAATTCCCATGTCTGATATATTGGCTTATCGAAAGGTGCACGCAAACAATTTTCTTCCCTCATACTATTTACGTATACACTCTTTGTTCTTCAAACTTAGTTTTGCAATCATATAATGAAGAAAGAAAAATATAAAATAAATGATTGCATCAATTAAGAACTTTTTAAAAGAGTGTGTCAAAAAGTGTGTTGCTTGCACTCCTCTCTGTTGTAAGAAAAAAGGATTCATTTAGATCATTGTAGCGATTGTTTTATCCTTATCAGTGGTTGTACATATTAGTATATGTTAACTATATACATATTGAGAGTCAATCTCTCAAGTCATTCAGAACCTATGATGTAAAAATATTTGTTTTTATTATAATATACTACTCCAAACTCAATTATAAGCAAAAAAAATGCATTAATGTGTTGCACTCAAATATAATCAAAAGTTACTATTCTAAAAACACCCTCACATTAATTATTAATCTTGTGATAAGATGATCATTATAATTAGTGGTAGTCTAGTAAATGTGTTTACTCTTTCTTTTTGGAAAATGCTATTTAGTAAGAATTTTTTTATGCAAGAAAGAGAAGAATCTTAGGTGGCAACATTTAACACTTACAAATTATAATCACTCTCTCTCCCATGTATGGTTAGCCAATTTTTGATTGGTCAAATTCCCTAATTTTGTGGATTCTTCTCTTTCTTGTGTAAATATTTCTTACTAAATAGCAATACTCTTGCTGATAATTGAGTCCAGAGGGAGTAATGTGAAAGATTTATATTGTTCAAATGACAACAAAACAAACATCAAAATCAAGAGAAAGACTGGTAACTTCAAGAATACCAGCCCCATCAGTGAGATCTCATCCATCTCACTTGAGAGGGAATCTGACAACTGTTTCTTCTACTTTGTTTGTCGCTTGCGTAGCAGTCTTCCAAGAAAGCGAATGAGTGCAGTACTGTGGATGTGTTGCTTTGAATTTCTGCAATACTGTTTTTAAAAAATTGAAATAAACCTAAATATTACGTATTCAGACACAGATCTTATTATCAGGTCTGATTTATAACATGTAATCTGCATGTGTTCAACTTCCACGCACCAGAGCCAAACTCAGACATACTAAGAGTACCCGCACTGCATATCCAGTACAAATAAAAAGGGATACGGGATGGTTTGTACTGTACACTTACCAGTATCCGATACGTACCCAATACGGGTTCTTTATTTTTGGGTTTATCTTTCCAAATTCTTTTTTCTAGACTTACTGAAGCATGTTTCATTTCAACTTGTACATACACGTAGGTTTGCGATTATATATGATTAGTCCCCTGTGTGTGTGTGTGTGTGTGTGTGTGTGTGTGTGTGTGTGTGTGAGAGAGAGAGAGAGAGAGAGAGAGAGAGAGAGAGAGAGAGAGAGAGAGAATGTGAGGGAGATAAGAGACCACAGCAACAGTATTGTCAATGCTCTTGCATGAAGGAGTTTCTTAGATATAATTATTCACCAGCCTTCGTCTAACAGCTTATCTACGTCTTAGTTTATCCAGGTCCTGAATTATGTGTCTGACTAGTTATGTGTCAGCTTGCCAAACATTAGTTACGGTGAGTCGGTGAATGCTCACTTGGCTTTCATTTTTATGCAGCTAACAAGGGCGTATTTTGCATTCTTGGAAGTTTTGTTCAACAGCCACATCTCTTTCATATTGAGCTTGGACACAAACACCTTTATGCATATAGTTGGCTCCCTCGAATCTGGTCTAAAAGGCTTGGATACAAATATATCATCACAGGTTATGATTACATATCATTTGCATCTTCCTTTCTTGGAACTAAATCACTTTTTTTTTTTTTTTTTCCGGAGGATTCTTCTTCCGTAAGTATTATCTATTTGTTTTCTTGTAACTTTGTTGCTGTCTAACTCTTTTAATTTCTCATTACAGTGTGCATCTGCTGTTGATAATTTGGCTGGTTTCTATTTTAACAACATCACTATGGGAGAGGCTCCAAATTTACCTGCAGCTGTCAATCTTGCTCGTCATATTGCAGAGTGTCCCACTCTGTTCCCAGAAGTAAATATATTTAAAATTTTACGGCTCACTAGTCAGTTATACATTCATGATTCATCCATAATTTTCCTCTAAATTTTTTAATGAAAGTATTTCTGTAATCTGAAAAAAAAACTGTTGTAGATAATTTTAGAGAAATTATAACCAAACACACAAAAATCATGGAGGGCATACTTTCGTAATTTTGTTAAAAGTGCAAGGGCATAATTGGAATTCCAACTGAAAATGAGGATAATTTAGTAAATTGCCACAAGAAACCTATTACTCTCTCTTGAACTCTGCCGCGGCCTCCTGTTCTCCCTCACGCTGCCCCGAAGAGAAGAGTGTTGCAGAGAAGAGAGGAAGAAAAAATATGGAGGAATTAATAAACAGTGGAATATGGTGTCCTTGTATGCTGTTGCTTTATTTGTCAAGCTATCATTTCTGATAATCTTAATATTGCCTTCATTTTGCTCCAATTTACACAATAGAAGTTATACAACTGATTTAAATTTTTGTGCACATAGCGTATTCTAAATTGCCTCCTAGCTCCAGAAACAATACTACCATTTTAGTTTATTCATTATACTCATCTGAATCGGTTTTCTACTTGGAATGGGGAGTGGGGGAATATTTATTTACGTTATGTGACTTGGGTGTCTTCTTCATGCCTAGGTTTTGAAGACTCTGTTTGAGATCTTATTGTTTGAAGATTGTGGCAACCAATGGAGTCTGAGCAGGCCAATGTTGAGCTTGATACTCATAAATGAGAAGGTAATGGACCTTCCAATTATTTTTCATATTTTCATAAAATTTACTGCAAACAGTTATTATGCTATATATCCTCCAGCTTGAAGTTCATTTTCATTATACTAGATGTATATTTATTGGCCGACTAGTTAGTGCTCTAATTTAGGCATTGAATCGGCTTGTAAGTAATCCTATACACAATATATTCTTATAAACTGATTAGAGACACAATTCCAGTTATACTCTATTTGATTGTCAAACTGAGAGTTGTCATTTACTTGCAGACATTCTCGGATTTGAAAGCTCAAATCTTGTCATCACAGGTATTTTCATTCTCATCCTTTTTTTTGGATATAGGCATTTGCGTTCTCATCCTAACTTCAAAGTCGGATTATAGAAATTTTAATCATCATTTTTTATCTAGCTAAGGTTTTTAACATATTAGACAGAGACCCTTCGTCTTGATATATTTCTTCACATAACCTTGTCAATACATCAAAGTGATAACAATAAATTGCTAATAGAAATCTATAATGGTTCAGTTTTTGTAACTTTTAAATTGCATATGTTATTCCACTGTCATTATGTGGTGTTAACGCTGAGTGGTTATCTTTTGCAGCCAATGGATCATCATCAACGGCTCTCTCTATGTTTTGATAAACTTATGGCTGACGTTACTCTAAGCTTAGACTCAAAAAACAGGGATAAGTTTACTCAAAACCTCACCATATTTCGGCATGATTTCCGTGCCAAATAACTTGGTTTTTTATGGAGTAAAACATAAGATGACATATCAAAAAATTGAGAATGATTGGTTGTATATTGTCTGGAGAATCTGTCACCCTATGTTTTGGGGGCATCTTGGAATCCTATCATTGGAAGAAGCAGCCACATTATGCAATTTCTTCATTTCGCTCTTATGTGAATGAAATGTATTCTTTGTAATTACGGTTCTTTGAGTGTGCAAGTCCCAATGTATACTAGTGGAGGTACTGTACCCAGCAGTGGGTTTTTCAAAGGGTGATACAGAACAGATTAAGGGTGATACAGAACAGATTTTAAAGGTTTAAGGAAGTGGTCCGGACAAGGGACTTGATTAGAAAATGGAGGGAGGGGTGAAATAGGAACCTCCTGAAGGGTAGAGCTATTGAGTTAGATATATTCTTTTTATATAACTCATGTACATTATCTATGATTTTCTTTTAGAAACTTCTTAGATATTATTTGATATTTTTGTATAATTTATTTCTCTGCACTCCTAGCCAAAATCAGAAAAGAAAGTGGAAGAAGAAATCGTGTTTGGATTGTGATAGAATCATAGAAGAGAAAGGTTCATAACACACTTGTTGCCCTCTCTTATTATTCATATAAATTTGTTGAAATTTGAAATGTTTTGTTCCGATATCCTATGTAAATTTAGTGTTATAAATTATAGGATAGACATTTTAATTATTTTTTTCCCTTTTTTGATAGGGTATAATAGAGCTGATTTGAAGGGATTCAATTGTACATATTCTATTATAAATTAACATATTGCGAGTCAATCTCTCAAGTCACTCGCAGTAGTTCAGGTCTTTCTCTTAGTCTGTGTATCAAAGCTACCATTTTGTGGGTATGTTTTAAAGCCTTGAAGTCTCAATACAGAAGCACTAAACGTCCTAATTTAAAAACCCTAACCTTCTAGTTCTCTTGGTAATCAGCACCATCAATTTTGGACTGTTGATGACACAAGATTAAGAGGCAACCAATGTGCTTACTGTTGGGAAGTTGCCGTTACACCTTAAATAACATTTTACCCTGCTGATGTGTACAACCAATGCGCCACCATATGTAATTTATTTGTTGGGTCGCTAGTCCTGACCTGGTTCTTAGTCCCAAATATGTGTTGTAGTCAGTTACCTGATTCAACCTCTTTTCATCTCTGTTTAGTTGTCTATTTTTGCACATTCATCACCATTCTTTGTATTTGAGCATTGTGCCTCTAGTTTGTATCATATCCAAGAAGGTGCATTTGGTATTGCATTTAACTGTTTTTGGTCCAACTTTGAGGTGCTTGTTTTGGTTTTTGATGGCAAGAGTCTACAAATAAGACCCCAATCTCATTTGTGTTCTCGAACAATCCCTCTATCACATTGGAAAAATTTGCAGCACAGAATTGTATGGATTAGCAGAGCAGCTATTGAGAATTGTATGGATTAGCAAGCAGCTACAAGTACTTGTCTACAAAGTACATGGTTATTTATTTTATTTGATTAAAAAAAACTGTAAGAAAAATATAATCAGAACCAATCTCATCTCATTGATTTCACTTCTTCGTACTTTTAAATTGATAACATCATTGAAGGATTTTAGTAATCAAACTTCATGCTTGCCTTCTTCTTCTTTTTTTACTTGCCTTCTTTGTTCTATATTCTGTTTTCAGCAAAAATATTTATAAAGATAATGTGGGTGCTGTTTTTAGAGAGTGGGGTATAGTTATTTTATTTTACAAAATAATAAAATTAAAATAATAAAGATAGAAATTTTGGGTAGTGTGTATAAGGTTTTAGGTTCGAATAAACTAAAAAAATTTATAAGTCATGAAAATATTTTGACAAAGTAAACATTTTATTTCATCAAACGAGTTTATAAACTTTTTTTTTTTGTGAAGTAATCTAGTAGCTAAGTGGGATGACCGGAGTTCGAATTTCAATCCTCCCCTTTGCATATATAAATGCAATGTTTGAACTAAGTTCGTGTGATAGTTTACAAACTAATTTACTCCATCCGTCCCAAATTGATTGACACAGTTGACTGTATCATGTATGTCGATGCATAACTTTGACGATTAATATTTTTAATTGTATAATAGTAAAAATTATAAAAATTTGATATTTTGACAATTCTCATCGAGACGAATCAAACAACATATTATATGCTAATATTTATTTTTGTTTATTAGTAGAAAAATAAGATCAAAGCAATACATGTAAATAGTGCACAACATTCAACTGTCTCCGTCAAATTGTGACGAAGGGAAGCTATACAAGTTAGTTAGATTATTTGTATTCTACATTCTTAAAATATAAAAAAATATATATATAATAATGTAGTCAATATAAAATTTACTTTTTTTTTTGTATTAAAAATAAGGAAAATAAAGTGCAGAGAGAGATAGAGAAAGGGGAGTTTGACAATCAATCTTATCATCTGAAATGGCTGCTACTGCTTCTTCGAGTATCGCAGGAACAGGTCTCACCCTCCTCAACTGCTTCTCTTCTTCTTCTTCTCGATGTCGAACTCGTTCTCGTTCTGTAACAATGGCCGTATCCACCGACCAGAAACCCAAGACCGACAAACTCATTCTCCGCAAATCCGAAGAAGCTTTCGCCGCTGCCAAGGTTGGTTCTTCACTTTCTCCTTCTTTGTTTTTTAGTATCTATCTATCTATCTATCTCATGGAGAATCGATTTCATTTGATATTGTTGTTGTTATTGTTAAGGAATTGATGCCTGGAGGTGTTAACTCTCCCGTTCGTGCCTTCAAATCAGTTGGTGGACAACCCATTATCATTGATTCCGTCAAAGGATGTCGCATGTGGGACATTGACGGCAATGAATACATTGACTACGTTGGTTCTTGGGGTCCTGCAATTATTGGTCACGCTGATGATCAGGTTTTCATATCTAATTCCCTAATTTGCCCCTTCAATTATAGTATTGCTGTTTGTTTGTTTATACTTGAAACAAACTCTTTTCAATTTCAATTATTACTTACATTACAGGTGCTTGCTGCTCTGTCTGAAACAATGAAGAAAGGAACTAGCTTTGGTGCACCTTGTCTTCTGGAAAACACTCTAGCTGAGATGGTTATTGCCGCAGTTCCCAGCATTGAAATGGTTAGGTTTGTTAATTCCGGCACAGAAGCATGCATGGGAGCACTCCGTCTCGCACGTGCTTATACTGGCAAGGAGAAGATCATCAAGTTTGAGGGCTGTTATCACGGCCACGCTGATCCTTTTCTTGTTAAGGCAGGCAGTGGAGTTGCCACTCTAGGACTTCCTGATTCCCCTGGTGTTCCTAAAGCTGCTACTAATGAAACCCTTACGGCCCCCTTCAATGACTTTGCCGCTGTTGAAAAAATCTTTGAGGCCAACAAAGGAGAGATAGCCGTAGTTTTCCTTGAACCCGTTGTTGGAAATTCTGGTTTCATTACACCTAAACCTGATTTTCTTAGTTCCTTGCGCAAAATCACCAAGGAGAACAATGCCCTTCTTGTGTTTGATGAAGTGATGACTGGATTTCGTTTGTCGTATGGAGGTGCTCAAGAATATTTTGGCATAACTCCTGATATAACAACTCTGGGGAAGATCATTGGAGGGGGTTTGCCAGTAGGTGCATATGGAGGGAGGAGAGATATTATGGAGACGGTGGCTCCGGCTGGACCTATGTACCAGGCTGGGACCTTGAGTGGGAACCCTTTGGCAATGACTGCGGGCATACACACTCTGAAGCGCATTAAGGAGCCAGGAACTTACGAATACTTGGACAACATTACAGGCGAGCTTGTTCAAGGCATTGTTGAAGCTGGTAAGAGGGCAGGGCATGCAATATGTGGTGGACATATAAATGGGATGTTTGGTTTTTTCTTCACCGAAGGACCTGTTTACAATTTTACAGATGCAAAAAAGAGTGATACTGCCAAGTTTGCTAAGTTCTTCTGGGGTATGTTAGCAGAAGGTGTCTATTTGGCACCTTCACAGTTTGAGGCTGGGTTCACAAGTTTGGCACATACTTCTGAGGACATCAAAAAGACCATTGCTGCTGCTGAGAAGGTCTTTAGGGAGATCTGAATGTTCAATTTTGTCTTATTGCTACTTGAGTTTTTGAAACATCGATTTTTATAGTTTTGTAGGTTAAATTAGATCAATGTATTGTATTATTATGGCAGCTTTTTCCAAAAAAAAAAGTATTATTCTGGCAGTTTTCATTATAATCTGTATCATTTCCGCTTCCTGTTGTCTATATCTAGTCGGTGTGTTGTTTTAAGTTGTGATGTAATTCTCTTGAATTTGGAATTGCAAGTGTTTGAATCCGTTGTTTGACTTATAATTCTTGCATTGCATCTTCATGTTAAATTCCTGCTACTCTACTGTATTTATTCATCTTCGCGGGACTAGCCTGTTTGGAAATCCAGTGGTCTACCACCACTGCATGTTCAGTCACTGCTACAAAGTGTGGCATTTAGGTAAAAGTGGTTTTTAACAAAACCAAACAAATGCGACATCCATCTATATTTGACCCAGCATTCTCTTTTATCCACGTTTGTAACCTTTCGCAATTGTATAGGCAAGTTGAAGCTATCTTTCGGTATCGGCAGTCTATAACCTTTGTAAGTTTTATATATATGTTAACTAGGGTAAACCATACTTATGTTTCACTTGTACACTATAGAATTGACCTTGTAAAGTCTGTAAATTTGTTTATTTTCTATCATCATGCCAAACGCCAGTGTCAATAATAATAATTAGTTTGTATATTATTTTAAGGACTCTTCAGAAAGGCCAACTAGTGTGAAGGTGCTGGAAAGGTATACATCAAAACAATAATATGCCCTTACTATAAAAAAATAAAATAAAATAAAATAAAATATGCCCTTCCAGCAGGGACAAAATGTATATGATTTTTTACATTCTTTTTATTTTTCTTAAATGTGAAGCGACACATTGCCATTTAAGTATTGTTGGGGTTACAGTTAGAGCTGGGTATACGGACCAAGGTCCGCGGGCCAACCCGTTTAACCCGCAGCCCGCGCGGTCTTAAGACCATTTTTTTTTGGCCCGTTTATATTTTTGCCCGTGTGGGTTGGACCGTTAAAACCGCGGGTTATGCGGGTTAAATCCGCGGGTTTGCGGGTTAGCCCGTGACCCGCATTCTTTTTTTATATATATAATTAATTACAAAATTTACCATTTATAAATAATTTGGTCCATATCCAAATCCAACACTTTTAACAAAAAAAAAAAGTCTAAACCTAATTATAAAAAGCAATAACACACTCCTATTTTTACTCACGTGGACAACAACAAACACAAAACATCAGGATCCAATTCAAGTGTTACAATGGAGGCATCAAGCAGGAGTGACTATTTTCCTTCAGTTTTCAATTAGTTAATTATATACATTACTGTTTTGTTTTTGAATCGGTTGGTGGTATTAGATTTTTGGTTGTACTTTTAATATTGGTTTGGATTATTAAATTTCTTTTTTATATTTTGCACAAGTTAAAGTTCTTATTCAATATCATCTGGGTTTATTTTATGGATTTGAAGTATGTGTAGAGAAATAATTACGATAAAAACGAGTTGAATTTGATTTTAGTTGCATTATTTTCAAAGAGAAGATAGATAAACTCAATGATATATCACAAACTTTATTTATTTTTATTTGTTAGTTCAAGTTATAACATAAAATTATTAATAATATAGTTTTTTTTAGCTTTTATTATATCAATATTTTACTAATTTTGTTTATTTTTTTGAAAAAAGTTTTTTTTTTGTAATAGTCCGCGGGTTAACCGTTTAACCCGCGGGCTTACGCGGACCGAACTCGGACTTAATTTTAAAACTCGTTTATATTTGATGACGGGCTTGTTCGCCCCGTTTAATATGCGGGCTTATGCGGGGCGGGTTAAACGGGGCGGACTAGCCCGCATACCCAGCTCTAGTTACAGTGTCACCATATTCTCTACAACCACATTAGCTTTTCCAATGCATAATAGAAAACAAACAAAATGAACCAAAACTACATAGGGAAAAAATATCTTTAATTATGTTGAACCTCTAATAACTATATAACAAATACTAACAAAATTGTTAAATTACAACCTCAAATGTATCACAACCTTCGCACATAATGTATAGTGCAGTTAAATTAAATTCGGTCTTTATACAAAATGTGGGTTTTAATCTGCAGCCTCTGTCAAAATGGTCCGTATGGGCTTCGGCAAGCCGGTCATGCAAAAAGTCCAACGTAACCTGAAATCTCAGAACAATGAGACATTGAGATTGATTAAAAAAATGGTAGAATCAACACATAACTAAGATTTTTGTTGAATACAAGACGTATCCGAGAGAACACATAACAATCAACATCAGACTCAGAGCATCCAATGACCTATCAGGAGAGATGGCACTATCATTATTGAGATCCCACATCGACAAATGACATGGTCCAAATAGCCCTTATAAGTTATAAGGCTAGGGCAATCGTCACCCATCAAGTTGAGCTAAGTTTTTGGGATTGAGTTAGTACTAACTTAAGTTCTAAGATAATGGCGCTGTGATTTCTCAAAAGAACAAGTTTGTGACACTTCTATCCTATGGACTCCAATGCCATATTCCTTGCAAGATAGGTTGAGCCTCTTCCATACACCCATAGAGGTACAGGAGATTAGTTGGAATACTAAATCATCTCACTGTAACTCATCCAGATATATTTTTACCAGTTAGTGTGGTAAGTCAGTTTCTTAATTCTCACAGTGAAGGACAGTGGGTTGGGATGTTATAATTCACATACTGAAATATATCAAAGGAGCATCAAGGAAAGGTCTCTTTTTTATATATATAAAGATCATAATTGAATCATGGGATATTCCAATTGAATTATGACTAGTCAAGTGCAAAAGTAGATTATCTAATCATGGCTTCAGCCACTTCTGAACTTACATGGCTCGATCAATTGGTTAAAAAACTGAGATTTGGGGATGTTTCAGAGGACACTCAGGTGTGATAATTAGGTTGCCTGTTGCCTCAATTTCAGTATTCTGTGAGGACCAAACACAAAGATAGATCATTATTTCGTTAGGGAGAAAATGTCTTCACCATGTTATTGAGGGATCTTTGGATTGATTTTATAAATGAACCAAAATGTATACCAGAAATATAAAATAATAGAACACCGCCACTTATAATTTGAGGTCTATGTCTCTGTAACACTAAAACATAAAACAAGATAAAAGTGTATAAAGAAGAAAAATAGGAGATGAACTCCTCCCTCAGGCACAATGCTAGCCTATGCCTTTTCCAAAATAATCCATAACCCCACTGTCCCCCTTTGCACTCTTTTTATAACCACCTTTCTTCATTGCATCACCACCTTACCCAATACTCCACTGCCGCCTGTCCATTCAATTTTATAACTGCACCTTTCATTATAAAAAACCACTCTACCCAATTCTCCACTGCCACCTGTCTATTCAGTTATCTCTTGTAGTATTTTTATTATTTCCCATCTTACCCACCTAACAACCGTATTCTAACATCAGCCCCTAAGCTAGCTTTTGGGGTTGATTTAGGAGTTAGGAGTTAGGACTAACCCAAATTCTTAAGAATCATTCTAGCATTGAGGCTCGGATAAGAAAAAACTGAGACTCTTTATGTTTTGCTACACTAAGATAGTCCAATAGGACTTCCTCTTTTGTTGGTGATAAGACATGTCCTTTTGGTTAAAAATATGAGGTCTGTTTAGAGAATATGCTGACCACAGATTTATTGGTCGATTTTAGTTTTTTTTTTTTTGTAGCAAAGCATACAATAAATGCCTCTAAAGGTCAATAGATGATGCAATGTACCCCTTTGAAGGGGAAAAACAGGAAGAAATTATGTTTCACTTATGTAATTTAAGCACAAAGCATAAGGTTTAACTTCTATGAAGAACAGAAATTCTCCGCGTAAATAAGGAGCTCACACTTTTTGCATAAAAGATACTCTATACAGTTCAAGACAGTGAGTTTTCTAAAAAATTGAAAAGATGTTAAACAGTAGAGAAGGTAACTTCTTTGTGAGCAAAAAGTGGTCAATCCCTTATCTATGATGGACAATTTTTCTTCTGTATAGAAGTTAGATCCTGAAGCATAATAGTCCTTTTAGTCTGACAGTCAAAAATACAAAACCAGTAGATATCTATGAAGACTTAAATAATCCACAAAAATGCACTGAACTACTGATATGGAGCTAGGCTGCTCAAAGTTATAGCCTCAAAGGTCCTTGATGTTTACACAAGCTCAAAGTTAAATAAATAAAGCACCTTTTTAGTCTTCAAAAGTGAGTAAATGAAGAGTGGTGAGAAAGGGATGAAATATATGTACCTCGCCGGCTTTGGTTAGTTGAAGTTTACAACGAGTGCAGTATATGAGAGTGTGAGTGTCTTTAAGGTCTCCTTGCTTACAAACAGGACACCAAATCTGTTCTCTGTGCGTCTATTAATTAACAATTTAGAGGATGAAATCAGAGACTAAACATACATAGATAGTGAAATAATATGAAAAATGAAAGGTTAATTGGGATAATAGCAACATAGTACCTTGTCTGCATTTAAATCCATATGGTCGTAAACTGCACGAGCCAAGTAGTTATCCACTTCATCTTCCCAAGTATCAATTGCAGTTTCTAAGGCAACAGAAAATGTTGATATTATTGTTATTGTGTATATATATAAAGTTAACTAACATGAAGATAGTACAAGTTTGTGTGTATCCAAGTAAGTAAGTAAGTAGTACCTTGATAAAATATGTCTTGCATTTGAAGCAGTAACTCTTCCTGGTATGTGGTATGAGGAGATTGATCGTTCCATAAGAGATCATTATCATCATCATGATTATGTTGTTTGATAATTTGATGGAATTCATGGGATACAATATCCCGAAATGCAATATCCAAGTGATCCTAAATGCAAGAATGAATAGAGAGAGGTGTTGTGTTGATTAGTGAATTAATTTAGAATTGAAATAGAATTGAAATAGATAGATACCTGATGTGAGGTTGGGGGCGAGGATGACCTACATTTCCATAGCAACCGAGTTCTGTCTTCTCGCACCCTTTTCAAACAATTCTCTCTCAACTGACACCACCAATCGTATTATTATTATTATCAATCAATTTTCAATGAATGAATGAATGAATCCAGAATAATAGTATTACCTTTTGTTTCCAGAATTGGTAATTGCTGAATTCAGAATCGGATTTTAACGATAGCCGCCGCGTCGTAGAATTGACATTATTCTTCTCACATGATGATGATGATGATGATGACTCCATCGTAGTGCCTTCCTCCATATCTACCGCCGATACTCTCACCTGCGTTGCGTATAGCTTCCACTTCCAATCCTAAACTATATAATTGTAAACAAAACTAACTTTTTTTATCAGATTATTTTAGAATTTTGCTTATTTATTACTCCCTCCTCCGTCACAAAACTTTAATTTCTTTTTTTTTTTTTAGTTTTGTAAGAAATCAAAAAATAATAAGTAAAGTCATTTTAATCCTTATTTTATTAAGAAATGAAAAATATGTTTAATTAATGTTTTAACCTTGTAATGTGCATTGGTTTCTTAAAATAACTAAAATTTTGGATAAAATTAAAAAGCTAAAAAGACTAAAAATTTAGAATGGAGAGAATATTTGATTTCATTAAGCAAAGAAAATTCGGAAATTATCAACAAAAAACAAATATTAGTATATCCTATTTTTTTAAAAGAAAATAAAAATTATATCAAAATTTAGTTATTCTCTTTTAATTTTATAAATGTACTCATCACAAATACCCGATAATGAAGATTGTGAGGTTTCTAATTACTAATAAAACCTTCTTAGGTTTTAGAATCACTCGTTTCACACTATACTTTTTTTCATAAAAAAATAAGTGAGGTAATTTATTTTTTTTAACCATATAAGTGAGACAAATTGAACAACTATAATAGCGCACAAATGACATATGTAGTGTTGTTGTTGTTGATGTTAGGCTTATTGACGGTGGAGTAGAAGAACGTCTGGATTTATAAGAGAGTCCGACAATAATTCGATAGGTTATATAATAAGGGTTAACGTTTGTCTTGGAATAGGTGAGTATTTAAGACTCCCTTCTATGATTGATCAAAGCAAGAAGACTACCTTCAAATTCATCAAGAATAGATTATGGCAAAAAATTCATTCATGGAGTAGAAAAATCTTAACAGAAGACGGTAGAAAAAGTAACGATCAAATTTTTATATGTAGTCATCATTCTTATCCTAAACGAAAAAACAAAAAACATGTTATACATATTTTTGTGAGAATACGTGTCTAGAACGCAGTATTTAAACATTGTTTTCTTTTTTACATAAAGTTTAGTTGAGTTAAGTTTTAGAACTCACCATCAAACATATTTTAGGACTCAAGGTGTAGTTAAATAGCTACTTACATACCATCCTTATGTCAATAACAAGAGTTGAACTCACACTCTTATAGAGTATACGATCAATTCCTTGCCAACTGAACCAATCATTATCGACTTCAAACATGTTTTTCAATAATTTATCTTTTAAGTATTTTTTGTTCAAAATGAATGTATGTTGGGTATTTATGTTTGAAACCAATTTTTAAAATGTATATGTCACAAGATATAATTTATTTGAGGGCCCGTTTGTTATAGATTTTTTCAAAATAGATTTTTGTAGTGTTACATAATTTTGAGTAAAAAAAAATTACAAAGAATTTTTTTATATAAGTTTCAAATGAAAATTTGGTTTGAATAATTATTCTTAAAATGTTATTTTAGGTATTTGATCATTTTATTGAAACTTTTTATGAATATCAAAATTTCAAAAAATCACTTAATTTTGAAGCTATTTCAAATAGATTTTCATAAAAATCATTTTTGAAATACAACTTCTTTCAAAAAATTGTGATGTTGACCATGTATTGAGATCAATAATGTGTGTTTATGTTATATGATGTCAAAATTAGTGTTTCAATTTAGAAAAAACAAATATAAAAAAACCTGTAAATTTTGAAAAACGATTTTATAAAATTTATTTTTCAAAAATACAAAGAAAAAATCAATTTTTTTAAAGCTGAAACAAACATGCTCTGAAAATTAATCAAAATTACTTTTAAGAGGTGTGCAATTTAAAATATCAAAATACAAAAAGTGTATGTGTGCATTTTATTTCTTTTAACACGTTTAAAAATTACACATAAAATTAAATGATCGTGTATTTGACAATAAAACTTTGATATCAACCTATCGTTTATAGTTGCCAAAAAGGGTAAAATTATAAAGAGTGACGGGAAGATGACAAATTGAACATTTTGACCCAGTTATACTATTAAATATTGAAAAAAACTTACATGCATTTTTTATTTTTCCTCTCACAAAGAGGTAGTTTTTTTTATTAAAAAATAATTTTCTTTTATTTTTTCAAAATGAAAAAACACAAATAACCATCTCTTTGTGAGTGGAAAAGTAAGAAATGCATGTATGGAAATGCATGTAAGTTTTGTTCTTAAATATTAAGTGCAAGTCTATGAGTTATTGAGTATGGTTGTTTAAATGAATAGCACGAAGTGCATGTCAGGCATATATCGTTCAAATGCCGACAAATCTCACATGTTCTTATGAAGAGTCATTGGTCTTAGACGTATCCTTACCTTCTTTCATGATGAATGAATTTCTACCCGACAATTCATTGTTATCGTTTTGATTAGAGTGGTTTTGCATTATTGATTTTGTTTTCCTTGTTTCCGGGGTAAGGTCTAGTCCCCACCCACCCCCCGATTTTGTTTTCCTTGTTTTCATGGTAATGTCTAGACGCCAACATAGTTTGACGTGTATTCATTCCTTGATACTCGAATGTTCTTAAATTATCAAAAACAAAAAGTATGGTTGTTTGAATAGTCACCAATTAATTAGTTGTTTCTTATGTTGTTATTAGGGTTGACCCAACATTACACGAGACTTAAAGTAAATTTTGAAATGGTGCTTTTTTTTATGCACAAAAGAAAAAAAAATTGGCGGCATAAAGCCCCAGTTTTGATGGTTTCGACCTTGATCCTGATTATCAGGCTGGTCACACATTTTTTGTAAACAGATTTAAATAGATCTTAAAGATGAGTTTTTTTTTTTTTTAAGAATCTTAAGGACGAGTTATATCAAGTTTGTTAAGGAATTTACTATTTATTAGCATGTATAAATAGGAAATTAGTGAATATAATAATTGTAAAGTTTATCATTTGAGAGAGAAAATGTGTTTGGTAATTTTTTTTTTCACAAACTTATAGTTTCTTTTGGATACTATTTTCAAGTAACGCTTGAGCTTGTAACTTATAATTTTTTACACCTTTTTCCACTTTAAAAATTAATTTTACCGGATATTTTAATTTCAATATACGAGCTTTTGGGCTATTCAGCTATCTTAATTTTACCAAACCGCTAACCAACACTACACTATGGCATGAATCTAGTTATTGGGTTTAATTAAGATTAATTAAATATAACAATATTAAATTAAATCAATGTAAGCAGTGAAAGAAAGGACAGGGCGATGTGTTCTTTGTTTGTTCTCACTCTTCCTTCTGGGTTTGGCTGCTGTATCTTGAGATTCTATTCTCTCTCTCTCTCTCTCCCTAGGTAAGAAAGTAAACAAAGAAAGATGCTAGAAAACCTTCAGCCACCGGATTCTGCTGCTGCTGCTGCTGCTGCCACTGTGGTCAAGCGCTATGCTCCACCCAATCAGAGGTATTCATTCATTTCTCATTTCATTTCTTTGTAACAATAATAATAATAATAATAATAATTGATTAATAATTGATTATTTTGATGCAGGAACCGTTCTACCAACAACAGGCGCAAATCATCTTCATCTGGTTTCTTTCTTCTTTCTTTAACATTTATTATTATTTTCATTTTCCGTAATTGATTGTTTGTTACTCACTCACTCCCCTTTGTGTTTGCTGCTTTCTTTACTTATTGGCTGCATTGCAAATTAATACTATATATTATTATTATGTCTAAATAAATTGGGGTGGCTGGGTGCTTAGCTTATTATGCCAATGGAACAATTCGACACTTTCTACCCAATTCTGTTCAACAATGTTGCTATGCAACACAAACAATAATCTTTCAATGCTAAGCTAACTTCATAATCATTCTCACCCATACTTCAACACTTTATTTTCTTTATCATTAAACTACTACTTTTCTGAGTTCAATTGCTCAACTAATTCATAATAACAGTGTTGGCTGAAGCCATCAGGCATGGTCTTATAGGAGAGAAATTAAAAGAAATTTCACGAGGATAACTGTTTGTTCGTGTAAAATAAGTGGTTGAAGTCGGGAATAAGTCTTTATGCTCTTGGTGCTAGTGGACTTCTTCCTCCTCCGTAATGCATGTATTATTTCTCATTTACATTGCTCTATTTTGTTCGTTTCTAATTTGTATATGTCGTTTGGTTTCTATCAAATTCTGTAGATCGGCTTGATCGAACAAACAGTGCTGGTAGTGATTTAGAAAAGAATCAACTTGCTTTTTCAAGAAACATTCAAGTTCCAGATCGTGGAGATGCTAGCAGCAGTTATATTCTCAATGAGAACCATTATTCAAGATTAATTGCTTTAGAAGGTTGTAGTACCAGTGCAGCTTCCCAGCTTCTCAGTCATCGTGAGTCTACCCTACCTTTTGTTAGTGAGAACTTGTATATGTTGGGTTATTAAATTCAATATTCTTAGTTCTTTAGGTTTTCTCATTAGAACAGACTATATTAAGTATCCGATGCATGGCAAATACCTTCATTTGATTTGCATAGGATTGTGATATACAGATTTTAGGACTTTGGGAATACATTGATCATGATGATTTGTTTGGGCTTTTCCGTGGAAAAGGGATGCCTAAGACCATCTTTTAGTTTTATTTAGCACGATTTGTGCTCCTTCATCCTCTATAAATTCCCGAAGTACTTGTCTTGTTTGTGTCGTGCTGATAAAGTTTCCTTGAGAGATGATAGCTAACTGCCAGCTCTTTAACATTATTGGGAATTGTTTTGCTTATAAATATGTCTTGCGATTACGAGAGAGAGAGCGGCAGGGGGGCGTTGTTCATTTTCTGCTATCGGTGGTTAACTCTGTTGGCCATGGGCTTTTGTTTCCAGGCTGGACAGCTGCAATACAATCCTACAATAATCCCAAAGATTCATCTGGTTAGTGGACAATCATCTAAATTACTAGCTTTTCCATTTTATGAAATTTGTCACTTTGTGTCTAATATTTAGCGTTGATGGAACTTCAATTGTTTTACATCTCTCAAAAGTTTCTTTCTGAATTGAGTTGAGGTTACCAGTAGAACTATGAAATGATTCAAACTAACTACCGTTGCAGCAATTGACCAATTTTTTTTTGTTTGGCCGGCAGTTCTTTCTATAATTTATTACTATAAGCATGGTAACTAGATATGTTCAAAAGTGATATATCACGCAATAATTATGAGATTTTGGTGACTAAAGACTTACTGAAATATGTTGTTCACTTGTTTCTTATACAGTTCATTAGTGTTTGAGGATTCATCTCAACCGCATGCAGTATCAGTACTTTAGCCTTTTATATGTGATTTATAATTACATTTAGTCCAGTGTTTTGGTATAGTTCAAGCCGAGAGGACTTATTAAGTTAGCCTTTCATATCATTATTCTTTTAGCTACAACGTTATTCAATAATTAGCTTTGTGGTGTTGAGTCTTTTAGTTTCTATATTGCTATTGGGATGTCTTGTTTATCCATTTTTCACATTTGTAAGCATATATATTATATGGAGCATTGATATCATGAATAGCCGTCATAAATGCAGTGATAGACTGATAGCAGATTACAGTGTGTTGCATATACTCTGTTAGGTATGTGCATGATCTATGCTTATTAGTTTTTTTTTCTTGACAATTTCACATTTCAGAAAAACCAGTTATGTATTCTGGTGGGACATCAGTTTGGACTCAGTTCAGACTCCCTCATCAGGTTAGCTTTATATTAATCTTATTATAATAGAAAAAAAAAATCTTTATATTAAATATCCTTCCCCCCCCTCTTGCCTTCTAAATCTAATGTGATACTTTAATATATATTTTATCGCAGATCATGTCACCGGCTACGAGTGTTTCCTCTTCTGTGTCACAGCTGGACTTCCTGGGAGAACTTCGTCGACAGATGCACAGTGGCAATCCTAGTTTCAGCACATGATGGATGACATGAATTTTATAATGAAGCTCTTGTCTGTTTGTGATTTTATAATCAAGTTCTTTTCAAAGCCGAATGCTTTAAGAATACTTTACTTGACTACCTGTTTGTGATTTTGCAATGTTGGTATGTCAAACTCGCTATGCAATATATGCAAGACAAAATCAACATATGTGCGATGCCTGTGCAGGTGTTAATTGGGATGTCTTACATTTAGGATTCATATTCAAGGACATCTTACTCTATATGACTATACTTGTTGAGTACTACTACTACTAGTGCTTGTTTTCATAATTTTAAGGCATGGTGTGATTTTTTGTTGTAAAAACTGAAGAAACTGAATAATTATGATGCAACCCACATGAACCAGCTATGACGAATGACATTGAGATAAATGTCGTTTATGACCGATCTCATTTGTCAAAAGAGATCTATGTGCTACACGACGCTGTCAAATGAGTAAACTCAGTCTCTCTGGACCCTGTTAGCGCCAAATATGCTTGAAGACTCCCAAAGTTGGAGTAAGGCGAGACTAAATAAGACTGATATAAACAAATTTTGTAAAAAATTATCATTAGTAGATCATATTCAAGCTAATTCATTAGAAACTTCAGAAGAAGCTGGTGGAATAGCTAAACAATCATTACATATGCGATAAGATAATCAATGATGAACCAAGTCAATTATTTTTTTATTTTTTTGAAGTGTATGAACCAAATCAATTCTAATTTCCTAAAAGCAAAATATTTTAGCTGTACACAATTATCCACATCTTTCAAATAGTGGATATTGTATCTATTTAGATTGGTTCTCCACTTTCGAACAATGATTAACTTAACTTTTGTGTCAAATATCACACTTAGCCAAACATTTGAGAAATCCCATCAATAAATAATTAAAAATATAATATTTTTCTTTTACCATTTTATTAATTCTTCTCTACCGATAATTCCATCATGAAATTTTCTACTCACACACACAAAAAAATAGTTACACCCAATTTTTATTACATCTTTAAAAACCGTTTTTCATCGTTTTATGTTTCTACTTCACGTGCTCTCAAACTTACAAACTCCTTTAATGTGTCATTAATCATATTAATCATAATGGAAGATTGAATTTTGAAGATCTTGCGTTAAGACTTTATTGCTTATGTTAGTGAATTTATACTTCTTTTTCTTGTGATCTCATGTTTTAATGTTTTTTTTATAAGCAAAAAGATTGAATTAAAATGAGTGCAGGGGACACTCAATCCTTACAAAAATTGCGAAAACCATTAGATGCTTAGAATGCAAGCTAATGGATCGTTACACCAGTATGAGAAATGGATCGTTACACCAGTTTGAGAATACAAATGAATGATTAAGTTCTATTCGACCTACAAACCAAACCCAAGAAATAAAAATAATCTGACCAACAAGTGAGACCAAATTAAACACATCTCCACCAGGGACGGATCCAGGAATCTATAAAACGGGGGGCCGAAATAATTATATAATAAATATTAAATAAATCATAATTATAATAGTACTTAAATATACTCAATAAAAAAATAAAAAAATACATCACATTGTTTATCTAAATTATACACGACATTGCTCTATACCATAAAATTGATCAACAATTGAATCTGTATTAAATTTTTCAGCAATCCATCTTTCGGTGTAAGTAATCACATAATTAGTTTGAAATTAATTTTCTATCGTGTTTCTCAACCTTATCTCACTTGTAGCCAAATTAAACACGTCTCATGTTTTAATGTGATTTCAATCGATAGTGAATGTAATCTTAAATCAAATATTTAGGTAAACTGCTAATGTAAACTTCCAAATTATACACGTACACAAACTGAATTTAAGGGTATTTTGGTTAATAGGGTGTAGTGTGATTATAAAAAATCTTCAATCAATCCAATTTTTTTTATTTTTATTTTTACAACCATCAGTCCAAATTCTTTTGAAAATAAGTTTTACTATGTAGTAAAAAAAAGAGTTTTACTAGTATTTCTTTTGAATTTTATTTTTTGACAAATTTCTTTTCATCCGAACAATAAAATATTTCTCTCTCTTCTCTATTTATTTATTTATTTATTTATTTGCACATCCAAACGAAGTGAAATCTGAGTCACACAGTCAATCGGTCGCAGGGGGGAAAAAAAAATCCTCTGACCCTCGATCAAACCCTAGCAATCAAATTTGTTCCTCCAAGAAGAGTATCAAGGTTAGGGTTATATTATTTTTGGAATAGAGTAGGCAGGCATAGGGTTTTATCTTTTATTTTATTGATTGATTTTGTGTTTTTGATTATTATTATGTAGAAAGTAGCTAACTAAGTTGATTGATGGGGAGCGAAGAAGAGAATGCAGAGTTCTACTTGAGATACTACGTCGGACACAAGGGCAAATTCGGTCACGAATTCTTGGAGTTTGAGTTCAGGCCCGATGGGAAGCTTCGATACGCTAACAATTCCAATTACAAAAACGATACCATCATTCGCAAGGAGGTTTATCTTACTCCTGCTGTTCTTCGCGAGTGTCGTCGTATCATTTCCGATAGCGAGGTTCCTTATTTATTTATTTATTTATTTATTACCAAACCCTAACTAACTAACCAACCCTATTTTCCTTTTCTTTTATTATTATTATTCATTCATTATTATTCATTCAGTGTCACTTTGTTTGTTTGTTTGTTTGTTTGTTTAGATTATGAAGGAAGATGATAACAACTGGCCTGAACCCGACAGAGTTGGGCGTCAGGAGCTTGAGATTGTTATGGGGAATGAGCATATCTCCTTCACAACTTCCAAGATTGGTTCTCTTGTTGATGTTCAAAGCAGTGCTGACCCCGAAGGCCTTCGCATCTTTTACTATCTTGTTCAGGTAATCATTCTTTTGTCGGCTCCTCGTTGTTAATTTTGCATATTGTCTGTCAAATGCTACTTGAACATGTTAGTTTTGCATATTCCTATATGCTTATGGTAGACTGTTTTGATTTAATGATTGACATTTAGGAAACCACCCTTCCTTAGAGGCTCTGCCTACAATGTGTATATGTTTACAATTGGCTTAGATCAAATTAGTCATTAAAAAATCATATTATTCTGGTACGATTCTTTAAGATAATCAAGAGGTATCGACAGACAAAATAACACATTAAATAGAAACATACTCTCATTCCATGCTCTTAACATTAAGAGTAGTCAGATTAGACTCTTGAGATCTGGTATAGTTCCATAGAAGAGATTATCAACCATAACCTCAGATTTTTCGCAGGGATATTCATACCGGGATTTCCTCATAAATGAAATTTGAACTCTTCTTCGGCACTTCCAGAGACCAGATCTTTGCTGGTAAAGGATCCCACAACATAGTCCCTAGGTCTCCAATGACAACACCATTAAGTTTTTAAGTTTTTTCATGATAGTAAAGAAATAATCAATGGGAAAACTTTCCGAATTAGTTAAAATGTAATTCCAAAAAGCTGCTTATTGGCTATGTGTAGATGGCAGCTCTTGTTTCCTATGATAATCAATTCTGTCATATACCATTTAAGCAAACTATCTTTATGGAAGGGGAGGGCGGAAGCATAAGTTGATCCCTGTCCATTCTTGAAGAACTAGTGGATATTCTAGAAGTTTTTGAATTTGAAAAAGAATTGTGTTTGCCGACTCAGTGTTACCTGTGCAATTGAAGAAGGATCAATAAGCAGAAGGATAATTTCAGGAAATGACGAATAACAGAAAGAAAGCCACGGTTACTTCATATTCTAAGGTTAAAATATATGTAGTGTCATAGTAGAAGATTAATTAGGTACAGCGTAGAAGATTAATTAGGTACAGCAAACTGTATTTTAGAATTTCCTTTGAAATTAAAGCATATTAAACCTGCTTAAAATCTAAACAGAAATACTTGCCTTGATGTGGGACTATGAGAATTTGTCAAAGAGCACACAACTGAAAATAAACTGACCTAGCAACTTTACATAAATCATTTACCATATACATGAACCTAAAAATCACAAATATAGTTGATGGTTTCAATTTTTTAGAGAAGACATCGATGCTGGGATTTTGATATAATTGATGTATTTCATGACTGATACTTTAGAATACCTTTGTTGTGATTTCTTGACTGTATTTCATTGATGTTTTAGAGCGTGGTATATATATTCCCCATGATATGTTATTAATTTGTTTTGCTTGTATTTTTGTTAGCCATTGGGGGCGAGTGGGGGTGCTTTGCCCATTAGTTACCCAGTGCTATGACTTGTTTGATGTCAGCTGTTGTCTTTGGTTTTACTCTTTGCTAATTATAATTACTTTTGCAGGATTTGAAGTGCTTTGTCTTCTCTCTTATTTCACTTCACTTCAAGATCAAGCCTATATAAGATGTTCACAATTATTCGAGTTTGTCCTCTTGGGAATGTGTACTCTTTCAACAATTTGCCCTTTTAGCTTATGAAGTTTGACATCTGTATTGGTGATGAAGAGGAAAACCTTATTTGAATGGATAATCTTTGTACCAAATCTTTGCTTTTTATATTTATGGTTTTGGATATTCTTTAGCTTTCTTTTGCTTCTATGATTGGAGCAGATGAATATTTGGAGTTGCATGCTGTCTGTGTGGAATGTGCACCATACCGAAATTTCAGGATTTCTTTGACTACCAGTCATGTTCTCAGCAAGTAGTGTTTATGATAATTTTTTTTCTTCATTTTATTGTTTCTGCTCCCAAATATTAGTCTGGTTTCAGCAGATGATTGATGACATGGATTTTATAATCAGGTTCTTGTCACAGCTGAATGCTGTAGGCACGAACACTTGACTACCTGTTTGCAATGTTGGTACTTGGTATGTCAAATTCATGTGTCTATGCAACACAGAATCAAAATATGTGCAAAGGTGCTGTGTAGGTGTAAATTGGGATGTCTTAGAATTCGTATTTAAGGATTTATTACTCTGCAAGTATGCTGCTTACCGAGTACTCGTTTTCGTAATTTGAAGGCGTGGTGTGGTTTTTTATTTTTTGTAAAAAAGAAACTAAAATTCTGATAAAACCCACACGAACCAACTATTTGGTGCCTATTCTCAGTCTGGTTTCTCTTTGATTTTTTTTTTTTTTTGTTTACGATGAGCTGGGGATCGAACCCAGAACTTATAACCTACTACCCAAATCCCTCACAACTAGACCAAACCCAATGGCTTCTTTGACATTTACTATTTAGACAATTTTTTTTTTTTTTTGACTAATCTATGTAGACATTTAACTTACTTTACTTGTCAGTTTTTAAAAGTAGTAAATATTATCTTTTGGAAAATAATAGCAAAATCCGGTTATACTGTTTGTATAGAGTGCATTTGAGAGGATAGTGTAACTGTGACAGTAATAATGATTTATAGAAAAACAATCTGTTAATAGTTTTGTAATAGAGGGGGATTTACAAGAAAACAAAACCACTAGATGTGATAAGCACACTGCATTCTGTTTCATGGGATCTTTATTACACAAGATTGAGGGCTGGGGTATTTGCTTCCCCAATAAACAAGCCACCTTACCTTAGTTAGTAGGATTTGGATATGCTAATCAGATAAATTTAGCATTCTTAATTAATACAAAGAATACAATAAGTATGTATGTCCATAGAGGATGACAAATGACGTCAGAAACTCTATTCGTAATAAAATAAAATAATATTTGGAATTGGGTTAAAAACTTAAATTAAATTAAAATAATATTGTAAGAGAAAAAAGAGGGGCGGGGTGATACATCCTTCTTCCTTATCTTTCTTGTGTTTCATTATTATTTCATGAAAATTGAAAATTGTAAGAGACAGAGACAGTAAGTAAGCAAAATGGTGTTGGTGGGTGTTTGCGGAAAAGCGGTGCTGTTTAGTATTGGAGTCAGAGTGAGACCCAAAACCACCACACACTCTCTCTTTATCGTTTCCAATTCCACCACCTCCGCCGATAGCCAAGACACCACAACCACCACGAGTTTCGGAAGACTAAAAGTCCAGAAAGTGAAGGCTCTCATCCACAGAACCAAGCAAAACACAAGACGCGAACGAGTATTAGTAGAAGAAGAAGATGACCGCAGTACTTCTCAAAGACAACGACGTTCTCCTCCTCCTCCTCCTGGTTGGGGAGATAATAAAGTTACTCAGACTCAATCATTGCCAGAGGCTGATACCAACTTTTTCAGTCTCAAGTCATTTAAAGACATTGGATGCGCTGATTTCATGATTCAATCTCTCCATAAACTCTCTTTAACACGCCCTTCCAATATACAGGCCATGTCTTTTCCTCCCATCATTGCCCGAAAATCTTGTATCATAGCTGACCAGAGTGGTTCTGGAAAGACATTAGCTTATCTTCTACCTATCATTCAACATCTCAGACAACAAGAACTACTACTACAATCACCTCATCATAATTCACAATCTCCTACTGTTCTTATACTAGCTCCCACATCAGAATTAGCTTCTCAGGTTTGCACCCTTTCTATTAATACTACTATGCACTTTTCTTGAAAGAGTAACTGAGTGGTCAAGTCCTATAATAACTGCTGTTGTTACTTGCTGCAGGTCTTAGATAATTGTCGATCCTTGTCAAAATCTGGGGTTCCATTCAAATCTATGGTTGTCACCGGAGGCTATCGACAAAAAGCTCAACTCGATAGTTTAAAGCAGGGCGTTGATGTCTTAATAGCTACACCTGGCCGTTTTCTTTTCCTCATAAAGGAAGGCTTCTTGCACTTAACAAATCTAACATGGTAGGTAAACCTTTTTCACATTCATTTTCTTTATGTTATTCATTTCCATTGGTATATTATCTTATGATTTTGTTGACAAAACATATAACACTTAAATAAAATGTAAGTATAACGAATGCTAACTTGTTTCTTTGAATTGCATAGTCTAGTAGCATTAGTTTTTATTGTCATTTACCCTGTGTTATCAATTTGGTGATCACCACTCAGGAATCAGGATTATGCCAAAGCCTAAAATTGGTTTCTTTTGCTGATTGATCTGCTGTCACTATGGCATAAATTTTCTGTGTGGGAATTGATTTCAAAACTGCACTTCAATTGTATTAGGAGAAAATGTTGGGCGATGTGGATATCTTCCCAATTGGGATATCAAAATTTTAATTTCTGTTTTGATACAAAAACATTTTCCTGATAAATGAATAGAAATGTACTGCTAGACTTTGATGCCCTTCCCTGAATTCCTTCCCCGCTGTGTATATTATCAATTGGGATATCTTTATACATCTGCACCAATGGTTGAGTTTATCTTAACAACAATAATTATTATGCTGTAGTGCTGTGTTGGATGAGGTAGACATACTTTTTGGGGATGAGGACTTCGAAAAGGCTCTGCAATACTTGATTAGTTCTTCCCCGGTTGACACACAATATTTATTTGTGACTGCAACTTTACCAAAAAATGTTTACAGCAAACTGGTTGAAGTTTTTCCAGATTGTGAAATGGTCATGGGACCTAGTATGCATCGAATAAGCTCTCGTCTTGAAGAGGTTAGGTTTCAGCTGCAAATTCTCTTTCCTTCTATTTTATTCTTCTATGACAGAAGATATTATGACTGAATATTAGAAAACATATTCTGTGAATTCTGTCTGAGTTTGTTGTTGTAATATGAGAAAATATTTGGCTTAACTCCTTTTGTCTCCTACATGAGTTTTAAATTGAACTGTAATTTACTCTTGACCGTTATACACTCGGTTCTGTATCATTGTGTATGGCAGTGGCACTACAGCTGGTAACATTATGAAAATAGTATAGTCGACCTGTATTACATTCTTAAATTGCTGGGGTATTTTGGTGTGTACAGACTACCGGCCATGCTGGATACGGTGAACTGTAATGACCACTGTTTTGAGTAATCAGCTTCCGTGTTAATGGGTCTGATGTTTATTTTCTTATTTGGTCAGATAATAGTAGATTGCAGTGGGGAAGATGGACAAGAAAAAACTCTTGACACAGCATTTTTGAACAAGAAAGCTGCTCTTCTGAAGCTTGCGGAGAAGAATCGTGTCCCAAGAACTATTGTGTTCTGTAACAAAGTATTCTGAACTTTCAGGACTTATATTATATTATTTTGATTACTGTTGCACTTTTGGTTCCTTTTTATTTTGGTATAATTCTCAAAACTTATGTTGCAGATTGAAACATGCAGAAAAGTTGAAAATGCATTAAAGCGTTTTGATAGAAAGGGAATTCGCATACAAGTTCTACCTTTCCATGCCGCCATGACACAAGAATCACGGCTTGCTAGTATGAAAGAGTTTACACGTTCTCCATCAAAAGAAGTGTCCCAATTTATGGTATGCACTGACAGGTATTCATCTGTTTAACTCGCTACTTATGGCTGTTCAAATCCCCGTGTTTCTGAATTTTCTTGTTTAGTTTTTACTTGTTTGATAATTGTATGCTTGTGTGTTACAAATAAGTCATTGTTTTCAACTTGTATCAGAGCATCGCGGGGAATTGACTTCACTAGAGTGGACCATGTAATACTTTTTGACTACCCACGTGATCCAAGCGAATATGTACGTCGTGTCGGAAGAACCGCAAGAGGTGCCAGGGGACAGGGCAAGGCATTTATCTTTGTAGTTGGCAAGCAAGTATCCCTTGCAAGCAAAGTAATGGAAAGAAATCGGAAGGGTCATCCACTGCATGACGTACCTTCGGCTTATGAGTATTGAGATCTGATGAAGTAGGAAGTTGCTTTGAATTGATTGCTTGGATAGGGTGCTCTCAAATGGGACTGACAACACAATATTCTAAGTGAAACATGCATGGCAAAGGATGAGATCTTTTGGTAGTTCCAACAAAATTCTAGGTCAGTGAAACATGCATTGCAAGGCTCATCCTAGCAAAAGCAAGAGCTACATTGATTACCAGCACCTTTAGATTGTCTTTGGGCAGGAAATATTTGTTCCTAATTATATTACTTGCTAATTGCATTACCAGGAATACCTACAAACAATTATAAATATGATTAGCTATTTCATCCAGTAAAAATATATTTTCATGAATAAACTTATTTCTAAAATACCTTAAACAAATTGACAGGAAAAAAAAGTTGTCTGGGTGGTTTAAGGTTGTCAATATAAATTTTAAGTTAGTTTGATCCGTTCGGTTGCATGTTTAGGAATTGTCTTAGACTTTTACATCTTTAAAATAAAACAAGATCCGTAAGATAACCTCACTCATCTACATCTTCGCCACCATCTTCATGTTATGTTATGTTATGTTATGTTATGTTATGTTATGTTATGGTAGGAGTTGTTTCTACCAAATGATTTCCACTGCATTTGCATCTTGGAGCTGTGGCTGTGCAAGTACACAACTCTCCAGACACCGTTGTGTGCCAGCACTGTTTGCTTCTCAGTGTTCTCACTACTAATGTTGGTGACTATTCCACATGTTCATGGTGCCTTCATGGGTGGTGTTGTGCCATCTTTTGAAAATAATATAACAACTTGTTTGAAACTCCGGTATATGATCTTTGGTAGAGAAAAAATGTCATGCTTTCTTGCGTGATATGATCCTCCACTTATCTGAAGGTATCACCCCTTTGATTGAGTGTCCACACAAAGTTCATGGGTTTACTCACTTGTTTTGCAGCCCTAAAGAATTTAATACAATAGTGATAGTAAGATTGAAGCTCTCTCGTCAAATTAAAATAGGCGTCAGCCCAAGATTCATCGCCCCTACAAAGTTATGTTGCAGTTGCATAATAACCACAGTGCTCATTTGCTTGCTTGCATATAAACAATATTGTGTTCAATATATTGAATACACTGGTTGCAAAATTGGTATAGATATATGGTTATAACAGTCCCGTGTTTAATTAGTTGAACATATTGATGTGTGAGAAAGATGAAAGACGGATTGACGTGGTATCATGGGGAAATCTGATGGATCATGTTTAATTGATCGTTTCAACTTTCAAATTCAACATATGACCATTTTTCGATCCTCTCTTTTGTCTTAACATTTTGTTTAAGTGGACATGTTGAAATTGTATCTGAAAAATGACGTTTCATGCAATTTAATTTTTATATAATTTTCCCAAATAGTACATTATCTTGTTGAATTGCTTTTGTATGGACAAAGCTTTGCCTCTACAAATGATTACGAAGAATTCTATGAACTACCAAAAATACAAAGCTACCCATAATACTGTATCTTCATTTTTCTCATGTATATATGAAGTTTGCATGCATAAAGAAGTCCATCAATATTTATGAAAAAAAGTAGGCCATGGATAGTTCTAAGTAACTACGAAAATAAAATTGTCAACACCGGCAAAGTAAAGGTTACTTGTTCATAACTACAATTAATACTTTTGGAAAGACAACTAATTCAATATTGATTTTAAATGCATATCTAATCTAATAATTAGTAAACCATAAAAGTAGAATATGAAAGAACAATAAAGTTTATTTTTATTTCTTGACCCAAAAATAAAGAGTTTATTTTTATTTTAAGAGATAATAAATGAATATATAGATGGTTTCATGACCTAGGTGAGAAAGTTAAATAACAAAGTAATAAGGAGTTGAAACCCATCGTTACTTTGGTTAAGTGGTGATTGACGTTGAACTTGGTATGAAAGACTACAGTTCGATCCTCGCAACTGTGATCGGGAGGGGGCTAAAACTACTTGATGCCATAATTGACCTCCGAATCATATTAAACTGGTGGTGAAAAAAAAAATGATAAGGAGATGAGAGTTATGGACTAAGGAGTGCAATTGATAAAGATGTTTGTGGTTCGATACTCATTTCAAGTAAAATGCTTATAATTAATGACATTTATCATTTAAAATAATAATAAAATGTGAATAAAAATATAAAAGATGATCATGTGGTAAGCAATAGTATATGAACTCTATGTCTCCATTAGAGGAGAACATAATGTAAACATCTTTGTTGGATATTTGAATTGGCTTAATTTTGCTAAAACAAATATACTAACAAGATGTTGGATAACATGTTACAACATCATATTTATTCAAGGAAATCTCGCGCATTTATGAGAGCATCTGCTATATATGGAAATCCACTTAAAGAGCACGCTCAATGGAGATTTGATCTGATCAGGTATTTTAAGGATAAGATAAGACTTAATGGTACAACGGTATGATCACAATTATCCTATAAAGTCCTTAAACACTTTTGGAAAGTTTCTATACACTCTTGATGAAGATCAAATGAAAATCAGATCACCTTTTATGAGCTGCAAGGAGCGTCCTATCAGTAATGAAGAAAGTGGAGCGTGCTAGATCATTATATATACGAAGACCAAGCTCAAGACTAAGCATCGATATTGAAAAATATTAGTTACACATATTGAGTCTTTATTGAGTCTTTGTTGAGTGTTTTATTGTTTGATTGTAATTCTTGCTTGTGGATTCTATAACACGAGTTAAGAAGTAAGTTTGTTATTTTAAGGTTACTCCTAAGCTTTGAAGTACGGAGTTTACCATGTGTGATTCACTTGAAGCTTTTAAGCAAAAGTGAAGTGTTGTCTTGACAAGTTGTCGCCACATCATTCTTAACATTGTATAATCAACACAGGTTGTGTTGTGTGAGTGGAAGTGAGATGGGATCTCATGTCTAGGAAGTTCCTAGGCAGAAGTTGCATAAGTAGTGTCGAGGTTATAAGGCGTAAACCAGGGGTTTGCTGGAGGTCTTAGTGTAAGGCGTAAATCCTAGGGTTTGCTGGAGGTCTTAGTAACTAGAGCTATTAGTGGATTTCCTTCCTGGATTGGTATCCCCCAGAGTAGGCAGTTGGCTGAACTGGGTTAACAATTACTTGTGTCATTTATTTATTTTCTGTCAGTTTTTATATGTTATATAAGATGTGCCAACAATAGAAAACAACATTATTCACAAAGTAGTTGTTGGGACATCTTAGCCAACATCATTCTAGTGATACCAGAATTTCAATTGGCATCAGAGCAGGCACCCTGTTCTGTTATTTTGGGTGAGCTCCAGGGAAAGTACTTTCTGGTACAATGGATAAAGAAGGAGGGTCAGTGTCTAAACCCCCCTTACTGACAGGTCCTGAGAACTATGATTATTGGAAAGCTAAAATGGAGGCTTTCATAAAATCAATTGACAGCAGGACATGGAAGGCTGTGTTACGCGGATGGGAACCACCAATGGTTCTTGACAAAGATGGCAATAAAACTGATGTCAAGAAGCCAAATGATGAATGGACTAAAGATGAGGATGATCTGGCACTTGGCAACTCCAAAGCCTTGTATGCAATTTTTAATGGTGTGGATGCAAACATGTTCAGGCTTGTTAAGAGATGTATTACTGCTAAGCATGCCTGGGAAATTCTGAGAAAAGCTCATGAAGGAACATCAAAAGTTAAGCTATCTAAACTTCAGATGCTCAAAACCAATTTTGAGAATCTCAGAATGAAGGAGGAAGACACCATTCATGACTTTCAAATGAATGTGCTTGACTTTGCAAATTCGTTTGATGCTCTTGGAAAACCTATCTCAGATGAGGAGCTAGTTGGAAAAATACTCAGATCTTTGCCTAAAAGATTTGATATGAAAGTAACAGCTATTGAGGAGGCTCATGACCTTTCAAGTCTAAATTTAGATGAACTCATAGGATCACTTCAGACCTATGAAATTGGTCTAAACAGGAGAAATGAAAAGAAAGATAAGAATCTAGCCTTTGCTTCGAAAAGTGCTGCTGATGATCTACAAATTGAATCTGAAGGTGAAGAAAGCTTAGCTGAGTCTATGGCTATGCTTGGAAGACAGTTCAACAAGTTGATGAAGAAAGTGGATCAAAGGCACAAGCCAAATGGTCGACTCAACAACAACAAACAGTCCAGCTTTCAGAAAAAGACAAATGAAGATGAAAGAGGAGTGAAATGCCACGAATGTGAAGGTTTTGGCCATATCAGACCTGAATGTCCAACCTTTCTAAAAAGGCAAAAGAAAAGTCTTGTTGTTTCATGGTCTGATACAGATTCAGAGGAGGAAGAATCTGCCAAATATGTTAATGCTTTAACAGGAGTCTGTGAATCTGATTCAGAGTCATGTGATGAGGAGGTAACCTATGAGGAACTAGCTGCTACTTATAAAGATCTTCATACTAGAAGTATAGAAGTTTGCAAAGCATTAGAGAAACAAAAGAAGATCAATGGTAAACTACAAGCTGAGAAAAATGACTTACTCATAAACATTGATAATCTCAATGCTAAGGTTGAAGATCAGAGTAGTCAAATTCAACAGCTGGAAATGGAGAAGTCTAACCTCCTGTGTAAAGTTGCTGAACAGAATGTAGAAGTAACCAAATTAAATGCTGATCTAGATCAAGTCACAAAAGTGGCTAAAATGATGACCAAAGGTACTGATGCTTTTGAGGAAATGTTACAGAGACAAAACTATGGGAAACCTAAGCCCATTGGTTTTGAACATGAAAGAGTAAAGCAGCAGATGAAGTTCAACAATGCTACTATACATACTCCAATCAGTAGCACGTTTGTGTCAGGGGGATTGTCGCAACATCTGACGGGACATTCTATGCCCAGGTTCTATAACTGGACATGTCATCATTGTGGCAGGAAAGGACACATTAGGCCTTTCTGCTATAGGCTGCACGGATATCCAAGGAGAGTTCGTCAAGAATTCTATACTCCTGTCTTTCCCAATGTTACGACAAGACAGGAATGGAGAGAAAAGAAGAAGATCACAGGTCTAATAGCTCATACATCCTTGAGAGCTTCTTCAAGAGAAACCTGGTACTTTGATAGTGGCTGTTCTAGACACATGACAGGTGTTGAACATTATCTTGAAGACTTGAAGTCATATGCTACCAGTTTTGTAACCTTTGGAGATGGAGCTAAAGGGGAGATCAAGGGAGTTGGTAAACTTGCAAATCATGGCTTACCAAAGCTAGATAATGTGCTGCTTGTAAAAGGGCTTAAAGCAAATCTAATCAGCATAAGCCAACTTTGTGATCAAGGCATGAAAGTTAACTTCACGAAAGCTGAATGTCTAGTTACAAATGAGCAAGGAGAGTTGTTAATGAAAGGAGTAAGGTCAAGAGACAACTGCTATCTCTGGATCCCTAAAGAAGAAGATGTAGCAACATGTTTCATTAGCAAAGAAGATGAGGTAAAGTTGTGGCACCAAAAACTTGGCCACCTGCACCTTAAAGGCATGAAGAAGGCAATAGCTAAAGAGGCTATCAGAGGACTTCCAAAGCTCAAAATAGAAGAAGGAAGTATATGTGGAGAATGTCAAATAGGGAAGCAGACAAAGATGTCGCATCCAAAGTTGCAACATCTGACCACAACAAGGGTTCTAGAATTACTGCACATAGACTTGATGGGGCCAATGCAAGTAGAGAGCCTTGGAGGAAAAAGGTATGCATTTGTCATGGTAGATGATTTCTCAAGGTTCACATGGATTGAATTTCTAAAAGACAAATCTGAAAGTTTTGATGCATTCAAAGAACTTTGTCTTCAACTCCAAAGAGAAAAGAACTCTGCTATTGTTAGGATACGAAGTGATCATGGTAAAGAGTTTGAGAATGCAAGCTTTCTTGAATTCTGCATCTCTGAAGGAATCAAGCATGAATTCTCAGCTCCAATCACACCACAACAAAATGGTGTTGTTGAGAGGAAGAACAGGACAATACAAGAGTCAGCCAGAGTGATGTTGCATGCAAAACATCTTCCATATCAATTCTGGGCTGAGGCTATGCATACTGCTTGTTATATTCACAATCGTGTCACACTCAGAACTGGAACTTCTACTACACTGTATGAGCTGTGGAAAGGTAGAAAACCAACTGTCAAACACTTTCATGTGTTTGGAAGTAAGTGCTATATCCTATCTGATAGGGAGCACAGAAGAAAAATGGATCCTAAAAGTGAAGAAGGATTGTTTCTTGGATACTCAACAAACAGCAGGGCTTACAGAGTTTACAACCAGAGAACTAAGGTAATAGTAGAATCTATCAATGTTGTGATAGATGATTTGACATCTGCTAAAACATCTGATACTGAAGATGATGTTGCAACAACTTTGCCAACATCTGAAGAAGCTGTAGCAGAGAAGGAATCAGATTCAGATGATGAATCAACCATTCCTACACCTCACCCTGTGAGTAAAGTTCCTTCAATAAGAATACAGAAGAACCATCCCAAGGATCTCATCATAGGAAATCCTAACCAGGGAATTGCTACAAGAAGGACAAATGAAGTGGTTACTAATTCATGTTTTGTATCAAAGGTTGAGCCTAAAAATGTAAAAGAGGCTCTCACTGATGAGTTCTGGATAGAAGCCATGCAAGATGAATTAACTCAGTTTAGAAGAAGTGATGTGTGGGATCTTGTTCCTAGACCCAATGGTGTTAATGTCATAGGCACAAAATGGGTGTTCAAGAACAAGTCAGATGAAAATGGCGTTGTAACAAGAAACAAGGCAAGGTTAGTGGCTCAAGGGTACACTCAGGTTGAAGGACTTGACTTTGATGAAACATTTGCGCCAGTTGCAAGACTGGAATCTATTAGGCTACTTCTTGGTATAGCATGCATCTTCAAATTTAAGCTGTACCAAATGGATGTCAAGAGTGCCTTCCTAAATGGGTACTTACATGAAGAAGTTTATGTGGAGCAGCCAAAAGGTTTTGTAGATCCTGCTAATCCTGATCATGTGTACAAGCTAAAGAAGGCTCTTTATGGACTGAAACAGGCTCCAAGGGCCTGGTATGAAAGGCTGACAAATTTTCTTGTTAGTCAAGGATACAGAAAAGGAGGCCATGACAAAACCCTGTTTGTTAAAGAACAAGAAGAGAAGCTGATGATTGCCCAGATTTATGTTGATGACATAGTATTTGGTGGAATGTCTGAAAAGATGGTGCAACATTTTGTACAACAAATGCAATCAGAGTTTGAAATGAGTTTGGTAGGTGAGCTGACATATTTCCTTGGTCTGCAAGTAAAACAAATGGAAGACACCATATTTGTCTCTCAAAGCAAATATGCGAAGAACATGATCAAAAAGTTTGGAATGGACACTGCAGCACACAAGAGAACACCAGCTGTTACTCATCTAAAGCTAACCAAAGATGAAAATGGCATTGATGTTGATCAAAGCCTATACAGGAGTATGATTGGCAGTCTATTGTATCTTACAGCTAGTAGACCAGACATCACTTTTGCTGTTGGTGTTTGTGCAAGATATCAAGCCAAGCCAAAGATGAGCCATCTTGTGCAAGTCAAAAGGATTCTGAAGTATATAAAGGGTACTAGTGATTATGGGATTCTGTATTCCCAGACCAAGAACTCAACTTTGATAGGGTATTGTGATGCAGATTGGGCTGGAAGTGCTGATGATAGAAAGAGCACTTCAGGAGGATGCTTCTTTTTGGGTGACAACTTAATCTCATGGTTCAGCAAGAAGCAGAATTGTGTGTCTCTATCCACTGCAGAGGCTGAATACATAGCTGCAGGTAGCAGTTGTTCACAGTTGATGTGGATGAAACAGATGCTGAAAGAATATAATGTTGACCAAGATGTCATGACATTATATTGCGACAACTTGAGTGCAATCAATATATCAAAGAATCCAGTTCAACACTCAAGAACCAAACACATAGACATCAGGCATCATTTCATCAGAGACCTTGTTGAAGAAAATTGTGTGGAACTCAAGCACATTGGTACAAGTGAACAGCTAGCTGACATTTTTACAAAGGCGCTTGATGCTAATCAATTTGAATTTTTAAGGGGCAAATTAGGAATTTGCCTGCATGAAGAAGCATAGCAGTTACTGCAGTTGTGGCGTGCAAAAGGAAACCGTTTTCTCTCCCATCAATCAATGCACGCTAATTTAGGGAAATCATTACAAACTTCCCTTAAATACATCATCACACGCATTCAATTGCTTTTCTTCCAAATTCTAACCTTTGTCTGCAAACCCTATTCTCTCACTTTGCTCATCAAACTCCATCTATCCATCTTCTCAATCTTCAAAAACTATCAAAACATGTCTGAATCTTCACAAACCACTAAAACCGGACGGTCTACTCGATCAAAGACAAAAATCGATCCCTCAAAGATTATCAAGGACGCGGTCCCCGTTACAGTTGTTCATACATCCAAACCCAAAGCTCAATCCAATGACGCTGAGAAGCAAGGAAAAGGAAAAACTGTTGTGAAGAAGGGAACTTCTGAGGTAGGTGATGATATCTCTCCTTCTACTGCTAAAATTACTAAATCTAGTAAAGGAAGTTCTAAAAGGAAAAGAAGGGATTACAAATCTAAGTTTTCTCTGTCTATGTCTGATTTGGTGTTTGATTCGAATGTTAACACATCTGAGAAGGCAACTGAAGTAGAACCTCAAAAACCTAAACCTGTGTCTGAAGTTGTTGAAACAATTATTTCCACTGCTGGTAACCCTAGTCAAGAAAATTTGGGATCTGATGCTGAGAAGAGAGATCTGAATAATGTGCCTGTTGATACTGAGATGGAAGACAATCCTACAGAGGTTGAGCCTAATGTTGTTGAGAAATCACCAACAATTGCTGATATGATGGCTGAAAAATCTACCCCTGTTGTTACTGAAGAGGTTGTCATGAACGATGTTGAGACATCCCTGAATGAGAATGAAGATGCTAGAACTGCTGAGGAAGAACCTGTGAAGGAAACTGTTGCTGAAAAGGATGTTGAGCCAACTGCCACAACATCTGAGTCCACAGATGAGGAAACTGGAACTGCTGATGAGGATACCTCTGATAATGAAGGGGACACTCAATCTGAAGAAAGTAACCAGTCCATCCCTACAGATGAGCAAGAGGTTGAAGCTGACAAGCCTGCAGAAGCTGAGAAAGAAAAAGATGTAGTAGATGTTGATGATTATGTCACCACCAAGACTGCTGTAAAACCTACTGGTGGTATAACAAAAAGGTTGAGAAGCTGTACAGGGAAGGCTGTGGCCACTGCAAGCAAGACTCCTGCACCAAGAGTGAAAACAAAAGGTGTTGGACCTGTAAAAGGTTGGAGCAAAGTTTTCTCCCCTCCCAGCAAGAAGAAGGAAACACTGAAGAGAAAGAAGGAGTCATCTAGTGACTCAGACTATGATGTTGCTGAAGATGTTGCTAACATCTCATCTCCAAATCCTAAGAAGGCTACTGTGAAGAAGGCTCCTCAAGGTGTTGAAGAAGCCCCCTGTGACAACATTTCATTCCATCGTGCTGCCTTTGCACTGAGATGGGATTACATCTACCAGAGGAGACTGGCTGTTGAAAGGGAATTAACCAAAGATGCTCTCAAATGTCAAGACATCTTTGACTACATCAAAGAAGCTGGTCTGATGAAGACAGTCTGTGATTTCAGTCCATGTTATGAGCTGCTTGTGAAAGAATTTCTGGTGAACATCCCTGAAGAATGTGATAACCCACTGAGCAAGGACTACCACAAAGTTTTTGTCAGAGGTAAATGTATCAATTTCTCCCCTGTTGTGATTAATAATTACTTAGGTAGGTCTGTAGAACCTAAGACTGAGTTAGAAGTTGCTAATGATGTTGTGAGTGCTGAGATAACTGGTGGTAAGGTTAAGGTCTGGCCTACAAAGAAGCTGATACCCACGAGCAAATTAAATGTCAAATATGCCATCCTCAATAGGATAGGGTCAACAAATTGGGTGCCAACCAAGCATGCAACCAATGTTGCTACAAACCTGGGTAGATTTATATATGCTGTAGGAACCAAGTTTGACTATGACTATGGGACCTTTATTTTTGATCAAACCATTAGGCATATTAGATCAACAGCTGTGAAGATGCCAATAGCATTTCCATCTTTGCTATGTGGAATCATCTTGGCGCAATACCCGGACATCAAGGTTGTGACTGACACACCTAAGAAGAGGGAATCTGGTTTTACTTTTCATCATAAGCTCTTTGGTAATCACAATGTTACTGATCATGTTGGGACATCTGCTGCTGGAGCTGGTGTTATGACCAAAAGGGAAATTATTGCTGGTTTGAAAGTTCAATGTCAGGACATTGATAAACAGCAGGCTGAGCTTGAGGAAAGGAAGAAAGTGTTTTTAAAGATGATTGAAGGATTGGAAGCTGATGAAATACCTGTCAAAGCTAGTGCAAATGTGGCTGCTACAGGTGATCAAAACAATGCAGATGAGGATGAAGGTTATGCTACTGCTACAGATGAGGATGAAGCCTCTGACAGTAGTGATGATGAATGATTTTGTAATTTGTTTTAATGTGTTTTACTGTACTTTGTTATTTGGTTTGTGGGTGTATTTGTGCCCTGGATTTTAGCACCTTCTGAGTGCATGGTCTGTACTTTAAATTCTGTACTTTGGATACTTAACTTTCCTGTTTTGGCACATTTTGTGGCTAAAAAGGGGGAGCAGTACCTTTTGTTTTTTGTTTGTTTCTGTGTTTGTTTCTGTTACATGTTGCTGTGTCTTTTGTTATGACATGTTTTTAAGTAGCAGTAAGCAAGTATTCAGGGGGAGTAAAAATTTTACCCTGAGATGATGCACAAGCTGATGAAGTCAGGTGGAGTTTGCTACTGAATGGATGCTGCCCTGATTGGACGAACATGTGCTAGAAGATGTGCTCCCATATGTCACCACATCTTTGATGACATATGACATATGATATATGTTTTGCTCTGATACCACGTTTTATTTTGCTCGAGGCAATTTGATGATAACTCCGCTGCTGCTGCCTCTGATGCATATTTGTTTCACCTATGTGAAATTGTGTTTAAATGATGCTCTAACATTCCTTCTTTTGTGTGACCATGGTGATTTGAAGGATTGCGCTTTTTATATCTCTCAAAGGTAATGGCCTGAAATTGTTTTAGCCAAAAATTGCCAAAGGGGGAGATTGTTGGATATTTGAATTGGCTTAATTTTGCTAAAACAAATATACTAACAAGATGTTGGATAACATGTTACAACATCATATTTATTCAAGGAAATCTCGCGCATTTATGAGAGCATCTGCTATATATGGAAATCCACTTAAAGAGCACGCTCAATGGAGATTTGATCTGATCAGGTATTTTAAGGATAAGATAAGACTTAATGGTACAACGGTATGATCACAATTATCCTATAAAGTCCTTAAACACTTTTGGAAAGTTTCTATACACTCTTGATGAAGATCAAATGAAAATCAGATCACCTTTTATGAGCTGCAAGGAGCGTCCTATCAGTAATGAAGAAAGTGGAGCGTGCTAGATCATTATATATACGAAGACCAAGCTCAAGACTAAGCATCGATATTGAAAAATATTAGTTACACATATTGAGTCTTTATTGAGTCTTTGTTGAGTGTTTTATTGTTTGATTGTAATTCTTGCTTGTGGATTCTATAACACGAGTTAAGAAGTAAGTTTGTTATTTTAAGGTTACTCCTAAGCTTTGAAGTACGGAGTTTACCATGTGTGATTCACTTGAAGCTTTTAAGCAAAAGTGAAGTGTTGTCTTGACAAGTTGTCGCCACATCATTCTTAACATTGTATAATCAACACAGGTTGTGTTGTGTGAGTGGAAGTGAGATGGGATCTCATGTCTAGGAAGTTCCTAGGCAGAAGTTGCATAAGTAGTGTCGAGGTTATAAGGCGTAAACCAGGGGTTTGCTGGAGGTCTTAGTGTAAGGCGTAAATCCTAGGGTTTGCTGGAGGTCTTAGTAACTAGAGCTATTAGTGGATTTCCTTCCTGGATTGGTATCCCCCAGAGTAGGCAGTTGGCTGAACTGGGTTAACAATTACTTGTGTCATTTATTTATTTTCTGTCAGTTTTTATATGTTATATAAGATGTGCCAACAATAGAAAACAACATTATTCACAAAGTAGTTGTTGGGACATCTTAGCCAACATCATTCTAGTGATACCAGAATTTCAATCTTAATTATATGAAATCTGATTCTTACTATTGCATAACCAAATACACACTAAGTAAAGAATAAGTTAATTTCATGTTCCAAATAGACTTACAAATTAATTTTGTTTTGGATCCAAAGAATAAAAGGTTGCCAAGACATCTAAAGTGTCATCGAGAGTTAGTTTATTTAAAAACTCAGAAGAAAATGTATTGAACTAAGCTACAAATTTAAAGTTAATTTCTTTTATAATATATCTTAATTTTATATTTAATATAAACATAAGTCGGCTACAAAAAAAAGAAAATTATGATAAAGTCCTGTAACCTAATTTTATATTTAATTCTCGTTGTTGATTTGAAATCTAACAATTTAAATTACACTTCAATTTCAAACACTTAAACAATATCAACAATTGATTGAAATCGAACGATCGAGAATGTGATGGAGCAAATATAATTCCGATGTTTGGATCTCTCTGTTTGCAATAAATAAATAAATAAACGAAAAATGTTGTGTGTGTGAGAGGGGTGTGAGGTGTGAATTTTAGTCTTAAAAAGGTCCTTCCCTCCCTCTCTCAGAGTCCCTCCCGCCAACACATTTGGTTTACCCTCGCTCGCCTCTCTTTTTGAATTATTATTATTATTATTACTTAGTCTCCGTTGGTTCGTTCGTGTTTTGAAGGAAAGAAAGAAAGAAGATTCTCGAAGAAGAAGAAGAAAAAGAAGAAGAAGAAGAAGAAGAAGAAGAAGAAACATGAGCGCCGTGAACATCACCAACGTTACCGTCCTCGACAACCCTGCTTCCTTTCTCAATCCCTTTCAGTTCGAGATTTCCTACGAGTGTTTGGCTGCTCTCAAAGATGGTTACTTACTTTTACTTACTTCCTTCCTTCCTAATCCCCCAATTCTTTACTTAGGGTTTATTCTATTTCTATTCTTTCATTCATTTTGCTTTCAATCTTTAATTTCTTCCTCACTCACTCCACTACTTATGTTTGTTTGTTAGTTACTTAGGGTTTTCATTTTCAGATCTTGTTACTGCAACTTATTATAATCTCATTTATCACCCCCAAAACTACTTTGACCTAATTTTCCATTTCCTCTTCTTATTGCACCCATCTTTTATCCTTTTTTCTTATTTTAGGTTTATTCAACCCCCAATTTAACTGCCAATACTATCAAACTTGATGAATGATTGATTGATTCTGTAAAATCATAACATGTTCAATACCATTGATTCATATATGAAATTCATTGATTACAAATACCTGATGTGGGTTTTCATGTCAATTTGGGTCCAAAATCATCATAACAAACTCTATTTTTCTATATGCTGCTTCACTATAGTTTTACTCCTAGATTCTATTCTTTATTGTTTGGTTGTGAGTTGTAGTAACCAACATATGCTGTCATGTTGCCACAGATTTGGAGTGGAAGCTCATTTATGTTGGATCTGCTGAGGATGAGACTTATGATCAATTGTTAGAGAGTGTTCTTGTTGGTCCTGTCAATGTTGGAAACTATCGCTTTGTTTTACAGGCAAGATTTATCAATACTAATCTTTTCAATCACTTACAATTTCTTATAAATTCAAACTTATCAATACTCTTTTGTTAGCAGGCAGATCCACCAGACCCGTCAAAGATTCGCGAAGAAGATATAATTGGTGTTACGGTGCTTCTGCTGACCTGCTCTTATTTGGGTCAAGAGTTTATTCGTGTTGGTTATTATGTCAACAATGACTATGATGATGAGCAGCTGAGAGAGGAACCTCCAACAAAGGTTTTAACTGACAGGGTTCAAAGGAACATTTTATCTGATAAACCAAGGGTCACAAAGTTCCCCATCAATTTCCACCCTGAGAACAATGAAAATGAAGAGCAACCCCCTCCATCGGAGCAACAACCTGAAACTGGAGAAGATCCACTGACTTTGGCTGATCACGATCCCCCAAATGAGGGCGATAAATGAAGGGGTTTCTTATCATTTTCTAGGTATACAGGCCTTTCAATTCCCCAATGTCCAACTTTACATTACCTGTATGGATTAAGATGTTTTTTTTGAATCTCTTATGGATGAAGTAGATGATATGATTCATGAGTTTTTTTGGAAGTAGGAGGAGTCTTTCAATTACTAGGTTCAAGATGCTTGTAATGTTTGAAAACCAGTTACTGTCAATAAAACTTTGCGATACAATCCAATTTCATTGGTTCTCATGTTTCACAGTATGAGCTAAGAAGCTCTGCAGTAATTTTTAGTTTTTATTCAGTTTGTCTGAGTTATTTCTAGTTTATTTTAATAAGCTCCTCAAGATAGCTTATCGAAATCGCATATGTAGATCTTATTCTTTATTCTCTCTTCAATTTTCTGCTATCTCCAAATTTTGTTTTCAAAATGAAAATAAATAAATGTTGAGAATGCAAATGTTTTTTTTTTTTTTCAAATACAATGACATGTTGAATTTTAGGGCTAACATCATTAGCTTTCTACTAACGTTTTTGTTTTACAAGATGACCTTTCTAATGATTATTATTTTTTTAACAAGTACTATTTAATTAAACTATTTGGTAATTCCCATAGAGGTGTTGAGCTCAAACAGCTTTTAAGGCCAAACTGGGTTGTACAAGTAAAGAGGGAGGGGGTATTAATTTCTTGTTAGTTTTAAGCTGGACTGAACCTATCCAGCCTTATTTTGGTCGCAAGTCTTGTAATCTGAAAGATAGAAGCAAACATATTTGTGTTATATCGGCTTGAGCTGCTTCTGTAATAAAGGCTAACATGAGGCACATTAACAGAGTTGTTTAGATTACGACCAAACCACCACGAGTCTTGTCCCATTTGAACAATTCTTCATGGGTATGCGGGGATTCTCTATTTCTTTTTACCTGCCGGTTTTATTCTACCTCAATGAATTAGATGGTGGAGGGTTCATGTAAGGAAGAGTGAGGAATTTATTTCTCACCAACACCAGAAAGAAAATGTTCCTTGTTAGGAAGCCAGAGCGTTGGTTCCTTTACACATATTTGATTTGTGAAAACATTGTATTTTGTATTTCCTCTTTCCACTTGATTAATTACATAAATACCATTTTATCACATTAAAAAAGAATAGACGCAAATTACATTGAAAAATAATAAAAGACATATATGGACGTCAAAGTCCTGCAGTCAGAAGAGTTGTGGTGGGAATAAAGACCAAAACATTGGTGGGAACGATATATAGTAGTATATGTTTTGTTGCATTGCATTGATATCATCATCATAGCATTGGTATTTCTTGGAATATCAGACTATAGTATATCAATGTAATATTATAGTATAGCAATGCAATATTATTGGTGAAAGAAAGGACAGAAAAAGACAGATTTTAGAGATGAAGGTACCTAGCCCGACGCAGAAGCAATCTGTTGGGGATCGTCACATGATCTCACCCACTCGCCACAATATGTCTCGATCATCTAGGAGGAGGAAAAACAGTGGTCATTGGTGGTTGTCATCAATATCATGGATGAAGAAGGAGGTTGACTCATATGCCACGACTCATCAGACTCAGCTCTCTTCCGATAGTCCTTACTACAAGGGTCTCACCGATCAATCTCTTGCTATTACTCATGAAGACTATGAAGAAGAAGACGACGACGACAACAACAACAACAACAACAGCAGCAGCAGCAACAACAACAACAACAACAACAGTATCTCTTCACCACTAAGACCTATCCTCCTTTCATCATCCCCCCACAGTAGTCCTTACTACAAAGGTCTTACCGATTATTCTCTTGTAGTCGATGCCTCTTGGGCCAGTCATCATTCACATCCTCATCTCCACCCCCATCACAACTCACCCCTTTCTTGTTACCACGACTCAAGTCCATATTATAGGGGTCTTATTGCTCTTCCTGTTCCTACCTCCCCCTCCTCTCTCTTCTCCCTCAACATCAATTTCAAAACTGCCACTGACGCCGCCCAACCATCAACTCATGATTTTGTTGTCTTTTTAAGTCCAGAAGATCAGCCACTGATGGTAACAGAGCCAGAAACAACTTTAGATGATGAGATGGAGTTGATCCATCCTGATATCCAAGGGAAGCCTTTGAGGGTAAAAGATAAGTTGTCATCACAAGCAACTTTGGAAGAGCTGATAGATGATGTTGAAGAGGGGAAGCCTTTGAGGGTTAATTATGAATCAGAAACAGTTCCAGAGAAAACAATTTTAGAAGATGTTGTGTTGTTGGTTGAAGAGCATAAGAGGAAGTCTTTGAGTGAGAGAGTAGCATCAGATTCTGAGACAGTATTGTTACAACAAATAAATGCTGACAAAACAGATTTGGGTTTGGAGGAGGAGATGGAATTGGTGATTAAACAAGAGAAGCCATTGAGAGAGAGTTGTGTATCACAAGATGGGAATGAGAACGTACTAATAAATATAGATTTGAAAGAGGAACTCAAAGGCTTTTGGTTGGGTGGTCAAAAGACTGTTTATGAACAAACAGTGTCACTGGAATTACCTTGTGAGCACAAGTTGATGGACACAACTGTGGAAGGAAATCTGTATGAGTATCTGTGGGCAACCAAATACCAGCCCAAGACCTTGGCTGAATTCATCTGTAACAGAGATAAAGCACTTCAGCTGAAAGAATTGGTGAGAAGAATCTGATGCTTCATTCATTCTTTGTCTATTTATTATTACAAGATTACAACTGCGTGTACGAGATAGATACTATAATTTCTGGTAAAAGATCAAAATTTTAAGATTTTGTTTTTTATATTTGCTGCATGTATAGGTACAAGGTGGGTGTGGCTGTAATCATTTTATATTTGAAGGACCTCCAAATGTAGGAAAAAGATCCATGATACGAGCTATGCTTCGAGAGGTATTTGGCGCTGACGGAGTGCAGGTATATACACTCATCATTCATGACCTTATATTCTACTGTTTGTAGCATACTAGCATGTGTATGTGCGTGTATATGATATAATAGAAAAAACTAGGATAACATTTTCCTTCGCTTCTAAATGGCAGGTCACAGAAGAATATAAAGACTTCAGCTTGAAGGTAATGCCTACTTTGACAACCACTACCATCACTTATTTTTTTTATCAATTTCCTTAAGGGATTAATGATAAACAAATTGTTTGTTAAATTCAAATTGCAAGCCCACAACCCCAAAAATAGCATGTTGATTGATACTTGTTCAATTACGATATTCCACTAATAGCTAGAGAATCTGCAAGAAGGTATAAAATACTCGCACAAAACAACTCTTCCCTACCGCCACTAATCTATACCATGTGTAATGTGGTCAAGACTTAAGAGGCAGAATTTGGGCAAGTTAACTCACATTTGTTCGTTTATTAGATTCTAGTTTGGTTAAGAAATTAGCTTATCCGGCACTATTGGTTACTCAAATTACGCAGTTCTGTCACCTTGTGAATGTGCAAACACTTTTCTCATTTATCATATTTCAGATTTTTCTCTCATCTCTTTCATGGTTTCTTAGATTTAGCATGTAGTAAGCTTTTAACAATATAATGAAAGAAAATGACTTCAAATATTGGCCGTCTCTCTCCTTTGACATGGATAGGGAGAAATGGTTGAAAATCTGCAACTGCGCCTAAAGAAATCGCTCCATCATGTTGAGGTGAATCTGTCAGAGGCAAAGGGATATGAAAAACATGTGATTTCTGAGTTATTCAAGGAAACATATGGTAAAGTGATCAATAGCAAATTGCCTTGTAGCCCAGAAAACTGTCAAGGTACACACTCTAATTAATTATATTTAACGCCGTTGTTTTGTATGGACCAATCAAGTAACTGATATGTTTACCTGTTTATTATCTATATCTCAACAAAACAAACAAAAAAAAGCAATCATTTTGTACGATGCGGAGAAGCTATCATTAGAATCGGTGTTGTATATAAAGTGGATGGTGGAAAAGTATAAAGGGTGTAATAAACTGTTCTTTTGCTGCTCTGACGAATCAAGGCTACAACCTATCCAATCACATTGCACCACTGTCCGCCTTTCATCACCATCAACACAACAGGTCACTCACCATTTCCAATTTCCAATACAATTTCAAACTCTATTCTAGTTTTGTTGTTATCCAAATCACTTATAAGCTCATCATCTAGTAGTTTCATTTTTGTGTCAATATCTTACATATTATATGCAATTTATGCCTTGGCTGCAAGTTAGACATACAGTATGCCATGTTCCAGGCTATAACTAAAGTGCAAGTCTATTTTATGAGTCTGTTTTATATTCCTTAAATTATAATTTAAATATAATTTAGGCAAAATCATTTCAATGATCCTTTAACTTAATTTAAAATTTCAGATTCCTCATTGATCTAGATAGAGGAGAGTCTAATTATAACTAGATGTAGAGAGATCTTAAGGAAAACAATATGTCAAACTACCAAGGGAGATTTCAAAATAAACAAACTATTTTTAAATCTTTAAACTTAATACATAATGAGTTTTTATTTCTTCTTATACTTTATGAAAGTGTAACTAGAAATGTTGGACGAAGCTTTAATATTCTTCCTGTCCTTTTGAATAAACAGATTTTGAAGATTTTGGAACGGATTGTAGAAGAAGAAGGAATAAAATTATCACGCGAGTCAATCAAGAAGATAATTTTGAGGTCCAAAAACAATCTCCGTCAAGCCATTCGTTCATTGGAGGCCACTTACCGGCACAAGTGAGTCATCATTCCACAGATGATGATTGCTTTTATTCTAACAAAATTTATTAAGCTGGTCGTGAGGAAGAAATGTGCAGTGCCTAGAGGAATGTTATGCTAACACACTGTGATTTCATCTGATATTTCTATTTGACAAACCAACAATGACCACATATATGTACTCCGATTAATGAATGTTAATTTTGCATAATGCAGGAATGCCCTCAACGAGGATGAGTTCATTTTAACTGGATGGGAGGATGATATTTTGAATATTGCTAAAAATATAATCAGAGAGCAGAGTCCAAGACAGTAAGTAAATTGTTATGTCTCTTGAATGCTTCAGATGTAACTATCGTTTCATTAATCACACATCATTCTTAAATGAGTTTAATTTTGTTTAACATGAACAGTAATAATAATTGAAAAATTCAAGTTCTTGACAGCCATTTGTCGTTTGCAATAGGTTGTATGCTATTCGTAGAAAGCTTCAAAGTCTTATGATTCATGACGTTCCTCCTGAGTTTATCTACAAGGTATGTGATATATATATTTTAGCTGCGTGTTTTTATAATTCTAAGACAAGACTTGTTTATTATTAAAGGAATTCCAATTCTAATATAAGATGTTTGTTTTGTTATCTGGGTTCACGCAGTCTTTGGTAGACGACTTAACTAGTCTAGTTGATCACTCACTATGCTCAGGGGTTACCAAACTTCACAAGGAGTACACCGTAAATTCTCATACTGTTTTCTCTAATCTTTTTTACGTTTTTTCTGTATCATACATTTATTTTTGTCACTATTGTTTATATTATTAAAAGTAATAGTATGAACATACCAAATTAAAAAGTCGGAGTATGATAAATAGAGCCAAGTAACTTGTCTTTATGCCATTTCAGAAAGGTAGTGAAATCAAATTTGAAAGTGTGAAACATTATGCTCAAAACAAACAAGGAGGATCAGATGAAAGGAGCAACGAACTAACAAAAAAGAATGCAATGAACTACTTAAAAGTTGAAGGTAAAATACCTCCTATTTACAGTTTTGGTATTTCTTTCTATCTTATTTTCATGAAAAATACTAACAATAACAACTAGTAATTAGTACTAACTTTGTCTGCTTTAAAAAAAGAACTTATTAGTTGAACATTTTAGTTTTCATTTTCGGGTTCTAAGTGAATTTAACTTTTGTTCATTTATTTATCACAGAATTCATAGCAAAATTCATGAGCTGGTACAAGAATTCGTGTAAAAGTGATGATCATGTGCAACTTATTGCTGGGCGAGGAACATAGATAAGTGGCTGTTCTTTCTTGAAGCGGAGTTTAAAGACGTTATCTGATAGAGACATGTCTCAAATATCAAACCACTTTGTAAATATATAAAACCAATAGACATTTTGTGTTTCGGATGGAAACAACGGTCAAATAAGATGATTGTATGGGCATATATTGCTGCCACCCATATTCTGAATTTATGTGTTTGGATTGCCATAACTCTATATGTGAGAATAATTTCTATATTCATACATATTGCCTTAGACTACAAATAAGTATATGTCTTAGTAAATATTCTTCTAGATTTTTCTTAAAAGAGCTAGGTTGAATAGAAATGAGTAATGTTATTTGGTGGCATTTTGTGCACCCTAAATGCCACGATGTTATTTTGACACAATGTTTTGGTACATTTTGGTACAAGGGTAATGTTGTGATTTCAACTTTAAAAAAAGGAGCATTTTTGTCAAAATAGAACAACTCTCTTCTTTCTCTCTTTTTCCCACCATAAATATGCATCTCTCTTCGTTTTAGTGAAAAGTTCATCTTTTTGTGGCGAGTTCATCTCTCTCTTTCCCCCCTCCTCCTCCCCCTGCTAATAGCCACGTCAGTAGGGATGACAATTTGACTCATATCCAGAGGGTACCCGCAAAAATTACCCACAACGGGTAGGGTAAAAACCCGCATTTTGGGTACGAGCATGGGTATGGGTAATTACCTGCAAAAATGAATGGGTATGGGTGCGGGTACGGGTACCTTAGTACCCACCCCGCCCCATACCCGTATAATATATATTTATTTATTTTATTTATATTATTATATTATAATATATGTAAATCAATTTAAAACAATACACAACTCTACTAAACTATTACATATTTTTAATAAAAATGTTTATTTATAACATAATATAAAAATAATGTGAATATTTAACATAAATATGAACTTTAACATAAGATTAGTAATAACTTTGTTTATGATTATCATTAGTCAATATTAAAATCTTTGAAATTTTTTTAATTCTATTAAAATTATATGATATTTTATAATTGATCAATTTATTTTTAGTAAAAATACGGGTAACGGGTACAGGTATGGGTACCTAGGTACCCATAGGGTATGGGGACGGGGGCAAAAGTTGTTACCCACGCGGGTATGGGGATGGGTACGGGTATTTTTTCAATCCGCGGGTATGGGGATGAGTACTATAGTACCATACCCATACCCTACCAATTGTCATCCCTACACGTCAGTATCCACATATGTACTCACTTCGGCTTTATTTATAAGCAAAAATTGTTTTTTAGATTTATTGAAAAACCAATGTATCTAGTCTATATTTAAGTTAGATACATTGGTTTTTCAATGAATCTGAAAAACAACTTTTGCTTATAAATAAGGCCAGAGGGAGTACAATTATCGTTTTAGGTTAAAAGTTAATCGAAAGGACAAATATCACAATTGAAAATAAAGTTAATGCACTAATTTGTAGTGTTAATTAACGAAGGAACCAAGACAAAATGCGTCCATAGATCCTTTAAATTTTACGTTTGTATCAGATAGGTCATTTAAGTTTTTTAAGTATCAAATATGTCCTTTAAGTTTTTTAAGTATAAGATATATCCTTTAAGTTTTAAGTTTGTATCAAATAGGTCATATTTCTTAAGGATCTATTTGATACAAACTTAAAACTTAAGGCTTTGTTTGGTTTGAAGGAAATAAAATTACGGAAACCGATTGATGAATTTAGACCAACTTTAGTCTAAGTTCATCCATCGATTTCCGTAATTTTCTCATCTGATACAAACTTAAAACTTAAAGGACCTATCTGATGATTAAAATACTTAAAGGATCCATCTGATACAAACGTAAAACTTAAAGGACCTATAGATGCATTTTGCCTATATTCAAAGAGAAATGTTATACAAATACAATAATTTTACGGAGTGGATTCTCTGGAGTCACCATTTGATTGCAGGCTAATCACAACCATCCGTCTTTGAATCTGAACCCACCAAAATTTAATCTAAGGGTGTACAATGCAGTGACTGTATGACTGCAACAATTATTTACTACATGAAATCCTAGTAGTAATTTAATGAATATTGTAGTATACAATACATATCCACTTTTTTCTATAAAAAAAAAACACATAGATAACACAATACACATTTATTTTATCAAACTATTGTGTTTGTACTCCATCGGTCTCAAAATAATTATCACTTTAGCAATAAAATTTTGTCTCAAAATAATTGTGATTCTCACTTTTTAATGTAATACTTTCTAATTATACCCCTAATAATTACTATATGCATTATTTGCAAGAAAACAAACCTATAATTTATAGGAATAATTTAATAAAAATATTATTTATTTTAACAACATAATTACGTTTCTTAATAATATATATGAAACTAGCTTAAAGAACAACAATTTTTGAGACGAATGGAGAATAAGATTTTTCATATTCACTCATTCAAAACATAAAAAGTTAGTTCCACTTATTAGCGGTATTATTGAGTTTAAAAAAGTTGGATGATAAAAAAGAAAGGTATTATTGAAAAGGGTAAATGAGAGGTGGGTTGAGGAGGTCCGGATAGTCTTTACTCTCCATTTTGACAATGATATATCCATGCGATATACCCATACATACGGAGATATAAGATGAGAGATATAAGAAGAAGAAGAAGAAGAAGAAGAAGAGTTGGTTTTTTAGTCATCTCACGAGAAGAGAAGAGAAGAGAAGAGAAGAGAGAAGAGCTGGTTTTGTCTTATCAAAGTCGTAATAAAAGTAGTAATAATAATAATAATTAAAAAAGGAAAAAGAACGGTTGGCACGTTTAATTTCCCTCTCTGTATGTATCTCTTTCTCTCTCCGAGTTGAATTTAAGTAAGAAGAAAGAAAGGTGTGTGTGTTTGTTGGGATTTAGAGAGAGAGAGAGAGAGAGAAAGAGAAAATGAGTGGTGGAGGTGAAGGAGAAGAAGAGACAACACTTGAATTCACTCCCACCTGGGTTGTCGCTGCCGTTTGTACTGTCATCGTCGCCCTTTCCCTCGCCGCCGAGCGTTTGCTTCACTATGGCGGAAAGTTTCTTAAACGCAAGGATCAAAAGCCACTTTACGAAGCTCTACAGAAGATCAAAGAAGGTAGGTAGCTAGTTACCTATTTCTTTTCTTTTATTATTATTACCTGATCTCTCTCTCTGTAAATTAAACTGTTATTTGCTGCAACCAGAGTTGATGCTTCTGGGTTTCATTTCTCTGCTTCTGACGGTTTCGCAAAATAGCCTCACCAAAATATGCGTTCATCCAACTGTATTGCGCCACATGCTTCCTTGTACTCTCCAGGAGAAGAAGGAGAAGGAGGAACATCCACCATCGTCGTCGTCTCAACATTCTGCTTTCTCCTTTCCTGCTCCAATTGCAAGGCGTCTCCTAGCAGAAGCAGCAGCAGCATCAGAAGAAGAACACATAACCTCTTACTGCGGTCGCAAGGTTTTCATTTCTTCTTCTTCTATAGTCTATACTACTCTCCATCTCGATCTTGATTCTTGAGTACTGTTGGTTGCTTTCTCCTTTTCAGAACAAGGTTCCTTTATTATCTCTCGAAGCTTTGCATCACCTCCACATCTTCATTTTTGTCCTCGCCGTCGTCCACGTCACTTTTTCAGTTCTCACCGTTGTTTTTGGAGGCGCAAGAGTCAGTACCTACTACTTTCTTCTCTATTCATTCATTCATTCATTATTCATTATTACTATTACATACAACAACATCTCTCTCATTACTAGTAGTATAACTCTATTGTATCTATCTATATATATAGATACGTCAGTGGAAGCACTGGGAAGATTCTATTGCAAAGGACAACTATGATTCCACCAAAGGTAACTCTCCGCTAGCTACCTCTTTTTGCGGCTAATCACGCTTTTCACATCTTATACTATTATTATTAATTAATCTTATACTTTATGCTTTCAGTTCTCAAACCAAAGTTGACTCAAGTTCAACAACATGAATTTATCAAGGGTCGCTTTTCCGGTCTCGGCAAAGACTCTGCTTTAATTGGTTGGTTGGTAAGTAAGTAAGTTTATTCCAGCACTCATTTCTGTGTTCCTTCCATCATATTTCAACAGATGCTTGCTTGCTCACCTTTCACAAAATCTAATATAAATGTCACCTTTTCATTCTGCTCATTATGTAATTCTCTTGTTTGTGCCATCTTTTTCTTTAACTTCTTATTCTCACTAATCTCTTATACTTCTTTCTTTCAGCAATCCTTTTTCAAGCAATTCTATGGCTCTGTTACAAAATCAGATTATGTCACATTAAGACTTGGTTTCATTGTGGTAATTAAGGTTCTATTGTACCATATTATCTCTCACCTGCCCGTTATCCGGTGGCTCCAATAAATGAATCATAATAATATGCTTTGGTATATTTCTTTGTTGTAGACCCACTGCAAGACAAACCCCAAGTTTAATTTTCACAAGTACATGATTCGTGCCCTTGAAGATGATTTCCGCCAAGTTGTTGGCATAAGGTAAGTGCTTCTGTAGAATAACTTTGTCGAAAGTAGTTGTTTATATGCATATCCGAATCACACATATACATAATACATCAGTTTAGGTGCCAAGAAAACTCTAATTTTGTTCATCTCATTGGAAAAAGTTTTTGATTTTTGGAATAGCAATTCTAATTATATTTTCATGGTTGCAGTTGGTATCTTTGGCTCTTTGTGGTCATCTTCTTATTGTTAAATATCAATGGTATGCTTTCCAACACACATCTATGCTTCATGCTAATACACACACACACACACACACACACACACACACACACACACACACACACACACGCACGGACGCGCACACGCGCACACACACACACACACATTTCTTGTTATCGTTTAATTGGTTCTTACATGGGTGACGTGACTGATATCCATAACATAGTTTATGTGCTTATATCATTATCTGATCTAAAATGGGCAATGCATTTGGTACTCGTATACTCGTACCATGTACTCTTGTTTACAGATGCAGTAATTCTATTGATCTTTGTGTTTGTTGATAAAGTTTATTTAAACAACACTTTCTGGTATGATAAAGGAATAGGGGCTTACATTTTTTGTGATTTGGTGATGAGTCAAGCATGGTGGGCATGGCCATTTACTTTTGTGTACAAGGACTTGCTGAACTAATAACTTCTTTTGGTTTTGCTTGTTATCTAAGAACATTACTTTGAATCTCACAATTAATATTTCTGCCTTACTCTTTCAGGTTGGCATACATATTTCTGGATTGCTTTCATTCCTTTCATTGTAAGTACCTTAATAAAACTTTTTCCGTTTTTATTGTTCATTTCCATGGCCACACATTTAGTTTGCTCAGCTTCCAAATCTCTCGTATCTTAATTTTGTTAGAGGGATAAGAAAAACAAGACAATGTTGCGTGAAGTTTCTTAATAAACTCTAATAAGTACACAGTTCAAAAGTGACATTATTTGTAGACATAACACTCATATCTCATATCTAATGTGAATTTTCTTTCAAACTAAAAACACCAAAAAATGCCAAAAAGTATGAAACTCTAATTAGGGATTTCATTCATTCTCACTTGTACGGGCTGATTTTTGGCGTTTTTTAATTTTGAAGAAAAGTCACACTGGCTATGTGAGTTGGGTGTCAGGACAATAAACGATGCTACCTCAACGTAAATTTTGGAGGAAATAGGGAGGGGACTACCAAATCACAAAGGGGAAAAACTTAATCGCTCATAACAAAAATGGCTGGCCAAAATCGCACAATCGCAATACATCATAGCCTAAAGTGCAATCAATCCTTTCTTTTATATTTCTGTATAGTTTTTTTTTCTTCCAATTATTATTATTAGCCTTTGCATAGGCATGTTTTTCCACACTTATAATTTTTTCAATCAAATTGATGCCTTATATTCAGAACATCTTTTCTTATTTCCTTGTTATCCCTGCACCTTGTATCTCCCGCTTTATTTGTTTCATAGTTTCTCATTTACATTCTTTCAGCTTTTACTTTCTGTTGGAACAAAGCTGGAGCATGTAATAACCCAACTAGCTCATGAAGTTGCTGAAAAGCATGCAGCCATAGAAGGTGACTTGGTTGTACAACCTTCAGATGGTCACTTCTGGTTTCACAGGCCGCACATTGTTCTTTTCTTGATTCACTTTATCCTTTTCCAAAATGCTTTTGAGATAGCATTTTTTTTCTGGATATGGGTAAGAAATTTTGTTGGAAGCATAACTTCTGATGTTGTTTGCTAACCATTTTACATATTCTTCTTTTCATTTTTGTAAGGGCGTCCTGTGGGTGGGTTAAGAGAAGTTTTGAATTAGTTATATTGAATGTAATAATCTATAAGCTTGTATTCTCAGGTTACATATGGATTTGACTCTTGTATAATGGGACAAGTTCGTTACATTGTTCCAAGGCTCGTTATTGGGTAATTACATCACTACTCTTTTCTTTTCTGCGTTTATGATTTGTTTATTTGCTTTTGCATTCTGAAGTCCCAAGTTCAATTTCCTCTTGTTTTTTGTCCCTCTATGTTTGGGCTGTAGGGTATTTATTCAGTTACTCTGTAGCTACAGCACCCTACCACTCTATGCACTTGTTACACAGGTATCTTTGCATAGCTCTTCAAACTTGAACGCAGATTAACTATCTGAATTTAAATTCTGTCCTCTTTGTGTTGAATTTCGTTATTTTCACATTGTAGATGGGAACTCACTATAAGAGGGCGATATTTAATGACCATGTGCAAGTGGGCCTTGTTGGTTGGGCAGATAAGGTAAAAAAGAAGAAAGCGCTAAAAGCTGATGGCCATACTAGCCAAGGAAGTTCTCATGATCATGAGGGTTCTAGTACAGGAATTCAGCTTGGCTCAGTTTTCCAGAAGCGGACATCAGCACCCGAAGACAGTACTTCTGTAACCAAAGCTGATTCTAGTACAGGAATTCAGCTTGGCTCAGTATTCCAGAAGAGGACATCAGCGCCCGAAGACAGTACTGCTGTCATCAAAGCTGAGGGGTCCAACTGAGAATGGTTATCTAGGTTAAGGTAATGTGATAAACGCCCTTGTTTTGTAAAGTTGTATAGCAAATTGCAGTTTTCCTTATCTTATATTTTCTTTGCCAGCGTGGTGGAGCATTGTATTTGTAGGACATGTTGGGCTTGGTATCGGCTTGTGGTGAAAGATGTATAGGCTTGATGCTGGCAATGCTGGGTTTCATTTCTAAGATCCTGAGATCTGCTACCACACCCACCGACTAGTTACTACACGTGTAATCTGAATTTTGCTTCTTGCATGGCCTAATAGTAATACTTCCCCTACTATGACTCATACTAAGTTCCAAAAGTTTGTCTTTAACATAGTGCATGTTTGGTATCACTGTAATTTAGCTAAAGCTACAAACTTGGTGAATGGGAAGCTTCCTTCCTGTTTGTGCATGTTTGTTTGCACTTTACTTTTGCCTTGCGGTAGCTTCCACATTATTTTTTCATGTTTTTTTACATGAGAGATGCTAGTCCCTAATTAGTGGAACTTAAAAAATATATTTGTAGAGATGTGTTGGAACAACCGTTATTTTCAGTGTTGCCTTGCCTCTATTTGTATCCTCTCCAACTTACCAAATATTTGTAGAAATGTCGTTGAAATAAAAGATTTGTGACAAAAGTAATGTTTGCAAACACCCAACTTTCCTAAAAAAATACCACTTCTAATTTTTCGCTTTATGTTTGCTCACACCAAAAAAAGAAAGTTGGTTTTGCAAATGTGATGCTCATCAGAATAATTTGTAAAAACTATTATTTATTTATAAATAAACTAGTTTAATAAATGGTAAAAGTGGAAGAAATGTTATTTAATTGAATAAAACTGCAAATAAGATAGTTCTTGTGAAGGTCAAAATTGGAATTAAAAAAATGATATTAAACCTTATTATCAATATTATCAACTGCATAGGTATTTAAGAGAAATCAATTATTTGATTGGATAATGAATGCTAAATTGTAAGTAAAATAGTTAAAATTAAGAATAAAATTAAAGAAACAAAATGCACCAAGTTAATGTCTTATTTATATTTATATATCAACAATGATATTCAAATACAATTTCAAGTTTCAACGCAATATGGCCAACATCATGTTGGCAACATGTATGAAATATGTGTCTACCTAACTATTTATTCTCTTAGTCTTAGTATTAAAATGAGTGTCACTGTAGCAAAAAATATATTTTAAAATGAATACCATTTTTTATTTTCATTGCAGTATTTAATTTGGTAAAATAACTATTTTGTTCTTCTAATCAGTATATTTTTTGTGTAAAAAAACATTATTATTTTTTAATATGTGCGTAAAAATCTTATATATATGTTGGAGCTGGAGGTTCAAACCCGGGACACTCCACTTGTTTATCTTCAAAGTGAAATTTATAATGACTAATCAACTAGACAAAAAAAAAAAATTAAATGACATTCGTTTTAAAATGAAGGAATTAGTGTTTTATTGGTTTCAATACAAGAGGGAAAATGTTTAAAAAGGTTATTTCTCTTATACATATTTGTGAGGGGTGGGTTATGTAATTTTCTTTTGTGAACCCTTATATTACTCTTAGCCCCCCAAAAGAGGGAAAATGTTTAAAAAGGTTATTTCTCTTATACGTATTTGTGAGGGGTGGGTTATGTAATTTTCTTTTGTGGACCCTTATATTACTCTTAGCCCCCCAAAGTGAGATGCTGCTGTTTCGGTAGTTATAATAATAACTTATAACAAGAAGAACATTCGTATTGCAATTTATTTCGAAATTGGTCAAGATGGGAGTAATATATGGGGGTCTAAAAAGCAAATTTCCTTGTTGAGCGGGCTTGGGAGCAGTCCATCTAATTTCATTCATTCACGACCCACTTCCAAACATTTCCAACAAAAATAACACTTCCGATATATCCTTCTCCTCTTTGCCGTCATTCCGTCACAGTCAGCCACCGTGCCGTGACGTCTCCTCTCCTCAGGTATTTTCTATCTCTCTCTCTCTCTCTGTAATCTCTCCGCTTTCCTTCATTTCAAACTGTTCGCCTAAAACCGGAAAGAAGAATATATTGATTACTAACTTATATCGAAACGAGATTTAAGTTCTCATTTTAGTTTACAGAAATTTATCAATTACTAATTTGTATTGTATTGTATTGTATCAATTCTTAAAAAACTATACTATACTATACTATAGTAATACTTTTGTTTTGTGCATTCTGTAGTTGATACACATCCAATCAGTGGCGAGTATACCGCCGGGCATGCCTGGGCTGCCCTTCTTATATTTTTTATTTATTTGTTTTTTTTTTAAATGAAAACAAAAACAGAAAAAGGAAGAGTTAGAATTTGCTTTCTCTTTCTCGATCCCTCTCTCTCAAAATCGCTGTTCCTCTCTCACCCACCGCCACCGGCCGCCGCTCTCAATCCCTCTCTCACTGCTCTCAATCTCTCTCCCTCACCTCGCCGTAACGCCGTTCAATCTTCCGCCGCAGCCGCACCACTGCTCAGCTCACCGCGCCGCACCGCACTCACTCTTTCTCTTCGTCTCGTTTCAGGTAAGCAAACTAACATACTGCAATTAATTTTTAACAACCTAACCTTCTCAATCTAGAATCTTTGTTTGATGATTTGGTGTTGTTTTGAATTTTAAATTTATTAAGCTGTTTTGATTGTTAAGTGATTATATAAATAAGCTGTTTTGGTTATATAAATAAGTAGTTTTGGTTGGTTCTGCAATAGTGTTTTTGTTCTAAAATAGTGAGAATGAAGGGTTTTTGTTCTAAAAACTATTTGATTTCATGATGCCTCTTGTTGTAAACTAACTTGGTGATTTTCTACTTTGTGATATTATTGTCATCGTAACTGCAACTAAAACTTTGTTTAATTGTGGACATTTGTGTTGTGTTCACTTTGATGGATCAAAATCACCTTTGTTGATGAAGCACTTTCATTCTTTTATAAGCTGATGACAAACCTTGTATTCTTGATCAGTTTGATCTTATACACAATATTAAATAAGAATAAGATAGTCTTGTGATATTTGTATTCAGTTTGAAATGTAGTCTCGTTGATCAGATATCAGTTTCTTTCTCACAGTTGTTTGTTATGGATTTCTTTCATTAGGGGAAATTACATTATATTATGTTGATTTCATAATTGACCAAGCCTTACAATAGGCATACTACAAGTGTATATTGTGAAGAATATTTTCTTTTGCATAAAAAGAGAAGTACTAATGTAATTTAAATATGTTTTTGAATTGCAGAAACAACTTTGTCTTTTAAATATTATTGTATCTAGAAATTTGGTTGATAAAATTCCCTCCAAAATTTTGCCCAGGCTCTCTAATATTACTGGAATCGCCACTGCATCCAATCTTATAGCAATTTCATTTCCCATTCAATTGACTAAAAGCATCAGCAGCATGACGATCCATTCTGTAGTGATACAGAAACTGCTTAGCACCAATGCCCACATTGGCCGTCAAGTCGCCACTCATCATTTCAAAGAATACACTTACGGCCTCCGCAACAAAATGGCCATTATCGATTCCGATAAGACCTTGATTTGCATGCGTAGTGCCTTCAATTTCATCTCTTGCCTTGCCCGCCAAAACGGACGCTTCATGTTCATCAACACCAACCCTCTCTTCGATGAAATCTTTGACCTTATGACCAAAAAAGTCGGCTGCTACAGCCCTTCTTCCAGTTCTCTCTGGCGCACCGGCGGATTCCTCACCAACAGCAACAGTCCCAAAAAGTTTCGCTCTCGCAACAAGAAGCTCTGCTTCGGTCCCACTCAGCCTCCCGATTGCATTGTCATTGTCGACACTGAGAGCAAGTCTTCTGTCATTGACGAGGCTTTCAAACTTCAGATTCCAATTGTAGCTCTCGTCGATTCTGCCATGCCACTCCATACTTTTAGCCGCATTGCTTATCCAATTCCTGTTAACCCGTCTGTTCAATTTGTCTATCTCTTCTGTAATTTGATTACCAAAACACTGCTTCTTGAGAAGAAGAACTTGCAGCTCTCTAATCCCAAAATTGATGATCGGTATATTACTTTACCTTACCTCATTCTACTGTTTTCTTTTATCATTTCTTGTGAATGATTCCATTACTATTATTATTTTGAACTGTAAAAGAGAAGAAGCTACCAAAATTGAAGATAACAAGCGGAAGAATAATCTGGCTAAGGTTGGCATCACTGTTATGCCCTACGATAAATTGGCACCCTTGCCCGAAGGTAAACCATAATTTGAGAACTCTGTGCCTTCTGTTTTCTCTATGACCATCTTTATTGTCTTTTTCCCTATTTCTTCAAAGTAGTAGTGAGTAATTTCACATTGAAAGCAGATATAGAAGATACGAAGAAACTTTTGGACAAGCTTGTTATTTTGAAGGTCAATCACGACTCCGGAAGAAATATGGATTTTGAAAACCCTAAGTAAGCATTCGTCCAACTCCTCAAATTCACTATCCATCTAAATTAGAAATGTCATACATATGTTATTTTATGTCTGTATATGCATGATAATGTTCATTGGCTTTGTTGGAGTAGTGTATTGTTTTATATAGAATTTCCCATGTTGAAATCACACAATCATTTTCGCACCCTTGTTTTATATAGAATTTCCCTTGATTATTCAAAATGTCACAGTCGACGAATTTAACTGATGACACTTATGTTTCATGTAGATCCACAATAGATATTTGTGATGGACAGACATTTCTAGACATGATTGTTAACCAGATTGAGGTCAGACATTTATACTTGATGTAGAAGTTATGGTTCTCACACATACTTCAATTATCATTTTTCTATGCAAGCAATTTGTTTATTCCTTGGGGACTAATAGCCTGCTAGTCTTCTAAAAAAAATTAGCAGTTGTCCAGATAGTGCAAATACATTTTTTTTTTGTGACTATTTTACTGTTGTAATTTTTTGTAGACCCTCAACTCCAAGTATGGATGCCAAGTTCCATTGCTTATTTTTGACAAAGATGACACTCACGATAGTACTTTAAAGGTGAAATGGCGTTTCAATTTCTTCCATATTTGATTGTATCATTACCTTGGCTATTATTGATGTTTTCAGCTTGGCCTTCATCATCTTCCATAGGTTTTGGAAAAGTATTCGGAATCAAGCGTTGATGTGCGCACTTTTAAGCAGGTTTGCATTTGTTCCATATTTTGGATCAATTGATATTGAATTGCGTTTTCTCTTGACCATTACATCATAATCTATATAGGGTGAAGATCCAGAGCTAACATTTGGTGGGCATCGCAGCAAGGAGGAAGTGTATGTCATCTTTCAAACATCTGTCTCTTAAATTGAATTTTAGATGTTCATATGCACACTTGTAGATAAGAGATTTAAGTTTCAACACTAAATGTTACTATTATTAGGGACATTTCATTCAATAATATTAAGATTACAATTACTTTCATGTGGTCTAGTTGTTAACAGCAGAAATTTAGATGCATACACTAAGCTTAGACCCGCATAGAAGCTACTTTATTTTTATTTTTAATTAATATTTTTTTTTGGGCATTGTTGAAGGCATACATGCTTACTCCCAAGAATTAGGCTTAGGTGCACGTTATGTTTAAACCAGCATCTGCATAAGGTTTGACATAAAGAAATTAAAGCATGTCATAATTTATCTACTAATTTCCTTTAGTTAGTCATGAAACCATGATATGTTCACATATGAAGCACGGACACCTCTATGATTATAGGGGTGTCGCTGTGTCCGGCAGTGTCTGTGTCCGACACTTGTACGTCACATGTCGGATAGTTTAGACTGGTGTCCAGAAAAAAACTCAGCTTTTCCTTTACCTATACACTCCTTGGATCAGTGTTCGACACCTATAAGACACTCGTACTACACGTGTCGAACAAGTGTCCCAAAAAAATTGTTTTTTTCTTTGCTTATACTCTCCTTAGACACATATGAGACATATCTACAAGAGTTAGTGATGTGTCGAAACAACAATATTGATCAATGAGGGATTGAAGACATTACATTTTGATTAAAATATTTTTAGTGTTTTCGATAGTAGACGGATAAATAAAGGTAAAATACTATCATATCGTTTTAAAACTTTTCTTAAGAAATAACTTGCTCAATTTAGATTTACTTGTATATATTGTTATTCTCAATTCTATCTTTTATAAATATGCAGCGGTGTCATTGTCCTATGTTTTATACATTAGCAGTGTCGACGTGTCCGTCCTTAATATTCACCACTTCAAAATTGTTAATCCCTCTAACATGGAGTTTCTAGAATGAGATCATAGATGGCAGATAACTATTCTTTACTGGATTGTTAATAAAATATTCAACTTTATAAAGTAATGAGAAAGTCTTATTATCACAATACTTCAAAGTACCTAGAGTTTTTTACTTTAATTTAAACAAAACCTACAGTAAATATTTAACGCCTGTAAACTAGAGATGTTAAAATAAAAAGTATTCTGCGTTAATTACTTTACTGACACTGCCTAGCAATCAAAATATCATTATCAATAAATAAAACGCTTGACTGCATTTATATTTCAAAATATTGAGTTATTTTTTCCTTGTCTTGCAAATTGCTTACATGATAAATATTGTCATTTTAAACTAACCGGCTAATTATATACGTGTGAAGGCATACATTTGACGACGGTGATATATTCCGTTCACTAATGATAGGCGGAACCCTTGATTTATTATTATCACAGGTATGGGCTTTTATGCACTATGCACTCTTCATATCTCTCCTTTTTCACACTCATTTAAAACTCTTCAGCATAAACGTGCTCAAATATGTATATATTTAGGATGTGCTCATATTTGTTTGTGCATTTCTTACGATGTTTTCATATTATTTTTTAGGGAAAGGAGTATATCCTTGTGATGAAGTCAGACAATGTGGCTACAATCGTTGATCCAAGTATCCTTTTTATACATTTACACATGAATTATAATATTCTTTGAGGTCACAACTTACTAACTGACCATTGAAACTCAAATATTTTGATTGTTGTCAACCTTGACTACATTTTGTAGATATAATAAATCATTTGATGATAAATGCTATTGATTATTGCATGGAGGTAAACAAAACTATTTTAATCTGTCATGTGTAACACTGCCACTTTGCATTTTAAGGTATGTTACCTGATTCGTTTTCCTTCTTTATGCTTTTTTCAGGTGACACCAAGCCATTCATCTAATTTGATCTTAACTCCAATGAATTTTAAGGTTTATTTTCTTTTTCTTTACTTTTCCTTCCTCAGTATCCTTAACATTTGTTGTTGGACCTGTATCTGATGCTAAATTTATGAGTCTTTAGTATTTGTGCTAGTTTTACGCTGTGGTGAATCTGGCGATATACTATATATATGTGAATTTTAAATTGAGAAAATAAAAAATAATTGTTGTTTTAGTTTTTCAATGCAACATTAATCAATTTATTCCACTTTTACCCCCTAATTAATATTGTAGTACAGTACTCCACTATGCATTTATGACAATTGATAGTAATAACCGATAGTTAATAGGGGAAGTTGTATAAAGTTGTGTCATTTATTGTGTTTCTTAATCTAGGTGAAACAACCTTGAACCACACTTATTTTGGGACTGATTGAGTAATAAACAAAGTACTTTTTTTTTTGAAATTAATAAACAAAGTACTTTGAAAGTTAAGGACCAATTCGATTTCTATTTTCATCTGTAGTAATTACCAAAAATGTCACCTTGTTTCTCAGTTTGTTTCCTTTGTTTTGTATAGGAAATGGTAAAACAAATTACTTCCTCCGGTCCTTTTTATACGGAACAATTTGGAAAAAACACACAGACCAAGGAACCTTATCTTTCTTATTAAAAATTCTAAAATTTTACAATCTATTCCAAAACTAACCTTGGTGTATTAATTTATCTTGTCTATTGTAATATAGGGAGTATTTTGTTTTTACTGTTTCCTATGCAAATCCTTGAAAATAGAATCAAACTGACTCTAGGTGGAAGTTTTGTAATAAAAATTAAAACACGAAATGGAAACAAATCAAAGAGGCTCTTAAAGTTTTTATTTACATTGGAGATACTATGCTTAAGCGCACTTTATAATTGATGTGAGCCCCATTGCACTTATTTAGTGGTCTAAGTCATGAGTCAGGTCCTACTAGTAAACTTGAACAGCATGAGTTAACCATTATATATTTTGTAATCTGTGCAGCTTCAGGAGATTGCTCGAAACCAAGATAAACATGTAAATCTTTTTATTTATTGTCACAACTTGCATATATTTGTATTATTTTGTTTTAAATTATGTAATAATTTTAGAATTTTTATACTAGGTTGCGAATAACACTTATGCGAATATTATAACGATTCAATTTTTTTTTGTTTATTTTTCCTGATTGGTGTATTGCAGTTGAAAGACAAATTCAAACTCATTGATACAACAAACATGTAAGTGAAATGCTGGTTTTCGATCAATTTCTTACCTAAATTTACAATATGTCGTAAATCTCATGTGCTTCACTCTGTGTAGGTGGGTGAGTTTAAGAGCCATTAAGAGACTAATTGATACTAATAGACTAAAGCCCAAGAAGCCCTCAATTTCGAAGGTATCATTCCCTATTACTAGTTCAGTATTTGACTGTTAACTTAGTGACAATGAATTGAAAAGGTTACTGTTCCCAGGAGAATGACTATGATCAAACTCTTCTGCAAGAAACCAATGCTGGACCGGGAGTACAGGTATATTCATTATATTTTAATTATGCTTCTCTGTGATGTCTTTTTTTATTTCTTTATATTTTGCTTAGGTATAACATAAGATCCCTGCTTCGAGTTTGAGACCATAGTAATAGTAATTGCATACCTAAATATAAGAGTAGTGAAAATAAACTATTGATTGGTACTGCAGAAGCTTTTTTCGGTTAGGTATGAAGTTAGTAATTGCAGTTTTTAATGTATTCTCTCCTTTTTTGTATTCCAGTTCTTTGATAATGTAATCGGTGTCTCAACGCCTGAATCTCGTTTTCTTCCCTTTGACGCAACATCGGATTTACTTCTTCTACAGGTAGCAGACCTAATTTATATGTAAAAAATTCTGTTACTGAAAAATATACTTTGCTGTACATACATGACTGATCCTCCCTCACACCAATTATGCATCCTTGCAGTCAGATCTATATACTTGTAGGGCAGGTGTTTTATCTCGTAATCCTGCTAGATCCAACCCTTTAAATCCTGTGATTGACATGGGACCAGAATTTGAAAAGGTGCAAAATTTCTTATTCGTTGTCTTACCTATGCCTTGTTATTCCTTTTTTTTTTTGGTACATTGTTATTCACTTTCTTATGCATTGAATATATATTATGTTCCATTCTCAGATTGGTGATTTCCAAAGTCGGTTCAAATCCATTCCTAGTATCATCGGGTTGGATAGTTTGACGGTGAGAGGTGATGTGTGGTTTGGAGCTAATATTACTTTAAAGGTATGCTAGATGTTCCTTTTCCTGTTACTCATCTGGCATTTTGAGTACTCCCTCTAGTCACTATTATAAGCAAAAAAAACCTGTTTTGTGGTGATTAGCAAATTTACTAATTTGCCCTTTTCGATATTTAGTGGGAAAACTCACTTTTGCTTATAATAGTGACAAATATTTGAGACATTTTGAATGCTTATAATAATAGTGACTGGATGGAGTAGTTGCTCTGAATTCCCTTTAATTATCTGGTGTGTCTGAACTACACTTGGTATTTCATATATCTTTGAACTGCATGCAGTTCTGTTTGTCCTTTTCTGAATATCAGGAAAAGCTTATTTTTGTTGCAGAAGCTTTTTTTTATTTTATTTTTTATAACAGTGTCCCTTTACTTCTGTACTTCGGAAAATAAACTATATTGTGGTATCATGTTAGCATGTCTTATCCAGTGTGTCAGAAGAACTTGACGTAAGTTGACAGTTTTTGTTTGCTATTAGATTTTGGAGGGGGAGCTAGATAAGAGGATCATGTATCTTTGAGGGTGTGATAGCATATCTTTTAGAGTAGCATTGGCTCTAGTAGGAGAAATAGTAATTTCTCATCATGGAAGTTAGGATAAACTTTTAGAGATAATTTAGCACTCTCTAGGAATTAGGATATACTGTTATCTCAACATGTTTGAAATTACAACAGTTTTGGCTTGAAGATATTTCTGATCTCTGCAGCAAAGACCAACTCCCTCAACTTAATAACTGCTTAACAGTTACCTTTCTTAAAATTTGGGTTGAGCTTAGCTCAATTCTACGAGTTAATTGGTAAGGTGAGGGATGTCTCCCAATATATATAAATACTTTTCCAGGCCATATCACCTCAAATATGGGACTCTCAAGAGCCTTGTCAAATTCCAAATCTTTATGTAGCAGAGGCTTTGTTATCATGTGAAGGAGCACAAGCTATTAGGTGAAGCATTCTCAAGTTTAGTATGTTTAGGTTGAATGCTTACTGGACCACAAGATATTATCAATCTCTTAACAACCAAAAGCATTCTAGATCATTGGAATAAACATCTTTGGATTATCCAGGAAAGAGATAAATATTTTATTAATTTTTTTAAGTAAGAAATCCCTGTATATCTATAGAGATAGCTGCCTTGTGGTGACCCTAACAAAATTTAGGACTATTCTTGCTCTCTGCCAAATTTCCTTAAACTTTCGCTTATTCAAAAGTTGGTAAGTTTTCTGCTTTACACGCTGAATGGAAAATTGACATTACCTCAACCTGGAGTGGAACTCTCATTATAACTTATTGTAAGCATTCAAATTCTATGAAATTCCAGTAGTTTAACCAGTCTGTAATGCCAACTTTATGTCATTGGCTGTACATACTAGATATAATTATGTCGGGTGAGTTTGTCTACACTACTGTGTGAAAGACTTATGAGTTCTCATTTATTTGCATTACTGACCCTTTGCTCACACTATCAGGGACACGTGACTATTGCTGCAAAAGCTGGCTTGAAATTGGAAATTCCAGATGGGGTTGTAATTGAGAATAAGGTGCAATACTAATTTCAGTATGAGCTTTTGCATTTCTTTACAGCGAGACTTTTTCTTTCTATGGTCTTATACCCTTGTTTGTTTATTGGTTGGCGGTTCCTGTGGGATGTGTTGAAAACACATGTTTCATTTGAACTGGTATAATATGTATCTTTAGTTTTATGTTTTGATATGTATCTTTAGTTTCATGTTTTGTGATCAAAACATGGGTATTTATGTCGTGGGTTTTTATGGTCCGATTAGGCAGATATCCCGACTGCAGATGGAGGATGACAGCATTTAAAATGTATCCATTATCCTTTGGTCAATTTTTTGGGGCAGGGGGTCTTTCAATATACTCCTTAAATCGTGGTTTCTCTTCACGTTCTCATTGATGAAATTATCAGATAACACGAGTTCAATTGCACTACTGGAACATAAGCACATTGATTCATGGTTAACAATAACTAATAGCTGACAATATTAAATAAGTTGATGATGCTTCTGAGAGGAAAGTAGGTTTCGGTAAAATGAATGTTGTTCAGCATGCTGACATGAAGAGCATGGCGGCTATATCTCCATATTCTTTAACTAATAGCATCATTGAAAGCCTTTTATTCTTCCAGCATTAATAATAACTATTTCAGCCTTTGGAATGAACTTCGTCTTGATTGATCAAACCTTTTCCCAATTTTTTTTTACTTTTTGCTAATTTTCTTAGTCACTTTTTTGCTGATTTGCAGGAGATTAATGACCCTGCAGATATCCAAAAATGAATGGTTCATGGAAGTTGATGATATTTGTTTGTAGCAAATATGTGAATTGCTGGAGTTTTGCTTTGATGTGCAATACAATTTATCTTTGGCACATTAGCAGCCTGCCATCAATTAGCTTTTCTATTTACTCATATTCAAAAGGTTGCAGAAGCAAATAATTTCTGACACATTCTTTTTTCAAGTGTCATGGTGGTAATGAAATAATTGAGTCTACTCATTTATTTAAAATTGTAGCTTTATATTTTGGGAAATTCTGTTCCCTCTTGCATTGCTCAAAATCAACAAAGACTCTTACACAAGAAGTTGGATTCCGGTGACCTGCGTGTCCTTATATTTTAGAGCAAGGCTTGATGAGATAAAGAATAGAAAAGCATTACTTTTGCCCTGATACTACAGAATCACACCAATTGTTTATTGTACCAAGGAGCCGGAGCAGGCATTCTTTAAAGGTTAATTGAATTCGTGCATATTTGTCATTAGCGGGTTCTGTTATTTTTCTTCCATCTTAAATCACACATTCATGTCCTCAAGCAACACAATGTTCTGTGAACAAATGTTTCCACGATCATTTGTTCATAATTTATCGACCAACTCAAACTGCAAATTGGTGTGATTTTAAACAACTCAGTACTACAATAGACAATTTTTAAGACAGACTTGGACCGAAATTTCTTCTATGTTCGTTTTTGGCCAAAATTAGGTCATGTACATAACTTTTCGTGATTAGTTTAGAAGAGAAAAATATTAAAATTGGTATCTACCACTTTTTATAATCTGTTCAAAATAGTGAAGAAAGCGAGGAGAGAAGCTATTTGTTAATATTTTTTCATTTATGTCCCTATTTGTTCTCAAGTCCATGTTATTTCTAAAGGTTTTTTTTTTTTTACTTCAAAAATATTCAACACTTCTCTTTCTCTTTTATAAGCATACCAAATAATATCTCATCTTTTTCTCTTTTTTCACTCTTACCTATTTTTTATTATCTCGCTTTCTCTTTACAACTAGTTACGGGTTACACCATATAAGAAGAGAGAGAAAACTATGAGCAAGGGTGAAAGGAGATAAATATGTGAGAAAGAAGAGTAGATTTGGTTAAACTAAAGAAATTTAAGAAATTAACTTGTACATAATTTGAAATAATATGTTGTATAAAAAATATTATTATAAAAGTATAGATAATTATGAAGGTTGGTCAATGAGTCGACCTCTCCCGATCCAAATATCTACCAATTTTGTCCGAAAAGTTATGACATTTTGGAGGTTGAAATATCACTTGAAAATTTTATGAAAGCCCAAATCATATCAGTTGTTAATGAGTTCATCATGTGTATAATTTTTTGTTAAAGTTTACTTATTTTACGACCGATTTATAGATTACTTAGTCTCTTGAGAGTTAATAAAAAGGAAAAAAACCGGAAGGCCCAAATATGGAATGAGGTTGGGTCGGGTTGTAGAGCAAATTTTATCCGAAGCAGTGAGGAAGAAGATAAGACTCACTCACTCACTCGTTATCATATCAGAGCAGAATAGAATAGAAGAATTATCATCATGGCAGCGTTCTCTTCCATTTCTTCTTCGCCATTCTCATTATCAATACCCTCCTCATCCCGTTCAACTTCACTTTCATTCTCATTATCTTCTTCTTCTTCTTCTCAATTTCTGAAATTGCCACAACAACAACATACAAAAAAAAGAAGAGGGATGGTGGTGATGATGAGCTTGGAAGCAGGTGTTGGAGTCATGGCTACCAAATTGGGAATGATGAGCTTTTTCGAACCTAGTGGTGAGGTTGTTCCTGTCACCGTTGTCGGTTTCAAAGAAGGCAACATCGTCACTCAGATCAAAACTGACGCCACCGACGGTTACAACGCCGTCCAAGTTGGTTACCGTAGGGTTAGGGACCGCAAATTAACCAAACCCGAAATGGGTCATCTTGAAAAGGCGGGTGCCATTCCCATGCGCCATCTTCAGGAGTTTCGTCTTCAAAGCGTTGAAGGTTTTCAAGTTAATCAGCGCCTTGTTTTTGATGAACTTTTCAACGAGGGTGATCTTGTTGATGTCTCCGGCACCACTATCGGCAAGGGTTTCCAAGGTATGTATGGAACAAGATAATAAACACTTCTAACTAACTCATTATAACTTGAAGTTTAGATGATAATAAACAATTAATTACATACATGGATATTGAATTTGGACAGGTGGTATCAAGCGTTATAACTTCAAAAGGGGTCCAATGAGCCATGGTTCCAAGAGTCATAGACAGCTGGGATCAATTGGTGCCGGAACTACGCCTGGACGTGTATACAAGGGAAAGAAGATGCCTGGTAGGATGGGTGGAACCAATAGGAAGACCAGAAAGCTTAAGATTGTTAAAATTGATAAAGATCTTAATGTTATCATGATCAAAGGTGCTCTTCCTGGTAAGCCTGGGAATCTTCTGCGGATAGCTCCCGCCAAGATAGTTGGCAAGAACATTCCAAAGAATTAGTTTTTTCTTTTTTCTTTCTTTAACTTGTCTTTACCTGTTGTTTGTATTCACCTGTAAGCCCTTCATTTTCAAATTTATGTATTCTACTCTTACCTTTTCAAGCAGATCCATCAATGAAAATGTATTATTACTATATGTTATTAAGGAATACAATACAATTCATTATGAACTGGTATATATTCCCTAAGAGGACAAAATTAACAATGGAAACCTTTCTCACTTGGTGAAATTGGTCACAACATTATAATGAATCATGTCCAAGGCATATCATTTAAGTTTAAATTTTGTTGTTGTTGCTTGTTTTGCTATTTGATCATGTTTATGGTGCAGGCATGAAGTTTATAGGCATAAAGTAATAGGCTGTTCAAAACTCTAAAGTAGGACTAAGTTTTCAATGCTATTAACTTCTTAAACCCTTATTGAATTGGTTTCTGATGCACCTCCAATTGCTTTCATGAGCTTAGTGAGTAATATTCCCAAATTCCTGGTATCGTTGAGTTCAGCCAGATTGGCTTGATGACATGGGCTCTATTACCAAGTGCTATTGTTAAGGATATTAAAGTCTTGAGCTGGAAATAGAGCTTAGCTAGATTGAGGGTGTCGCCGTGCTTGTTCTACGAATGGTCTTGGGACCCAAGGGAATGTTTAGCTCGCTAAGTTGTGGTCTCTCTGTTGTCCAGATCCTGGGAGGTTCTGTTTGGCTCTGCTGGCTGGTTGTTGTTCGCCTTTCTCCTGGGTGTAGTTGCCTCCTGGTTTGTGTTTTGCTTTAGGCGTGTGGGGTCTTTTGTTTTTGTAGCCTTCGGGTATTTGGTTTCCCTTAGGATGCCTTGTTATTTTCTATGCTTTTCTTTTGCTACTCCAATACTTCTTGTTATGGAGTATGCTTAGGTTAACTTTGGTTTCAATTCTGGTGCAGTCAGAATTGATTCTAGACGTGTAGAATTGATTCTGGCTTGTTTGGTTTCTCGAAAGTAGAATTGATTCTTCCTCAAAAAGTTCTGTTTGGCAAAAATAGCTTATGACTGACAAGCTAGCCGATAGCTTATGGCTGATGACTGATGGCTAATAGCTTTTAACTGATAAGCTGATTGAAGTGTTTGGTAAAATTAGCGGTTCAACTGACTGATAAATATAAAATGACATAAAAGGATATCTTTAATTCAATAAGCCAAAAAAGTAGATATCTTAGTAATATTTGCCATACTTAATAATATTTGCCATTTCAAAAAAAAAATAAAAAATTGCTCTATATTTTATAGAGATTTATTGCATACTTACAGTTTCAAATTATATATCTTAGGTTCTATATAACATGCTGTCAATTTTCTATGAATTTTATCACCATCTACTGCAACAAATCAAAACTCAGCTGACAAACTAATAGAGAGCCTAGGATGCCAGGGAAAGATAGAAGTGTGAAATGAAGGATACAAAAGAGAGTGACATTTTGTTCATGGATAATTGTTTGTATCATATTATGGTTCAAAATTTTGAGTTATCTTCAGTTTCTCACCCTTTTATGTGGTAAATGTGACAAATGTGTCATGTTTAGTACCTCATTTTGTTGCAAATCAAACACACATGTATTTTTCTGTAAGAAAAAGAAGGCACCTATGTGTTTGCTTACCATGACTTATTTTTTATTTTTTACGACTTATAACATTTCATCGATCAAAATGTATTTAATACAATATGGTATATTAACTAAAATTTGGAAATTAGTTGAAGATGTGGCTGTTTTAGCAAGACTATGGATCACTTCATTTGTTTGCCTTTGGATAAACACAAAACTCAAGTTGGTGTAAAATTTGGCAAACAACGATCTACAATTTTTAATAATATCTCCAAACTTTGTAACATCTTATCTATATCCGGTTAGAGTGAAGGAGACTTCCATCCTTATACCCTATCCTCTCGCCCAGGCTAACAGGGCCTTAGGGGGGAGATTGGAGAGGAAGATCCTTGGCCCTCCTCATTCTCTACAAGATATCAATCTATCTATACAAAATAAAACTTTGTAAAATTAATTTATTTTTTTTACATGAGAGTATTATTTCATACTTATTATTGTTTTGCATTCAAATTATTAATGTAAGATGTTAACGAGTAAAATTTAGTATAATTTTCTTAGGCAGTTACTTCGCTGAGCACAATAGAATGAAGAAGAGTTTGTATAATTTCAAATCCCTATTCTTTATCAAAGAGAAGAAATGAGAAAAACCGATATCTTCCTAGAAGGTTGGTTCGAGGACCTGTTGGTCTGAAGAATAACTGCACCTTCTGCGGCGTGTTCCGTAGACAGGCGCTGGATCGAGGCGCAGCATTCCTTAAAGCAGATAAACTTGTGACAGGACACAACGATGACTGACGATATAGCTGAGACAGTTCTGTTGAACATATTTAGAGGAGATATAGCTAGATTGAGTGAGTAGATGCAGTTCAATAATAACAGGTGAAGATGGACCAATCCCTAGATGCAAACCTTTTAAGTATACTTACGAAAAGGAGATTGTTATGTATGCTTATTTCAAAAACCTTTATTACTTTTCCACTGAATGCATTTATTCTCCAAATGCATATCGTGGTTTTCTTTTGGCTCAATGGGCTGTATCCCAATGGGGCTTTCTATGTCCCGAATATCTTGTATTGTCTTTTTCTCCGTTTATTTCACTCCTGGGTCATATGAACTACAACAGCTGTGATACAATGCATTAAACGTTTCATGTGCAGAAATGGTGTAAAGCTTGTGTTCTGCTTGATGGACTGAATCGAGGTTTGCCTAAACTGAGAATTGGACGGAGTCGGGTTGCTATTGGTTGCAAAGAAGAAAATGAAAGCCAGGGAGGAAAGAGCATCGAAAGCAAACAGTGTGGATCTTTAGACTTCTGATTTTCTATGTAAGCATCATATAAATCAGTGGGTTCTGTGTACTATTGATAATCAAAGGTAACTGCAGTTAATATTCTATCGGTGAATTTCATGACAGTTAGTAGAGATGTAGATACATCTGATGACAAAAAGTATAAGACAAATAGACTTTGTAGCACAACTTTGCATCTCAAGACATTGATCAAAACGATAAGTCTAGAATAGTTGCATTATTTGCAGATTTTTTTCACTTCTCCTTGTAGTTAGTTATACATCTCTAGCTTAATTTTTGTGAGCATTACTTTGTCGTACAGTTATTTGTATCCTTGTACTCAGAATTTGTCGCTACATCTCAACAATGTACTTTAGAATGCAACCTCAAGCATTGGCTTGGATATCCTTGAGCATGCAACTTGAGTTTTGGTATTGCAATCTTGCTTATGTTCTTCTCTAGCAATGGCTTTCATTAAAGAATGTATGAATAATCCAACAATGTATTCTACTCCATATTAATGTCAATCAGTTTTACAAGCTTGGCTGCACTTTCAAACTTTTTACTCGATTGTGTTTATGAAGTTCTGTTTTGTTAGTTTTACCAGCGAGTTACCAAGACTTATTGATGGGATACCACAATAAGGATGAATGTTATGACTTGTTTATTACTCGTAGTAGTGGTTAATTGATTAGTTTAACAGCAATCAATATGAGGGTATCTAAATTAATAAACTGGAAAAAAGGGAGGGGGTGAAAGTAGTCCAGGTCATTTAAATATTGAACGATAGAATCATGGTTTGGGAAGTCTTTTAAATTATAGACAGCCTGGGTGTCTTAGTCCATAGTTTAGTTTTGTCATGTAAACATTTATTTATGGCAACTAGTATCTTATTACAAAGTTCCCTGGATTACAGTTTTATTGAAATCATGAAGCTGGTTAAGGGCGAGGTTAGGTGTTTTCAACTACACAGTATCATCTTGGTTTTACTAATTTCACGTCATGTTATGGGGTGGTTCATTTCTGTGGCAAGTATCGAAGGGTCATCTATTGGTTTATCTTATTATAAGAAAATGCTAATATTTGACATTTCACTTTATAAAAATAGTTCTATGTATTACCAAATAAATTATTGCATGGAAACTAGTCAAGTGGTATCCTTCCCCTGTAAATGTTCTCAAGCTTAATGTCGATGGACCTCATTATAGTGGTAGTAGAGGCATGCTTGTTTGTGGTGATTGCCTTTTAAGACTCTAATGGTCACTTCATTTGGGGTTTCACATGCAACTTTGGTATAGTCACTTCAATTTTGGCTTAGCTTTGGTGTTTAGTTAATGGTCTTCGTCTTGGATATGATATGTCCATTTGTAATGTTCTTATCAGAATCTTTGGTGATTATTAACAAAGTGAAACTGCTTATATTCTCCATCTTGGTTATCCCGAGTCTCTCATCTCCATCTTGCCTTGTTGCTGGAAGAATCTCTTGCTCTGATTGGTTTTGCTAACTGAGTGCTCAGTCAAACAAATTTTTCATGAGGCTAATCAGTGTGCTGACAAGTTGGTACATTTTGCTCATGGTGGTGGTTTTGGTTTTCGTGTTATGGAGTTGTTTCATCCTCCTCCTTGAGTTTCACCTTTTTATTTATGATGACTTTTCATTAGTCTTTCTTTAATCTTCTAATGTATTAAAAAACTCGTGCAAATATTAAAAATGATATAAAAATCTCATTGTTAGTAAAAAGCGGGTCTTTCACTTATTAGTGTCATGTTTTTTTAAGGGAAGTAAATATAAATTCCTTTTTAAGTATTATTTCAGCTCTAACTAATGTATTATTTGTGGGGCATTATTCTTTTATCCTAAATTTCTTCTAACAAACAAATCAAGAACCAAACCAAGTCATTTGCCTCAAGTGGTTAATGAGCTTCACCAAAAAAGGACGGATTTCGGGAGAACCCGGGTTCGATTCTTGGGTGGAACAATTTCTTGGTCAGACTTTACTTACCTCGCGGCCGAACTCTGGACTACTAGGACGCCTTACCCCTAGGAACCAGGGTCATAAACCAAAAAAAAAAAAAAAAATTAAGAATGATATGTTACTCTCTTTTCCACCCAAAATCTTTTTGTGCAAAAATGGAAGTCACTAGACCAACAAAGCAACCTCAAACAAAAAATTGGGCAGCAAAACCAATCTATTAAACATTTGAAATTGGGCAGCATTGAAAAATGGCAGAAAAAAGTAAGCACCACGCCTAAGTTGTTGGTTTGCTGCAGCTGAATACCAAAAATGCAAAATATGATTTCTAAAAATTTTCCAGAATTGTAGCTGTTGCTCGACCAATAATATTGGAAAGAAAATTAAAATGCTTAACCACTTTGAATTGTCTCCAAAAGCACTTAACAGATTATTGCATCTCACTGTAAAAGAGGGAGAGAAATTAATAGAAGATGGGGACGGAAAGAACGAGAGAGATAGTATAAGTTAGAGCACAGGTATTTTGTCTGTTGCCACATTGTTCCAGTGTTTATCACAAAGTTAGCTTCGTGGCAATAATCATTTTTGTTATAAAAATATCTGTACAATTAATATTTGCTAGTTGAAATGAAAGGAGTCCGAGTTCGAGAGACAAAAGAGGCGGGTGGGGATGCGAAACAATACAAACAAAAACCAAATTCAAATGATGTTCAGTACATCTAAGGCAATTTCCACAGCCCATTTTCATGCGTAAAGGGGATAAAACATGATGTAGAATTGCAGGTCTAAGAGGTCTTCAACGATTTGGTTATATAGTTATACACTAACAAACAACGTATTTCCTAACCCTTCACTATCCGCTGCATCTACAACTCCATTATATATAACAACAACCATAGGAAGATCTAATTACAAAACAAGAAAGCACCTTCAATACTTAAGAAGTAGGATTGTATCGGAGATGCTGCTCATAGAAATTGATCAGCTGCAAAATTCCAAAAATCATTACTTCTGTTCAAGCAATACAACATTTACAATGAAACTAATCTAACAATGCCAAGAGATAGTGGATTACCAGTAGTGGATTGTTTGTCTTGAGATATTTGTTATCCACCATTACTTCTGTTCCATCGGACCTGTAAATTTAACAGCGTATGCATTATGCTGAGAAGCACGCAACATGATTATTAAAATCAAACTCACTTGAATCCCCATAAAAGCGGTGGAAAAGATACAAAATTCGCAACAAAATCAAATATGGCAGTGAGGTCCAAAGCTCCCATAAAACCAAGCAAGGTATGCACAATAATGTTTCACCTACTAATCTTGTAGAACGGTTTGTATTCAATTTAAACTTAAGGTTTTGGCTTGGTTTCTTGTGTTTGAACATTAGCAGTGACAACTTATTACAAGTTTTCAATGTTCAAGCGTTTGCGAAGTGCTAACTTATTGTCTCTTTAGATCTGGCAACAGACATCATCATTTAAGGCCTCCTCATGGTGTTTGTCTCACAGCTTCTTCAAGGGAATCTCTCTTGCAGATATCAAACAAGACTAAACGTTTAAATTTATTTTTTTTACTTCAAAATTTTGTGCAAGGATTTTTTTTGTTTTAATTTCTTCGGCTGTTCATACTTGTGTCTTTGCAGAGTATGCCTTCTTTTTCTATATTCATTATTCTAATAATAATAATTTTATCTAAATCAGAAAATTGATGCAACTGCTTATTACTCACAATGTGCATACCAAGCCTGACTACATAACATGCATTGCTTATTACTTTTAGCCTTATGTGGTGGATTTGTAACTTGTTATAGGAATAACTCAATGGCAATCTTACCAGATAAGCTAGTGAGTTTGATCCCTGCCACCTTTATTCTTTTTAGAACTAAAGTGCCAGGGGCATGTTAGAGCAATAAAACCTACCATTACCTAAATTCTCACACTGGACCTCATTAGCTGCTTATTAGGTAAGATTGCCATTGAGGTATTCCTATAACAAGGTTGTTAAAATTGCCATTGAGTTATTCCTATAGTAAATGAACTATAACACTGGACCTCAAGGTTGTTAAAATTGAGTTCAAAGTTATAAAATCCTCCGAGTTAAATTGCTTGTAAAATCAAATTTAGATAAAATCATAGCTGAACCCGATTTTACCCGAGTTGACACACAGTAAACTCTGAAATCAAACAGAATAAACTAATTCGACTTAACCCGGTTGTGAAAAAATTAACTCTTTTTTTTTTTTTTTATAGTTTTAACTTTTAACAACTTTAGAAACTTACCAAACTCTTGTTTTTTGGATGTTTTTATGATTCGGTGGGGTAATTTATGTAGTTTGATATATGTTTATGAGCATGACAATTTATTCAGGTGATTTGGTATATTTTTGTTTTATACATTTATAGTATTATATAAGTATATATGTCATGTATATAATAATTTTAATGAGGTAAACGCGTATGAGTTTACAAGTTGATTCCACCTAGGCAAAACAAATTGACGTAAAATCTCGGGTTTGACAACCTTGTTGGACGTAATTTAGGAAATATTGGCTTCTAAATTGCACTAACTTCCCCTTTTCTTTCATCAAAACAGCATTTCCTTTTGTTGACCAAAGAAAAACAAACACCTGCTTCAGGCACTATGGTCTCAATCTCAATAAATTTCAAACTAAATTTCATTATCCATTTATTGTGAAAATAAATGTTTGATCAACTAAATCTACAATAGGAGTGAAAGATCTTGCAGATATTAACAGATGTTTTAGTAATTTAATAACAGAAGGTTGATCAAATATTCTCTCTGCAATTAACAATTTACTGAAACATTAACCTAATCATATAGTAGTAAACAAATAGCCCAGACACCGTCAAGTCCAACAACTCAGAACTTTTGGTAACCATGTGAACAAGTGATTGAATAGAAAACCCTTCAACAATATTTATCAAATGTTAAGCATGACTGAACTTCAGTACTTATGGGCCCTTTTACTTTGTGAAAACATTTTTTGTTTTCATTTCCTAGAATATGTTCATTTTAGATTGCCAGGGATAAAGTGAAAGGCTCTATAAAGTGAGTCACTGTGATAAAGAGAAGATAAAATACTCGCTAGAGATGATGCATTTCTAGAAACAATGAAAATATTCCATTTTTATTGTTACCGGAAATGCAAGACAATTGTTATTTTCTCCTTGTTAACAAGTCAAACAAACACAAATTTTTTAGGAAAAAAACATAGAAAATGTTTTCACAAAGTAAACTGGCCATAAGTAATTTGACTCGTTTAATTTGTCAGAGAAATGTTTAAGGTGTTTCTTTACATTGAGTTAAAAAACTGATAGTCAAGGCATTATTGATTGAAAATATGCATCCAATAAAGACATGATTCATGTTCTTAACAAACTTAACAGTGGAAAAACAAAACCCTTAAAGCTAAATCTATGTGAACATCAATTCAGTTAAGCAAACACAGTTGTAGAAAACAAATAGAATTATAAAAAATGACAATCAAAAGTGTAAGTGTGTAACAATAAATTGTGGAGTTGTTTGTTTGAGTTACTAACCTCAAAGCCATAAAGGTGACTGATACATCTTGCATGTAGCAAGATAGAGAAGCTGAATAGCCTATTGGCTTTATAATCTTGACAATAGCATTGGCAATGCTTTGATGACTGTTATTCCCCATATAGCCAGCAGTTTGTGTCCAACCACCGGGTTCAAGCTTACCAACAGATATGTCAGTTGCATTCTTTGTGTCAACAGATTGACATGCAGAATCCTCTTTCTTGAACCTTTTAACGGAGCTAGATTTTCTCCTTTTAGCTCCTGTGTAGCGGTCAGTTTGAAGTGAATCCCCGTTGGAGCGAGCATCATTGGGTGTTGAAATGAGAGTTTGTTGGAAATGTATTGAGAGGTTATCTGCATGGAGGCCAGTATTTGGGGTTGGTTTGAGTTCATTGGAATGATGATTTAGGTGATTGGTTTGAGCAATGTGTTGTTGTGAGGTATTGAGTAGATTGGATATTCCAGTTTGTGGTGGTTGAGAGTGAGGTGGAAGGGTGGTGGTGCGTCGGGTGCGCTTGCGATGATGTTTTGCTCCTCCTACTCCAACTCCTACTACTCCTACTCCTACACCACCACCACCTGATTTGAGGCTGAAGGAAGATGAAGAAATGAGTATGATAGTAAAGGGCATACATACATACATATATATATATATATATATAATACATATGAAGTTACCTACCTTTCTTCAAAAGCATGAATGAGATCTGGAACAGACTGTAGATTATGAAGAGGTTCCCAAGTGTTGGCAGTCTCCGGCCACCCGCGCCTATCACATGCAATTGAACTCAACCATTATTAATTAGGTACTGTACTGGACCATTAATTCATAATGATAAAAAATATCTCAAAGCAACAAAAGATCAGGAAGAGTGACTCACTCACCATTTAATCAGGTACTGGACCTCACCCTATGAATTTGAATTTGAATACCAACAAACAAACAAACATTCAGCCGCCAGTATCCAAAGAAAGAAAGTATTTGACTTAGTAGCAACGGAACGGGTAAGTAAGTAAGTAAGTAAGTAAGTAAGAAAGAAAGAAAGATGGATTACTACTTACCTTGCGGAGCCTCTTACGGCGTATGGTTTCAATTTCATAGAAGCCATCATCAAGCTTGGGAGGAGCATCAACAGAAGCAGAAGGGGTTTGGTCTGTTTGTTTACAACACTCTGAATCTGATGTAGTACTGCTGCTCTTCTTCGTCTTTCTCATTCTTAATTAAATCTCACTATACACCACCATCCAACCAAAATCTTTTTCTCTACCCAAAGAGTTGTTGTTATTTATTTAACTTTTTTTTTTTTTTTATATTAGACTTCAGTCAGAACTTTTTCTCTACCAAAGGGTTTTTTCTTTATCTTTTATATTATAAGCCTGTATACACAAGCAAACCCTAAATCCTAATTTGTTTTCCCGGTTTTCCCTCCATTTTATCTTGCATTTTTTATTAAAAAATAATACAATTTTGTCTTGACTAGGATTCAAACCCGCAACCCTTCAATGCAAGACAATATTTCCAACCACTATGACAAGTATACCAATTGTGATTAAAATTATGTGCAATAATTGATAGGCACCATCAATTTTAAAAGTATATCATATCAAAATTATTGTTGACTATATTATTCATCACAAAATATTTTTATGTCTTTCCTGATCAATGATGTTTTTTCTACCGGATCATAAATTTAGAGAATAATTATCATGTGAGATTTGAAAAGTTATTATCACGTGTGATTTGGAAAGTTATCTATTATTTATATATTTAGGAGTTTCTCTCTCATGGTCTTATTTCTATGTGGCACCATTTCCTTGATCCATGTCTTACGTGGCATTCTAATATTTCTCCAATTCCTATGTGGCTAACTATGAAGGCCTTTGCAATTTCTCTAATACATGATGATATCATTTTACTTAGAATCTTTGGCTAATTTGGAAATTCAATAATTTTTCAATTATTATTTATAAATCGAATTTAATGCACCTATTAAAAATAATTTTAAAAGGAAATAATTTTACTTAGAATCTTTAGTGTTTTTCTGAATCAAAATCATGTTAACATTTTACTTTCTGATTCTTGGTTGGACAATCCATTTAAATAAATATTGTTTTTGAAGTGCTATATATAGCAAGCAATTATATAGTCATTATTTTTGTTGACCGAAAATCATAAATTTACTCTAATAATTATTTTTGTACCAATTTCGTCAAAAAAAATATTATTTTTGTACCAAAGCAATTGTTTTTAAATTTTTTTTATGAAAGGAAGATTGCCAACTGCATATAATAATGGTGAGCACTCCGGTACACGTCTTATGTGGATGTGTACCGGTACACTGTTGAGGTGTATAATTTTAATTGGTTCACGTATAATGATAATTTAACATGTCATTTAAAGACTTATTTAAATAGAAGTTTTTTAAATTACTCTTTTAATTTACAAAAATTTCAAAATGGAGATTATTGTAATTTAGAAACCTTAAAAAAGAAAGTAAATATCTCGCCTCTCTCTCTCCTTTAATCTTGGATTCTGGTTTTAACTTTTAATATATGTATTTTTTTTCCATCAATTTCTATTTTTTTTTTTTGTAATTATAGCACCCATTGAATTCAGTCTGATCTCTTTTTTTTCCATTAAGTTTATATTTTTATTTGATATCTGCAATTTCGTGATTTTTCAATGTCTGACCAATGGATTTTTTTTTTAGGCTGTGGGTGTTGGATTTTTTGTTTTAGGTTTATTAAGTATTAGGGGTCATAGAAAATTGCCCTTATTTTTGTTTTTTCTAGTGGGGTTAGGATGAAACACGAAACTAAAGAATTTTGAAACCGAAAATTAAAGAGAATAGAAATCTCATGATAAATTTGAACTGGCTTAGTTTAAGACAAAAATTTGAGAGTAAAAACCGTATATTTGCCATGATACCATGATTATATATTGAAGGGTCGTATTTCTGAAAATCAAAGTTGAAAGATGTTGTTAATTTTTGTTTAGAAAAATAGTATTTTTGAAGAAAATTAAAGTCGAAAGGTGTTGTTAATTTTTGTTTAGAGTATTTCTGAAGAAAATCGAAGTTGAAAGACGTTGTTGAGTTTTGCTTAGAATATTTGTATTTCTCGAAGAAAAAAAATCAAAGTTAAAAGATATTATTGATTTTTGTTTTCCGTGTGTGACGGCGGAATGACATTCGGGATGTTGTTTTAGTAATAGCTTATGCTCTTTATATATATATATATATATATATATATATATATATATATATATATATATATATATATATATATATATATATATATATATATATAAAACAAAGGGTTAAATATGTTTTTGGTCCTATAGTTTCCCATAATTTTCGTTTTAGTCCCTAAAGTTTGTTTTCACACTTTTTAGTCCCTGAAGTTTCATCGGTCAATGTTTTTAGTCCCTACTTTTCATTCAACTCGTGCGTACCATTTGAAATTTTAATTTTTTTTCCGCGGTCATGATTAGTACATTATATGAATATTTGTTACTAAAGTTTAAATTTTTTTTAACAAAATATGAATTTATTAGTTATTTGCACATAAAGTTTAATATATATTTACGGTTGAACCATTAATATATATAATTATTAAAATACATTTTTTTTTACAAAAAAACTTATAATTCTTAATATGTTTATATATTATTGTAATACTGTTAATTTTTAGTGTTTCCTAATATATTTTATTGGTTAAATAAATTTAATTTTTTGTCTTCATAAAAATATGTCATGCTTTCATCCCTACAAATTGTTGATGCATGCAATTATCGCCATGTTGTTAAGTTGATGTGTATTTATGATAATTTTGCAAATACGTGTTGAACATTATAAAAAGTTTGTTCAAAAATAAGGAGCTCAATATTTGGTTTTTAAGTCAAAATATTTGTTACTTTTATCTTCATATTTTGATTTCAAAAACTCATATTTAATTCATTTTATTTTGAAAAATGCTAAAGTTTTGTAAATGAACTTTTTAGATTGTTCTATAAATATTTGATTGTCGAAATTTAAATTCATAAGTTATTGTTAGTTCAATTAGGTGATATTGAACGACTTCATTGAGAATATTAGAAATCCTTAATGAAATTAAGTATAATTATAATGATAGTAATTTTGAAAGAAATCAAACTTGAAAGATGTTGTTAACTTTTGTTTATAAAGATAGTATTTTTGAAAAAAAATCGAAGTTGAAAGATGTTGTTGATTTTTGTTTAGAAAGGTAGTATTTTTAAAGAAAATCGAAGTTGAAAGATATTGTTGATTTTTGTTTAGAAATATAGTATTTTTGAAGAAAATCGAAGTTGAAAGATATTGTTGATTTTTAGAATGGTAGTATTTCTGAAGAAAATCAAAAATGAAATATGTTAATTTTTGTTTACTATGATGGCAGAATGACATTAAGGAATAAAGTTGGGATTTTGTTTTACATCTTTACTTTTATTACTTTAACAAGATGATTATTTGTCTTGTTGGTAAGTTGTATGTGTTGTTAACGTATGGTCATGGGTTCTGATTCTAATCCAGATAAATTATAATACAGACCACTTCATTAAGTGGTCCATGGTGGACCAGTCATTAATAACATTATAACGAATATAAATTTTACAAAATTCACCGTTGGATTGAAAGTTTATATCATATAGATCATCCATAAAAAAATTTAGAAAAATCGAAAGTTTATATATATATATATATATATATATATATATATATATATATATATATATCAATAACATATAAAATGATTTTCAATTTTTCTAATTTTTTTTATAGATGATCTATATGATATAAACTTTCAATCTAACGGTAAGTTTTGTAAAATATGTATTCGGTAAATCACTTGTCCACGGTGGACCACTCGTGAAGGCGGTCCACCATAGCATTAGCCTTCTAATCCATCCTAGGCCAAATTTTGTTTTACTATTTTTTTACTAAATTTTTAGTCTTTACAAAATTAGAATCTTTTGATCTAGTGGTGAAAGGTTTGGGTAGTCGCTTGAGGTCATGGGGTAGTGGTAAAAATGTCTATTTGGATTAAATTATTTCTAAACTTATAAAAAAAAATAACTTATGCAAATAAATAATTGTTAAATCTCAACTATAACTGAAATAACGGTTACTTAAAATTTCTTCATGAACCAATTTTTATTTTGCTTTTATTTTTTAGCTTATGAAAAATATTTTTTACAAACAACTAAACTTTGATTTATAAGTTGCTTAAAAAAATATTAATTTACAAGTTTTCCCTAGTGAAAATGGTGAAGGCTAACATGCACAAATGTCTTAAGTGGTGCACGTGTGCTTGTTAAAATTATACAAAATTCACCGTTGGATTGAAAGTTTATATCATATAGATCATTCATACAAATTTTTCATAAATTCTTTGACAAGCTTATAAATAATATATAAGAGCTTATTTATTTTTCCAAGTTTAAAAATAAGTCAATAAGTTTTATCCTTAAATCATATTTAACCCTACGAACCTACTAATTTCAAAAATCCTAACTCAACTCTTAACGCCGATATTAAATCATATTTCAATTAGATTGTTCAAAATCACTTAATTGGGATGACATACAGTAGATACTTAGAAATTGTAATTTTGATAATCTAATGGTTAGTCGAACAGACTGAGGTACCATCCGCGGGATTTCTGTAAATACCTGAAATGGAATGATGGCAGAAAGAATTTCGATACAAGCATAACGACTGTGACAAGGGAAATCAATTTTCTATGAAACAATTCAATACCACCTAGTTGGAATGACACACGTATGATTCAAATTTTTGACAATATAAATGCCTCAATATCAACTAGTTTGATTAATTGTTATTCAAAAAACCTAGTTATCAAGAACTGATAATTAAGTCTCTACCAATTCATTTTTTTTTTGTCAATAGTCTCTACCAATTCTACCATAAGAACTAATGAAATAAATTGACCAAATTGAAATGGAAAATATTTAAGAATTTAAATGTCGACAATCTAACGGTTCAACATCAACTAATTAGATTAACTATTACAATAAAATATTTAAGCATATTAAAAAATTTAAGTTTTTTTGTACAAAAAAATAATTATATGTGTTAATGGTTAAACGGTAAATAAATATTAAACTTTGTAAATTAATAATATTAAAAAAAAATGAAAGAAAATAATAATAATAATAATAATAATATAAAAAAATTGTTTAAATCATACGTTTTTTTTATAGAAAATACAATGTGTTGAGTGTTGTTAAAATACTAAAATTATATTATTTTAAAGGATATTAAATAATATTAAATTATTTGAATCTTGTTAAAAAAATGTGACATAGATTAAAAGATTTGATGCATGTTTTGATTTATTGTGGAACATGATTGATTGACTATATTTATGTGAATGATACATTTATAAATATTAAAAAGTTGTGTCTAATGATGAAAACTTAATAAAGAAACGAAATCTACATTAAATGGTTGACACCTATTAACCACCTCAGCGGTGTACCGGTACACATCCACATAATATGTGTACCGAAGAATTCACCTATAATAATTAGGTATAATTGTCAGCTGGATATAATAATTTTTATGGTCTTCAAATTCAATTAAAAAAATATTAAATCTTTATGGTCTCCAAATTATTCTCTCACAAAATTTTTTCTAAATGGTCGTGTATCAAAATACTAAGGTCACATATATATATATATATATATATATATATATATATATATATATATATATATATATATATATATATATATATATATATATATATATATATATATATATATATATATTGTATTACGGTAAAAAAAAATATATTATATATTTTCATAATTTTATAATTATATAGAGTCACATAATATAATTAATATTTTATTATTATTTAAAAAAATTGGAATATGTGTGTTATATTCATGTGCATATATGTCTTATTTACTAATTTACTAATTACTAATTTACTAATATATTTTTAAAATTAAAAATGGAATCAATATATTTGACTTTAATGAATTTAATTTCATATTAAAGACAAAATTACTCATTTGTCCATTTTTTTTACTATATATATAACATTTGTCTGAACTCTAAAACTCACAATTTTTCAATCTTCATTATCTCTTATTCATCTCTCTCGATAATCACTATTTTTTCTGTATATTGTCACCTTTTTAAATTTCTTTATTTTTTCTTCTTTGTTCGATATTTCTTATAATTTTAATATATTGTTTCTTTTGGTCATCTTTTTATTTATTAATCCTATTTATTTTCGTGACAGGGAAATAATTGAGAGGCAAGACGAAATGCATCACATTCTCACAAAATGGATTGAATTGAGAGCTCGGAGTCTGTTTTAACAACTGTAGTTTTATTTTTTTATAAAATCTTGCTTATAGCACTTTATCAATATCAATGATGTCTTGGATACAAGTTGGAATATCAATGATATATTTACTTGATGAATCTATTAACAAATTAATCAAATGATGTATTTTTTCAATAGTATTAAGTTCATCATTATTGTATATTTTTCTATTGCAATTTTTATTTTATACTTCTTTTTTTTAAAAAAAGGAGATCTTTATTTTTGTGAATCTATCTATTATTTATATGTTTAAGAGTTTTTTCTCAAGGAAACAAATCTGCGTATCACTTTCTTATGAATTTTAATTTTTATTAATCCAATGTGGCATCCTCTCATTCATCATAATCTATGTGGCAACAATTGAGAACATCTTTTCTATATGGCAATTTAGAGAGCATCTTCAATAGAATTTTTGTGCGGTACTCATATAAGGAATATTTTTTCTTTAGTGTTTTTCTGAATCAAAATTTAATGCTAATTTACAAATAATCATTCAAAATGAAACAATCGAATACGTTTTAATTTTTTAACAACATTACCAATTCTCTTTACAATCATTATGAATTCTTATTATTTATTTTTTTTACCAATCCATTTTATTTTTTTAGAAAAAAAACTCATTTCATATTATTAAGCACACTTGAAAGACACAAAATAAAATAAAAAAAATAACAACCGTCAATATAAACTTCAAATATATATTTTTTAGAGAAATAATGTTAACATATTATTTTTATTAATACATGCATACAGGTTGCTTTCACCGTAAAATAAAATAAACATTAAAAAGAAAAATCAATTCCACAAATCAATCAAATGATTTCAACTAAATCAAATCAAGTAGTAATTCAAAATCATTAATACACGATCTCTCAATTAATGTGAATTCAAAATCTCAAATCATTTGTTACCAAAAAATAAATTCAAATCATTCCCCATTATCTATCATCTATCTATCTATTATTATTATTATTATTATTATTATTATTATTATTATTATTATTATTATTATTATTATATTATTTGGGAGGGTTTGATAGAAGGATTATGTACACATGGCGTTCCCAAATGCATTTTTCTCCCGTTTATGAGTTTCTCTCTCATAGTCTTATTCCTATGTGGCACCATTTCATTGATTCATGTCTTATGTGGCATTCTAATATTTCTCCAATTCATATGTGGCTAACTATGAAGGCCTTTGCGATTTCTCTAATACATGATGATATCATTTTACTTAGAATCTTTGGCTAATTTGGAAATTCAATCATTTTTCAATTATTGTTTATAAATCTTATTTAATGCACCTATTAAAAATAATTTTAAAAGGAAATAACTCAAATTCAAATATAAATAATTATATCTCATATATATATATATATATATATATAATATATAATACAGAATATTATACATGAATTTTTTTTTTTGTGAAAGTATTATATATAAAATTTTATATATACCAAACAATAGAGTTTTTTTACGTAATATTTTTTTTTTATATATCCCACAAGAGTTTTTTTATAGAAATTGCTCAATCAGGTTTTATGAACAAATGTCTATATATTAATATTTTGATACAATTGAAATTTTACGTATGGAAACTTTTGATTATTGACCAACTCATTTTTGGAATATATATTGATTAAATTAAATCAATGCTGAAATGGATGGAAATTTCAAAAATTAAGGACCAAAAATCTACTATAGTTTCTATATATACGGGTCAACATGTAAGAGTGAGGGTCATTGAGTGTCTCAGCGCCCCTTCTCTATTTTCTCTTCTCTTCTCATCTTCACTACTCTTCTTTTTTTTTTTTTTGACAGAATCACTACTTTTTTTTCTATCTATTGCTATTGTTGGTTTTTTTTTTAAAATAAAAAATCTATTTCTATTGTTGGTTATTTCTTATTTATTTGTTCAATATAATTTTTGTTGCTCTCAAGTGGAATGAAATCTAAATTTTATTTGTTTTTCTTTGCAGGTATTTTGTTTACTTGTGTTAGGCTACAATAAGAGGATTCAACATAAAAAAGAGAAATCATTTTCTTCTCTAAAGTCAATAATATTTTGTAAACTTTTTTTTTGGTAGAAATTGTAAACTTCTTTTTAAGAAGCCAAAATATTATTCATCTATCTTTGTAACTTTTATTTACTATTTGGATTCTTGCAGAGATTGATGAAGATGACTACGAGGGATAAATAATATCTGGATTGGGAATAGAGGAGTGGATAAAATATTCAAGTTTAATTCTACAATCAGAAAATTGTACTAATTTTGAGTTATAAATCTTTATTTGCAGGTCCATATACGGAAGAACAACATTGTTTGTTATTCAAATTAGGATTAAATATTATCAATTGATGTTAGAGTTTTAAGTATTTATTTATATTTTATTGTCATTTTTTTTTAATCATATGTTTACTTATTAAAAAAGAATTGTTGTTCATATTATTTTTTATTGGATTTAAATCATGCTTATAAATGTTTTTTTACTATTATTTAAAAATAAATGTTGTACTCTATTTTTTTACTCATTATTTTTTTATTTGTCTAATTTTTCATGTGATATTTAACAAATACACTGATAAAATAATAGAAACTCCTCGAATGACTATACTATAGAATGAATTGGAAAAATGTGGAATTGAGAAATTGATATGCTTAAAAAAAATTATTCTTAAACTTCATACTTATCAAGTAGAGAAAAATGTGTCATTGTCTAAAATATAAAAGGAATGAAGTAATTGACTTCATATATTATTTTTGGCTTAATTAATAAAATGGTCCTTTAAAGACATTTTTGGTTTCAGATTGGTCCCTTAAAGAAAAAAGGTCCAAATAGGTCCCTTAAAGAAAAAAAAGTCCGAATAGGTCCCTTAAAGACATCTCTGTTAATCAGTTTGGTCCCTAAAAAGAGGTCTAAATAGGACCAAACTGATTAACGGATATGTCTTTAAGGGACCTATTCGGACTTTTTTTTCTTTAAGGGACCTATTTGGACCTTTTTTTTCTTTAAGGGACCAATATGAAACCAAAAATGTCTTTAAGGGACCATTTTACTAATTAAGCCATTATTTTTCTATTTCATTTTATTATTCTATTAATTATGGTTTACCTTAACGTGATTTTTCTAATAAAAAAAAATACATAGTGATTTGTACCAAACAAAATATTAAAATACGGGGGTATTGATAAAAAAAAAAAACCTACATGGAGGTATTAAGCAAAAAATAACTTACACGGGGTGAGACATACATTTGTAGATTTTATTATATAAAAAATACGATATCAATTGAAAGCAGAGAAAGTAATAATGATTTTATATATATAAAAAAAATTAAAAGCAATAATATCATGTATTTCTTTATTTTTATTCTCCACACATCACTGTAAAATAAACAAATAAAAATAAAAACAAATAGATAAATTTTTTAAAATTTGCACATTAACAAATGAGATATGCTTAAAAAAATTATATAATTTTTTTTTGTGTCAAGCAAATGACAAACAATTCTACTGTTCATTACTTTTAAATAAATAATATTAAAATTAAAATCGCCCCATTTTGCTTCTCAAATGTGAAATTTTTTCACACGGGGACATGAGATAAAATACTCCTGAAGAAAATAAATGTCTAAAGGAGAGAGATGACGATTAAGAACAAATATATTAACCGTTAGATTAGTTTTTGCATAATGACATTTTTTTTATGAAAATAAAAGAACAAATATATGAACATGTGAGTTGGGAACGAGGGGTGGAGTATCACTCTCCGGTCTCCATTATGTCATTTCTCCTTAAAATCTCCAAAATTTGAATCTTATATCATATTTAAATAAACTATTACATTAAATATAAAATTAATTTTACAAATAATTAAAAAAAATCACAATATTAAAATTTTAATAATCCATATTTTTCATGTGTGAAAAAAAATGATCTATATTTTTCAAAGAACATTAACCCGGGTGATAGCACGGGTAAGTTATACTAGTATATATATATTCACATACTATAACACCTTCAACAATATTGAAATTTATTAAAGGAATACAACATTTCAACCACTAAGACAAATGAATCAATTGTGATTAAAATTATGTACACAAAGTGTTAAGCACCATCAATTTTCAAAGGAAATATTTCATACCACAATTAAGCATCATCAAAATCCCTTTCTAAAAACACTAAACATATTAGGATACATTTTTTTTTATTTATAATATTAGATTTTTCTTCATCATTTTCTATATCCAATCAAAATAATAATTTTTTTCTCTTTTTGTTCATGCAATTGCTTTCCTACCAAACGAAAAAAAATTATTACTTTCTCTTTCACTTCCAAAACAAGAGATTAAGCATTAGTCTTTATTTTTCTCTCATGCAACGCTCCAATGTAGACGTTCTAGCTCAATTATTATAATTTAGTTATTAGGATACATTGTTTTTTTTTTTTTGAATATATTAGGATACTTTTTTTCAACGAATATTAGGATACATTGTTAAATCTGACTGACGTTATGAATCAATTAAATTACTTGCGGAATTAATTTACATCCATATTGAGGAATCAATTATCATCAATCAAATATTAAAGATTTCATAGGACAATTAAACACCACCAATTTTCATTACAAAGTTTATACAATTAAAAACTCATAATTAGAAATCTAGCAAATCATACATTTTCTTTGTGTTTTATTTTACGAAAAAACTTACATTTTCTTATCCTGAATCATTTGGCTAGCTAAGATTAAAAAAATCATAAATAGATTAAAAAAAGAAGGCATGTGATTGACAAACAAAAGAAAGAGCTTTGTCATTTTCTTTATGGTTATGGCGACAGGGAAGACATTTATCTGTAGGGGCCATGTTAGCCGCATTATGGTCAAATGTCGAGATAGTTTTAACAGTTGCCTCAAGTGAAATCGCTGCATTGCTTATACCTGGTGGTAGAACAACACATTCAAGGTTTTGTATTCCTCTAGATGTTGACGAGTTTTCAACATGTACCATAGTTCCCAAAAGCCCTTTGGCGCTATTAATACAAAAAGCAAAGCTCATTATATGGGATGAAGCACCAATGATGCACAAATACTGCTTCGAAGCTGTTGATCGAACTTTAAAAGATATTTTCAAGTCTGTTGATAAAAAAAAATAAACTCATTCCCTTAGGTGGAAAAGTTGTTGTTTTTGGCGGAGATTTCAGACAAATTCTACCAGTAATATCCAAAGGTACAAGGCCATAAGTTGTTCATACTACTATTAATTGTTCGTTTCTTTGGAATTTTTGTGAAGTTTTAACATTGAGTAAAAACACGAGGCTTCCCGGTGGTGCTTCGAGTTCAGATGTTGAACAGAGAAAATTGTTTTATGAATGGGTTTTGGGTGTTTGCGATGGAGAAATTGGAGATGACAACGATGGTGATTTAGAACTTAACATTCCATCAGATTTACTAATTCCAAATTCAGGTGATCCTCTTGCTTCTATCGTTGAAAACACATATCCACAACTTTTACAAAACATGAACGATATAATGTATATTCAAAATAGAGCTATACTAGCTCCTAAAAATTCCATAGTCGACACAATAAATGATTATATGTTGGATTTAATTCCCGATGAAGAAAAAACATATTTGAGTTATGATACTCCACTCGCACATAATGTAGATGGTCAAATAGTAGATGATGTTCATACTCCCGAATTTTTTAAAACAATTTCTACGTCGGGACTTCCAAATCACAACAAGTTGAGACTTAAAGTTGGAGTTTCAGTTATGCTATTAAGAAATTTGAATAAAAAATTAGAACTATGCAATGGAACAAAACTTATTATTACGAGATTGAGAAAACGTGTTCTTGAATGAAAAATTATTTCAGGAAGTAATATTGGTGATCAGATTTTCATACCTAGATTTTCTCTGACACCATCTGGCGTAAGAATTCCTTTTAAATTTCAATGGAGACAATTTTCTTTAATGATTTCTTTTGCGATGACTATTAATTAGAGTCTGGGACAATCTTTAAAGCATGTTGGGATATATCTTCCGTCGTCGGTGATTTCACATTGTCAATTGTATGTTGCGATTTCAAGAGTTATTTATAGAGAAGGATTAAAAATATTGATCATCGACGATGACAGTGAAAATACGAATAAGACTTCCAATGTAGTCTATAAGAAGTCATCCGTAATATACCATAATTTCTTTTGTATGAATATTTATCCAAATTTATTGTTGAACTATAGTTTAATGTTACTCAATTTTTTTCACATACCTTTCATGATTGCAATTATCATATTTTATTTTATCATTACATCTTACGGCTAATTAGACCCGTACACCGCATGGGTCGATGTTCTAGTGAAAAATAAAGATTAACTGCATTTGAAAAAAAAAAACAAAAATCTCACTATTATACGATGATAAAAAATAATATTTTACCTGATTTAGGAAGAAAAAAAAAGAGATGACTAATTTAAATGATAAAAGATAAGGGAGGAATGTAATAATTCATTTGACTGTCAAATTGTATTATAATGAAACAAACACTGTTATACATTATTAAAAACCTCACGATACACTACATTATTGGTCTCGGTGCGCACTTGATTTTCTTCATCTAATATCAACAGCTTCAGACCCTTCTTTGATGTGACTCTAGACAAAATCTCATATAATTATCCATGAGTGAATACTGGTTTAGGAAGATAAATGGCAACATGAAAAAGTGACTAACCATGACTCTTATTTATTGTCATTGCAAAACATAAAGTTAACGGGAATTGACTTTTTATACACTTGAAAGATAATCCAGGGTCACTTGGTATCAAATTCAATCTTGGAATAGTGATTTTATCACCCACATTTTTCCCCAGTAATAACGGTTGCACCAATATCATTTTTTCCAATAAAACATGGATTTCATAAGCCTATTATTTATGATAAATTTGTATTAAAATATCAAAACTTTTATAAGAATATTTTACCAAATAGGTTTTAACTTAAAAGTGATAATTAAGTTGAAAAAAATATCAAATACCAAACAACTTCAACTTTAAATTTTATATATTCAATTTTATTCGTAAAGTAACTTTTAAGCCTTAAAAAAGTAGGGCTAAACGTAACCTAAATTAAAGTAAAGAAATCAGATTTATGTGATTTTAGGCTTTTTTAACCAATTTGCGATTTTAATGTTAATCGGTTTGAATTCAAACACTCCTATTTTAAACAAAAAAAGAACAAATCAGTTTGGAAGTAAACAATGATAATAATAGTATACTTTAATCGTAAATTAAACCAAATCATATACTCAAATGATAATAATAGCTTATAATCAAAATAAATAAATAATAATAATAATAATGAATCTATACCAAAAATAATAATAATAATAGTTACAATCATCATAATTCGGAAAGGTTATAATTCTAGAAAAATAAATATGCAATACATTAATACTTTCAATCATTTCAACAACAGATTTTTTTAACAACGCAGCTGAGTCGGTGGTGTCAACTACACGGATCTCTATCATATACCTAAACACGCAAAATTGTGTTAATTGTGAATGATATATTATTTTTATAGATAAATTCAAAGTGAAATAGAGCATTACATCGGAGTAACATGCATCGCATGTTTGATGCACTTCGAACAATAATACATGCGCTCATTAGGTATTACTTTCTTAGATACAAACAGAAATTTATAAAGTTATCTTTTTTGCAAATATTTTTGAAATATAGAGGACCATTAATATTTAATATACTAACTTTGATACATTCTTTGAGACCTTCAACGGTATTATTCGACGTAAGCTTTAAGAAATCTCATCGCTTATCTTTGACACATCTTGTATCAAATATATTTCAGAAAACAGGGCCTGATTCTCTTCAATCATCCTATTTCATACAGAATTATATCAAAATATAAATTATCATATTATTAATTATTAATTGAAATTAAATTAAATATTAAATATTTAGAAACTCACCTTTTTTTCAAGTTATTAGCTGCATCGAAATTAGGATTGAAAAACAACTTTGACGCATAGTGTATTTTCTAGTGTTGCAGATTTAAAAAAATAAAAATAAACAGATTTTAAAAGAAGAAAAGAAAAGTATGAACTGGACACACGTATATAATATTACATGTATTGACCACATATTGATGTTGAATGTTTACTGTTTAGGTTCTTTTAATGAAGGCCTAGCCTTCTTTTTTAGTTTCGGTTTTGGATTTTCTTGTTGATTTTAATGTATTAGACTTACTTGTGTCAAAAAAAAATGTATTAGACTTACTTGTGTAGAGTATTTTGCACTCGTTGTGTTTGTTACTCTCTTTAATAAATTCTTTGCTTTTCTAAAAAAAAAAAATAATTAAAAACATGGTCATACGTATATATATGTGCATAAATTATGTCTATATTCGTAGAGATTGGTCAATAAATAATAACACGTATAATTGTGTCACTCATTTTGGGATGAAAGAAGTATTACAGAGACTGCTTATGGCTAATTTAAACAAAATTTCTTTCAGCGATAAGAAAAAGTTGAATGACTAATGGGTGATAGGGAGGAGTTTAGTTAAAAGAAATATCTTGTGTAGAAGGTGCATAGCAAATACTATATATGCTTCAAAGATCAATCTAAAGGTAAATTTTTCATTGTCTATCATTGTCTATCATAGACCACTTAATGCAAGGGTCCATATTTACTATTTAGAATTAGTCTAAAAAAAAGTATATAAAATAAGGACAAAACTTATGTACTGTGCCTTAGGTACTGTTTTTGCTATTTGCCAATTAAAATTAAACATGTGGATCACTAATCCATGTCAGCTTGGTTGTGTCTCCGTTAATTATTTCTTTTCCGTTAATAAAAACATTGTTAATCATCTTTCACACTGTGTTGATGGAGGCTCCAAATTCATCTCCTTGAATCACATTTTGAATCGGCCCCTCTCCACATATCTCTCCCTATGAATCACCTTCAAAATCATAGATCAATCCCCCTCTTAACTCATAGAGAACAAAATTACTCAGGCCCAATAAAATTTCAAGGAATAGAAATCAAATTGCATTTTTCTGTGAAATTCGTTTGAAAATTTTAATATGCTTCCTCCAATCACAGCCTATGGGTCCAACGATGTTGAAGAAAGAGTGGAAAACTAACAGATGTGGGGAAGGCTGTGCGACTGAAACAACACCGTTTCTCTTGCCGGAATTTGATCGGAGAACAGTGCGTCACAGGGGACGAGCCGCCTCCAAGGAGTAGAACCAGTCCACCTTCATCCTCCGAGCGTCGTCGTACCACCGTCGAGAACTTCCAGAGACTACCTATTGTACTGGTCTGTTTGTCCCTCTACTCCGATACCCACGACTTCTCTTCACATCAACAGAAACGGAACACTCATGTTATCAATTTTAGATATTAATTAATGATTTATAAACAAAAATCCACATGTCCAATTTTAATTGGCAAACAGCAAAAACAGTACCTAAGGCACTGTATATAAGTTTTGTCCATAAAATAATTAAGAGAAAATTGAAGGATAGGAATCCTCTCTCCACCAACGCTTCACATAAAGGGGTAAAAAAAATCATTTGCTTGTGTTTACATCCATTTCCTGACTCCTAGCATACTTAAAATAACCTTATTGTTTTCTCTTAAATAATGAAGGGAAAAGGAAAAAAAAAAAAAAAAGTGGAGGAAGAGCATACATATAAAGAACAAAGACATCAGGACCTGAAGTAAGCAAACATCAATAATTGGCGAAGTTATGAAACCACGTACTGCTGCAAATGATTGGCTCTCTTCTTGTTCTTAAGCTTCCTAAAAGCACATGCCTCAATTTGTCTAACTCTCTCCCTACTCACACTCATCATTTCCCCTATCTCTTGCAGGGTCCTCATCCTGCCATCATCCATACCAAATCTCCATCTAATCACCTGTTTCTCTCTTTGATTGAGACTGTCCAGTACCTTTTCCAGGTCCTTTTTCATGAACTGCTTAATGAGCTGTTCCTCAGCTGTTTCAGCTTCAGGATCAGCAAGTACTTCCTGGTCAGAAACACACACCAATATATCAGCAAAATCAATATCATATGAAAAAAAGGTTATTTTTCCTCAATCACAAATTTGAACAAGATTAGGGACAGACTGAAGGTTTAAGGTTGATCCCAACTTTCGTTTCTAGAGATTTGGGAGTTTCTGGAGTCAAAAGTACAGCATTAAGCCTCTTCATTGACATCCCAGTTGCTTCAGCAACTTCTTCATCGTTAGGCTGTCTTCCATTTTCCATGTACAATTGTTTTCTTGCCACATTCACTTTGTAAGCTGCCCCCGCCATGTAGAGCTGTTAAACCAAAAATAGTGTAAGTAGTCTGTTATAAACATTAGAGTGATTTTACCGAATATGAAAAGTTACTTTAACAGAAGAATATGAAAGGTTTTGCTTCAAAAGATTAAAAAATAATATGAAAAGAAAACGTAAGAATATGAAAATACTATTTTTATAAGATAAAAATACTAAAGTTTATATTTAAGTAGGGATTTTTAATTGGATGAGGTGGTTAATTTTATCCGCACATACAGATTTATTTGTCATCCCTAGTAATACTAACCGGCAATCGAATAATTCTTGACTGAAGAGAGAGTGATTTCCGAACTGCCTGTTTAATCCACCAATGAGCATAGGTTGAGAACTTAAAACCCTTAGAAGCATCATACTTCTCTGCACCTCTTACCAGGCCGCGGCATCCTTCCTATGACCCAACAAAAAATAGTTAAATAGTAGGAGTAGTTGATTACTGGAACCATTAAAGTTGCTATGTATTCAATAATCATTACGTATTCCGAAAAAAATCAAAGAAACATGAACACTTTGAAACAGCAGCCATGTTATGTTGTACGCATGTCAGATGCGTATTTATATTGGACACTTCGAAGACAGTTCTAACTTCTATTTGTATACTTCGAAAATATTGATTCTCACTTTTGATTTACGATATGTGCTTTCATATTAATTTTATGTGCTGTACTATAGCTTTTGGCTCTGTTTGGTAACACAAATAAGCTAGCTTATAGCTTATTATATGAGCTTATAAGCTTGTTTCAAAAAATTAGAAGTGTTTGGTAACAAGCTTTTTGTACTAGCTTATAGCTTTTTTTCAGATGCTATTTCAAGTAGCATTTGAGCTTATAGCTTATAGCTTTTTACACTTTATTCCATTTTTACCCTTTAATTTAATAACTACCCACTCTAAAAAATAAACTACCCACTATCAATTATGTAATTTTATATTTAATAACCACTTTAAAAGCTAATTTTACCAAACACTTTAATTTCAATAAGCTAGCTTTTCAGCTATCAGCTATAAGCTAGCTTTTCAGCTATCAGCTAGCTTATCAGCTATCAGCTAGCTTATAGCTTATTTTTACCAAACAGACCCTTTGATGTCCTAAAATTTAAAAATTGTCATAGCCCGGTGTCTATTTCAAATTATATCCATGTCTGGTGCCGCCTGTTGTGACCATTCTTTGTAGCAAAATATTGTACAGGTCAAAATATACCTGGACTAGATCTTGCAGACTCATCCCAGATCCCTGATAATTCTTAGCAACTGATATGACAAGTCGTATATTGCTTTTAATCATTTTTTCTTTGCAAAATACACCATAGTTTAAACGTTTTCTTAGGGTCTTCTGATCTACCCCTGCCATTGTAGCCCATTGGGCAAATGTGGGCTGGCCACCAAATTTTTCTGCAAGATCCTCTTGAAGTTTTTCGAGCTTTATCAGGTCCTGAAATATATTGACAGAAGAGGCAAATGATTTAAAAAACAAAAGCAAAATAATAAAGCTTTATCAGTTCCTGATCCACAATTTTTTGTTAATACATACAGATCCTCGGCAGCCTACTTTTCTACCGCCACCCCTGTCGCACATTCTCAGCCATTTGATTATTCTATCGGTTGATATGTAAGACAAAAAGTCAAAAACTAACAAAAAAATGTGGAAAAGAAAAGAAATTGAGGCACTTGGATTTTGTTGTACCATAATTATTTTTCTGCGCTTCGCGTAGCTTCTTTCACCACAGCTATCACACATATTTCTCCATTTTTTTATTTATCAAACACCATTTTCTTTATCTAAACATTGGTTAATCATATTTTTCATTTTACTAGTAGGATAAATCAAAGTTTATTATACATGAAATATTGTTAAACTCCCAATCCATAATCAACTCATTTTCTATACAGAGATTTGTCTGCACCTTACTTTTCTTTGTTATTCTCCTCCTCAATTTGCAGAGACGCACAGCATAACAATGACAAATGAATTACAACAGTTCACAACATAAGAAAAGAAACTAGAGCAAACTTTTTGCAGCATAATCAACAACTATACCAAACCTAAGTTCTGTATATCGTTAACAACAGCAATATGAAAGCTAAAATCTAAATTTCTCCATTGTGGCAATAAAGTTGAAGCCACCGCTGCTACAAAGTGGCCATAGCCTCTTCCTCTCTCAGTTGTTCAACAGATTTAGCATGTTATTGTGCTTGCGGCAGGCGTGAAAAAGGGGTTGATCATTTATTTTTGTGATTTTTTATTTTGTTTTGGGTTTTATATTTCAGTCGTGCGATCAATCTAAAAGTTGAGAATAATGTTGCAGAGATGGCTGCAGAATAATTAGCTTCTGAGGATCCGAATCCCATTCAGCATCAGCTGACTTACTATGATTAAATGAAAAATTATTCATTTAACAATCTTCCTTTTCTAGCATATTGATATATTTTAGGAATGGTATAGATATTAATTTACAAAACATAAGATCAGCGAGCAATTTATGATGATTTCATGATGAATATTGGGTGATTTAGGGTCTGTTTGGTAAAAATAAACTATAAGCTAGCTGATAGCTGATAAGATAGCTGATAAGCTAGCTGATGGCTGAAAAGCTAGCTTATGGCTGATAGCTGAAAAACTAGCTAATTGAAATTAAAGTGTTTGGTAAAATTAGCTTTTAAAGTGGTTAATAAATATAAAATGACATAATCGATAGTGAGTAGTTTCTTTTTTAGAGTGAGTAGTTATTAAATCAAAGGGTAAAAATGGAAGAAAATGAAAAAAGCTATAAGTTATAAGCTCAAACGCTACTTGAAATAGCATCTGAAAAAAGCTATAAGTTAGTAAAAAAAGCTTGTTACCAAACACCTCTAATTTTTTGAAACAAGCTTATAAGCTCATGTAATAAGCTATAAAACCTTAGGAGCATATCAACTATCAAGAGTGCCAAGGGAAGGAATCGTTTATTCAGTACCAGATGTTTCTAAATAAGGTTTTAAATTGCAGTCGCACTAATGATCATGGTAGCATCGCAATACTCAATATTGCAGAGAATTAGCAATCAAAGAGAGGTCAAAAATCATGATTCCACGGACCATATCGAGGTCGTAGACTTTTGTTTTTATAAAACCTTGGTTCTAAGCACTAATGCAACATCACTAACATTCAACCTTACCTGTATTCCTTCAGACAACTTAACTTCTTCTGATGCAGTAAGAAGCCTTGTAGCTCTAGTTGTTGATCTTAAGGAACGCAGTGGATCAGAATAATGAACCTCTTGTGTACGGACACGCTTTTTCCTGCCAGTGGATCCAAACTTAAACGACACAACATTTGTGGCAGCCTTCCCAGCTGCTCTTACTCTTCTGGCTTTTCTTTCTGTTTGGCGCCCAGATCTTGCATCTATACTATCGGAAAATTGTTCCTGGGCATCTTCAAGCTCCTCACTGGTAGGTTCCTCATCGTCAAACTCCTCCTCCTCTTCTTGGATGGGGCTAATTTCAACCTCTTGGATTATTTCTGGTCCAATGCCTGTGGATCCTCCTCCTGCTGCTGCTGCAGCAGCAGCTTCTGCTGCTTCCATGTGTTGAACCCATTTGAGAAGTAAATTTTCAGACGTTGAAGGAAGTTGCGGTTGTTGTGGAGGTTTGTTTTTGACTAATAAAGCTGTATCCTTTGCAAGCTTGGCAGCTGCTTTAGCAAGAGCAAGGGCTTCAGAAGCAGCAGCAGTTACGACGGCCTCTTCACTATTAAGAAGTAATTCTGCAGAGGAGGTTGCCTGATTAAAGGAAAGAATATAATTAGTTTCTGGTTAAGGTTGATTTGATAACTACTCTGTCTGTCTGTCTGTGTACTAAAGAAGAGGTGTAAAATGTATGAATATGGATTGGGGGTTTGAATTGAAATAATAGGAATGTTGGCAGTGAAAATGAAAATTAAGAAATGAAATGTAGAGGAGGCAATGCGAGCAACCAACCAACCAACCAACCGTAATACTAGTAAAGAAGATACTATAAGAAGTTGAAATTGAAAAGGTACCTGAGCGGCGACATAGGGCCAAGCATCGAATTTATGATTACTATTATCGAAATCAAGGAGTGCCGTTGATGAAGTTGAAGGAGACAAAATACATTGTGGGCGGAAGTGTCTTGTTTTGGCTGCTGCTGCAAAAGAAAAAGAAAGAAAGAGTAGTGGGTGAGTATATTGAAGAAGAATATATAATAATAATAATAATAATAATAATAATAATAATAATAATAATAATAATAATAATAATAATAATAATAATAATAATAATAATAATAATAATAATAATTGGGGGAAATTGATTCAATTATACATACATTGAAGAATGAAATGATGATGATGATGACGGTGGGTATGGATGATAGGAGGAGTAGTTCTAATGAAAGTGTCTGGGTGACAGTTGAAGTGTGGCAATAAACAGGACATTTCTTCTTCTTCTTCTACTACCTCCCTCCGAAGCTGCTGGGTTGGTTTAATTAAGGATAGGAGGAAGAAGAGGAGAACAGTGAAAATGAAATTGTATTAATAAGAAGGCGGCGGTGAATGTTGTTATTGGGAGGTCTCATAGGAGGAACGGAGTCACACAGTTACTAAACTCTAACTAACAAATAAAAGTGGCGGTGCTTCTTTCTTCTTCTTCTGTGCTTTGGTTTGGGCGATACATACAACATCCCCTCCCCATTTGGATAAGAAGAATGCGGTAAGCTTCTTCAAATCAACCATTTTTTTCCCCTTACAATTTTACTCAACTAGAAATTTGACCCATACGGTGCATGAGTCTAATTAGGTGTAATATGTAACAATAAAAAATAAAATACAAAAATGCTAAGAGCATTTTCAATTAGAGTAGTATAGGGAATTTCATGTACTAATTATTCTATATTTGTTTTATGTGCTTATTTTATATTTTATATATTTTTTAAATAATTTTGGACCCCATCGTTTTGTTTACTTATTAAAAAAATTGTTGATAACTAAAGGTTAAAAAATTGATGATAATTAAAGGTTAAAAAAAAATTAAAAACATGATCAAGAACATAAACTTAAGTAGACATCCATAAATAAATAAAAATTGTGATTAATTTTGTCGTTCAAATTTATTGAAAACAGAGTTAACATATTAGGATTCCTAAATTCTTTCATAATTGAAGCACATGTTTTAGCGGTTGAAAAGTTTTATTGTAAGTAAGGGATGCAGGTTCGATGACAAATCTGTATTTTTTTATATAAAGCTGCAATAAAAAGAAAGAGAAAATGAGAGGGGAAAAAATTAGGTTTAGGGTTAGCTTATGTTAGCAAGCTTATAATATAAGAGATTATCGGTTTTTAATTGTTTAAATTGTGCAATGAAAATTGATGGTGCTTAATTGTCGTATAAAATATTTCCTATGAAAGTTGATGGAGCTTAACACTTTGTGGACATAATTTAAATCACAATTGGTCTGCTAGTGCATATTGTATCAATTGATCATCGGTTAATATTAAATCTGCAATGTTAAAATCAAAATAATGAATGTGATTAGTGACATGACTATGGTTGTGTTTGGTTGTATTGCAAAAAAAATTGATTTAGCAGAATTAAGTTTGATGATAACTTTCCAAATTACACGTGATAATAACTTTCCAAATCTCACATGATAATTGTTTTCTAAATTTATGATCCGGTAGAAAAAAAATCATTTATCAGGAAAGACATAAAAATATTTTGTGATGAATAATATAATCAACAATAATTTTGATATGATATACTTTTAAAATTGATGGTGCTTATCAATTATTGCACATAATTTTAATCACAATTGATATACTTGCCATAGTGGTTTAAAATATTGCCTTGCATCAAAGGGTTGCGGGTTCAAATCCTAGTCAAGACAAAATTGTATTATTTTTTAATAAAAATTGCAAGATAAAATGGAGGGAAAACAAGAAAAACAAATTAGGGTTTAGGGTTTGCTTGTGTATACAAGCTTATAATATAAAAGATTTCATTTTTGCACACTTTATTTATTTATTTATTTACTCAATTCAATCATTGTTTTTTATTAGTAACTTCAAAAACTACTTCCTCCGTCCCAATGAGTTTTTTTTTTTTTTAAATAGGAGAATTTTTAAGGAATCAAAAATGGAAGTTATGCTTTTTTTTTTGTATCCAAAAAAAAAAATGGAAGTTATGCTTTAGAATTTGTGTATTTTAACTTTTTAAACATTATATTTTTTGTATCATTAAATATTAAATTCTATATTAAGATACCTTAACATGTCTCCTATATACACATGTTAACAAGATCCTTTAAAATATTGTTGTCTTATATTATAAGATTTTTTTCAAAGTTCAATGCGCATCGATTAAATTTTCATAAAAATACCGCTAATTAAATGAAGAGAAGTAAAAGATCGTGATTTCGCTCTCATAATAATTTAAGGGTAATTTTAGAAGGAGAGTATGTATTATTAACAAATTTAATACAAAAACTATATTTTTTTTAATTCTCGTGTTTGACTGTTTTCTATGAAATAGTAAGTCTTTTATATTGAGACAGAGGTAGCATAAAATTTTCATAAATTCAAAAGTACAAATCATACATAATTAATTTTACACCGACAACTTATACGAATGATTTAATCTTTCATGTAATATTAAGAAAGTTGAGTGAAGTTGATGACATAACAAAATACATAATTGTTATTGGTTGACAGGAATGCAAATTTCATTTTTTTTTCTCTATTCTACTTAAACACAATTCAGTTATAATAAATAGACAATAAATCACACAATCAAATCGTTTCATTGATCAATTTTTTACTTTATACTTTTTGAGAAAATACTAACGAGCACTTTTCTTCATTACTCGCTTCCTACACAATGGATTCTCTCCATTTTTTCTCTCAATTTTCACATCTTTAACCCTAACCAATTTCACTCTTTTTTTTTTAATCATATCCTCTTTTTATAGTTTAAATATGGTCTAAAATTCACATTATTCTCTCAAAAATTTTACAATTGGGGATCCATTTTCTTCTTCCTCACTCAACTCACACTTGTTTTTATATCTCCTCCAATACAAAAGAATTTGGAAACATAAATTTCGAGAATATTCATACAAGAAAAATGATCACTACTAACGATCTAATCATGTGATAGTGACATTTATGCCAGGTGCACCACGAGACAAAGATTAGTACAACGTTTTTCATTTCTACCTACACTATTCTGACTATCAGGTGAAAAAACTGTAACGACATAATTCAAATGAGAAAGCGCTCCAATGTAAAACCTCTATAAATAAAAAAATCTCTTTTGAAGAAACTACGAAAAATTTGAAAAAATTATCAGTCATTCACATATAATTAAAATTGTGCCCTGCTACTTGTCATAGCAAAATATATATTTTCAGTTTAATTGTTTCACAAGTGTACTTCTTATTCATATTTTTTTCTTATGAAAGTTTTACACTTGTAATTGAGCTTTATTGGATTTGCATCTCTTTGAGCTTTTGTAAACAAATCATTTGATTGCATCTCCTTTGTTTGAGAAACTTGTTTTAAGTGTTAGGAAGTCCTTATATAGTTAAGATAGGAAACCTATGACTAAGTTTGTCTTAGTGTGGGTTGCAATCAGTGTCGGTATAGTTAAATTCTTCCAAGTGTGAAAGGACTTGATTAATACCGAATTGTGGTGTGAAGGAGGATGAATATCTTGTGTGTTTCTCTTGCTCTCTTTAATTCGCTTTACTTTCTTGTTTCTGCATTTGTGCTTGTGTTTCTTTAGAAAAGTTTTTTTTTTAAGAAGCTAAATTAGCCCACTAACGGTGGTTATGCAAGTGCACAGAATCGCTATCAAGTAATAAAGTGATACGTGTATTGTTCCCCACTTTGTCAAAAAAAAAGTGTATCGTTCTCCACATGAATTGTGTAAGGTTACTAGTTTCGCTTAGGAATATAGTAGTTGTCTTCGCTTTGTTTGTTTTGAAATGTATCTTTGCGGGTAATTTAGTAAAATGCAGGAAATAAAATACTGAGTTTAAATGACAGAAAATAAAAGGTGTGTGTGTGACCACACGGGGTATTTAAGTGTGGTCGGATCCCTCCCTTGCTCCTGTTTGGTTGTTCAATGCTTTCCTTCTATTAGAATTTAGACTGATGAAAATAGGTTTGAAGCAATATATGTTCCTATTTCTATTACAAGTTGTACAAAGTCTAGTTAAAGGTTACCCTTACTCTATTTAAGCATCATCGCCCCCAAAGTTCCACTTTTTTGTTAAAACGTTGGTATCATTACCTCAGTGACTCCGTGTGTCATAAGCCGTCACTTGTGCCTAAAACTAGTCACTTACCCAGAAGCAACCTTGTAAGGTAGAAATTATCGCGCGTTCTAATCCTATACTAAGACCTCAGATACTGAATTTAATGGTCTCATATTGGCCCTAACATACCGTCCTTCGTTCGGGATTACTAGCTTTGTTTTCTATGCGATATCCACTAGGTCCTTAGATTTTATTCTAATGTGATCAATATTAAAATAAATATAATACCAGACGATAAAAGAGTTAGCAATAAGAAAGCAATTGAATTATACCCAAATTGTAAAAATTACAAAATCAAGCATTCGTAAGGGAGTTCCTCGACTCCACCTGACCTAGGAAAAATAAATTACAAAAGCAGAAAGAAAAGAACCTTATTGGCCTTGGAGTTCCTTGGCCTCATTGTCTTCCCCTTAGAGTTCTCCTACTCTAGAGTGAATATTGAACAAGTCTTAATATTTTTGAATGTTTTTTTTGAATGAATAATAGTGGAGGAAGGAGACTTTATTTATAGTTTTTTAGCTGAGTTTGAGCTTTTTTTGCGCATCCATCGCACCCATCGTGGCCACGATGGCGTGTATTTTCGCCTCATCGTGGCCACGATGGATCCTATCGTGGTGCGATGGAAGATCTTCTCAGGATTTTCTGCGTATTTTTCAAGTCATCATCGTGCCACGATGACAAGCCATCGTGCCACGATGACAAGCCATCGTGCCACGATGGAAAAGATTTTCTACAGTTTTTCTTCAATTAAACCGTCTTCTCATCGCGCCATGCCGAGACTCATTGTGGCTTCAATTACTATTAAAACTACTATAATTTACTACTAAAATCGTCATATAATTGACTGTCATCACTCACCCAAATTGGCACCAGAAAGAATCAAACCTCAGACCTCAAAAAAAGATTTTAAAATGGTGTCCCCGTGAGCTTAGCTCAGTTGATAGGTACATTGCATTATATATGCAGGGGATCGGGATTTAAACCCCCGTCATCTCACTTATCCACGTCAGTTAGAATATTTCACATAAAATTCAACCTCCTTCTTTTATTTTTCTTACCTTCAGCCACATTGTTATCTTATTTTCACATCTTTAATGATATTCCTATATATTATTACCATGAACGAAGTGTTATAAGTCTTTTCCGTTAAAAAAAAATGTTGATTATAGTCTTTGATTCATAAAAAACATCCAAATCAATATGATTTTATAAGTAGCTTTTTTTAGATTATTATTTTATAACCAAATATTATTAAGTTTGTGGTTAATATAGATTTTAAATTAGAAATCTCTTATTGATTAAAAAAAACACTATAAAATCACTTTTTTGTGAAAAAATTATTTCTTTTAAACAAATTAATGAGTTTTGAATTTTATATCTTTCTTTCTCCCTTTTTTTTTCATTTCGAAGAAAAATATCTAAAAATTATTTTAAATGAAAAGTTATTTTTAGTATTTTAAAAAAAAATATATATTTTGGTAACTAATTTTTCTTAACATAAACAAATTCAAAGTAATTTTAAAATATATTAATGAGATTTTTTATTTATTTATTCAAAGTCCTTGCCAAGTGAGCTAGCAACATAAAGAGAAAATATAAGAGTATAACTATATATTTTGATACCATAGCCAAAATCATTCACTTTAAGATACCATTACAAACACTTGAGGTGTTAGTATATTGGGGTAGTTATAAAATCATTATCAGTGCTATTTTTTTATTTTGTTTTTTGTTTTCACTAACAGTATCCGTCATTGGACCGCTTAATCTGGTTCGGATGTCAGTTCTGACATCAATCAAGTGGTTTCAGCCTCTTTCTGATCACAATTGCGATGGATCGAACTATGAACCTCCCTACCAAATTTAGCGGCAATTATTACTGAATCAACTAACGATTGGTTATTTTCGTTTCACCTTTTTAAAGCTATTTCAAAAGATGTGGTGAGCAACCACATTTAATAAATTCTCCTTCCCCAATTTTAAAACGAAGAAGAAAAGAAACGGTTACAAGAGTAACAGAGAATTAACTCAAAATTGTGGAGAGTAAAACCTCCCTCTAACAACAGAATATAAATATACTTTGTAATAAATTAAAGAATAGCAAATTCAAAGCCATAAATACAATGAATGAAATCATGGAAATAATTTTGTATGATGGTATACTATTAATAAAATGATAGTGTATTGAATAACATGTTGAAGTTAATTAAAGAGATGTTGTATCCATTGTTCCAACACACCAGGGGAACCATACCATGGTCTAATGGCATCATCTGAACCAACTGGGGAGTGATAAACTCCATCCAGGGAAATGTTAAGTGCACCCTCAAGATGAGCTGATACTTCTGGCACAACACCATCTCCCCATACATCTGCTTGCCCGCAAACCTAACAAAATCTTATAACTTTGATCAGATCAGATGTATCGCAAACAAGCAAACGATAGCAGTTTGCAAAATATATAACAGTTTTGGTTATAATAAATTCACCTGCTTGTATCCTTGGCCAACAAAGCGAGCGCGTAATGTTGTGTTAGGTAAAGAAGTGGTTGCGGCGTTCATAATAGCAGCCTCGGGAAGTACAGCCTCAACATTTGGTTTTGATTTGCCAAAAAGAGGAGCCCCTTCAATATACCTTCATTTTGTAGCACCAGCATGCTATTAGCCTACTTTTCTAGTAACAACTTAAAATTTGACTGACCGCATAGCTCTACTTCTTTTTTTTTTTTTTTGGTGAGTAGCTCTACTTCTATTCTAGTAGTAAACTAAACTAGTAGTAGCATCTAATGTTATGAAAACAGATAGATGTTATTATGTTACTCCTTCCTTGAAAACACACACACACACAATTGGATAAATGAATTGAATTTGAAGTATTAAGGAATGGATGTGTGAAAGAGAAAAGGTATGTTTAGCTTACCTTCCTGCTACACATACATACTTGAGTTGAGGGGTGTATACAGGTTGTGAGCAATATTTTTGTACATAATCAAGGAGACCCCTGGTTTGATCGATAACACCTTTTGGAGGTGGGCTGAAACGATTAATTAATAGAAGAGATCGATCGAGGTTATTATTATTATTATTATTAGGAATGAATATTGATTTAATTGAATAAATAGGAGGAGGAGAAAGTAGTTACAGATGAGGTGTTCCAAGAGTCAATAACAAGGATATATGGGACACCCCAAATTGTTGCATATATAGCCGTGCAAGCCATCCTCCTGCTGAATGGCCAATCAATGATAGAGTCGTCGTCGAATCTCCTCCTTCTCCTGCTAACTCCTTTGCCTCTTCAACGGCATCATTAACTCTCTCCAAATACCAATCTAGGACAGGGGTTGGTTCAAGAGTACCACGCCAGTAATTAGGATCAATCAAACCAGAGGCATTTCGGAGCCAATCAAGTCTCGATACCTTCGCCACCACAGTGGACAAGCCGTAGTTTTCGTTCAGCGTTTGCTCTAACTTAAGGTAGTCACCCGAATTGTTCCCTAAGCCCTGATTCAAAACAAACAACATTATCTATCCTTAATAATAATAATACTATTAAGCATCACTGCTCAGTGCTTATATAGAAGAAGAAGAAGAAGAAGAAGAAGAAGAAGAAATACTAACCGGGAGAATAACAACGGGTCGATAGTTGTTGGAGGAAGAAGACAGTGACTGGTTTGAGCATTTGGATGGAATTGGAGGAGGAGAGCGAGAACCTGACATCCATTTTCCTCCACATACAACAACCATCACTGCTCACTGCTTCCTTCCTTCCCTTATGACTTACTCTCCACTTATTTAGTTTCTTTACTACTACTGGTTTAATCCACACAGATAAGCAATAAACAAAAACACTATTTTCTTTTATTTTTCTCATTTTCTTGTTACAAAAAATAGTACTACTCGCACCTCTTTATGATAATTTTTTTTATTAAATATTACGGTTTTCCTTTACATACAGTATATCATAAATAATTTTGTCAATGTATGCTCTCCGGAAGGCTTTATCTTCCTTAAAGTATTGATTTGCTTTGATTTTTACACTGTGGGTTCCACCGATTAATGAGTCCCACTAATTTTCACTTATATCTATCTTTTTCATAAGTGGACAACAAATGGATGAGTAATAAATTGAGCAAACTCAAACTCGTTCTCTAGAAGGCTTTTTCCTAGTTAAAGATATAAGTATTGATGAACTTGTCTATAATTATTTTATATTATATCAACTTCATCAAAGGTTCTCAAGTTTTTTTTTAGAAGCTTAATTTCTGTTTTTGGGTGCTTGAAAACAAAACATGCTCAAGATTTTCTCCTAACTATCCCCGGTTCTCCATTAGAGTATCACACTATCTTTAGGTACCACCTTATGATTCAGTCATTTCCTAAGGATGGGGGTTGGCTCTGTTTGTCGTAAATCGTGCTTGATACTTTTGAGGAGCATGCAACTCATTGAATGAAGCTTTTAGACTTCAAATATAAACATGACATGGTCAGGGATATGCTTTTTGATATTTTTAGGCATGCCAATTTTTTTGTGATTTCGCTGTCTTATAGTGTTACACTGTTTCTTTTGATTTACCTTCATAGCACAATGTATTTTATTTTCCCCTCTTAGTGCAGTGTATTTTTTTTGTTTTTTTTAACAAGCCAAAATGAGATATATATGTATAAACAAAATAGTCTTCTCAGCACAAGACGTGCCAAAAGAGACTAAGAAATATTACACAGAGTCATAGTACAAGAACCAAAAGAAACTACACTAAACAAGGCCCAGACAAAGCATAGGACTAGACCACCAACTATGGCAGTTCACAGCTAGAGTACTACTCGTCGCTTTTAACCTCCTGTATGAAAAAGTCTTGATCTTGTCCAACATATGAAGCACTGTATTTTCTGAGTCTCTAAACAATCTGTGGTTTCTTTCGGTCCACACCACCCACACACAAGCAAGCCAAATGAGCTGCATGAAAGAACGTCGTGCTCGAAGATCACCTGCTGAAACTGTGAACCGGACAAAATGATCGGAAAGAGTCTGAGCAGTCACCAAAGGAGAACCAATCCAGGAGCTGACAAGGGACCAAAGGGCACCAAAAGTACTGCAGGAAAGGAACAAGTGTTGAGCCGACTCAACCTCTCAGCAACCAGAAAAGTGTATTTTTTTTTGTTGTCTTGATGCAGTGTTTATTTGTTTCAGGTTATCGTGCAGATTCAATCAACGATTTTGGTGCCATCAACACTATATTTTCAAAGACATTGATACTACAGACACCTCAATATAGTCAAATATGTAAATTTATACAATTTGTCATTTTATGGTATTATTAACATGCATGTTGTGAATTTGTTCCCATATTTATCTTTTTTATTTTTAGCAATTTTAAATATGTATGTGTATTGTGTACTCTATGAATGAGTAACGAAATAAAAATTTGTAAAAAAATAATAAAAAAAACAAAAGAAAAAGAAAATTAACAAAACCAATTAAATGATCCGTGCATTTCTATTGACTTTTATTCAATATTTAAGTTTGTTTTTATATTAAGGTAATAACTTATTAGAATAAAATATTTAAAAATTTGTTATATAATATTGTTAAATATAAGTGAAACTATTGTGTTATTTCTTGTAAAAGTGATTAAATTATCAATGATAAATATTTATCCAATTTTTAATGTATCAGTGACAAATAATGGGCCCGTGTATATTTTTTAATAAAAAAAAATTATAAATTTGATTAGGGATATTTAGGGTAATTTAGAAAATTTGAAAATAATTAACTTTATTTTTTTACGCAAAACTTTATTATATTTTTTACGATAACTGTATTATTATATTTTTTTATAATAACTTTATTATATTATTATTACTCTTGGTTTTAAGTGTCTTTTTAGAATAATAACACCAAATTAACAAAGTGTATTTTTGCATCTTATCTTTCTATCATACGATCATTTTAATCTACCAATAAATTCATATTTTTTTCACACACTTTCTCTTTCCAAAAAATTAAATATATTATGTACAAAAAAATTACTCTGTAATATGTTATGCATCAAAAATAAATAAATAAAAACAAAATAAACTTTAGTATTCTATATTCTTATTTTATTTTTTTGGTTTTTTCTTATCTTTTCTATAATTTTTTTTATTGACTAAACTTTCTATAATCTTTTAATTACTTTTTTTCTTCTATTTTTATGTTTAAATTTTTCTGTTTTTTTATAATATAGATTGTTCTGTTTTGTTCCTATCTATAATTTTTTTCTTCTTATTTTTAAGCATATCATTTTTTTATTGTATTTATCTTATATTATTTATATATTTATTTTTTAGTAAAATTGCAATAAAGGATGCAAAATTTACAACGTGTTAAAACTAATAAGAATAAAATAGTAAGATTGGTGGTAATCGATTTTATTATATTAGACATAATAGAAAGATTATTAGAATATTATTATTATTATTAGAAGTATATAAAAAAGTGATAGCGGTTTGATAGTGGGCAATAGTGATGAAACGGGCCGAAGCCCACGGATCAATGGTAGGCTTGTTGGATTGAAGAAGAAAGTTTTTATTGAGTGTAGACATACGGTTCCTTTGTAATTTCTTCCATTCCGCTACAAAGTTGTTGTAATCGTAATCGCAATCGCAGATTCGCAGTTGCATTGCAGCAGCATAACAGGAGAAAGTAATTCAGCAACCAAACCCTACTAGACGAGACAGAGATGCCGAAAAAGATGGGAGTGAATTCTAAGGCCGAGGTGGCCAGGGCTCGGAAGACCGCCGCGGAAACGGAGAAAAAGGAGCGGGAGACTCGAGAGAAGGAAGAACAGTACTGGCGAGAGGCGGAGAGTTCAAAGCCACGCGCCGCCAAGAAGAGAGAGGAAGAGGCAGATAAGAAGGCTGAGGCGGCGGCACGGCGTGCGGAGGTGCGTCGATTGGCGGAGCTGGAGGAGAAAGAGCTGGAGAAGATGATTAAAAAGCCGGACAAGAAGGCGAACAGGGTGTCGATCCCTGTGCCGAAGGTGACGGAGGCGGAGCTGAGGAAGCGGCGCGAGGAGGAACGGGCTCTGGCTCAGAAGAAGGCGGAGGAATCGAAGAATCGGTCGGCTGCGGAGGAGGAGTACGAGAGAGTGGTGCTTGTCTCGAATACGAATCGCGATGATTCGATAATCGAAGCAAGTACTCTTGACGAAGCCATCGCTAAGATGAGCATCGATAACAACTTACCTGTGGACAGGCATCCTGAGAGGCGCCTCAAGGCTTCCTTCAAGGTATTCTTCTTTTTTTTTTTTTTTTTCTTCTTCAACTTGTTAATCTTGATTCTGTTAATTAATTAATTAATTGTTTTATCAGGCATTTGAAGAAGCTGAACTTCCTAAGTTGAAAGAAGAGAAACCGGGGCTTACTTACACACAATACAAGGACATGATTTGGAAGCTTTGGAAGAAATCTCCTGACAATCCTCTTAATCAAGTCAGTGCAACCCCATCCATCCATCACAAACTAACTAAATAACTCAATTTATTCATTATACATACAAACTGCATCTTACAAAATTGTTTCTCTTTATTGCCAGATCGCTGCTGCTGAGTGAATGATTGAATTCAATGGTTCTTCATAGCATTTCCACCCTTAAATCCATGATTACTTTGTCATTAGCTCATTATTATATTGGTATCCCTCTGTAAGCAGTATATGAGCTTGCTTCACTTTCTGTAAATTATTACAAACATTATTGTCATTGCATGGAATTACACTTTCATTCTCCTCTGCCTACTACAACCAATAAGTTTTTGAGGCCGCATGCACTCTTTATATTTATCATCTGCTTCCAAATCATAAATACTTTCATTATTTTTCCGAGGGTTACATTGAAATACTACCATTCTCCACTTTTTAAATAAGTACATTTGTTTTTTAACCCACATTTCTTTCAATTAAAATTGTCCAATGAGCTTCATCTACTAGTTAGTATAAATTTTGGATAATATAATTGCCTATATATTTTTTGTTTGTTCCACTAGTTGCCAACTATTTGTATCTATCATTAGTGGATCTATTCGATCTTTTATCTTTGAAAGCTTAAATGTAAGGGTTGCCTCATGGCTATTAGGTGTGGAGTGTGGTATGGGTATTTGATCCTAGAAGACTTGGATGTAAGGATAGGTTCATAGCAATTCAAATTAACAAAGCATACCATGAAAGTTGGAAATAGCACAGTGAATGTAGCAGTGTTCTAACTTCTAATGGTTCTGAAAGACATCACAACAAGGTGGCATTGGCATGCACTGATTAGTGTGAGTTCCCTTCCACCATTTTTATCTTGTTCATTTGAATTATCAAGTTTAGACTGTTTAGTACCCCACCCACACCACTGCTGTTTTGATCCGAAAAACCTGAAGATTTGGAAATCTGACTGTACCACCTAGAATGACCCTCAGTTTCTTATAACTGGATTCATAAAATAAAAGGAATAGAAAACCAGGAAGAATGGCATGAAAAATATAGAAAGCTTCATATTTAATCACGACTTGCAGGGTAGGTGAAATTATTGTCGGGAGGAATAGGGTCTTATAATGGTATGCATAAATTCCATCTTTGATATGATTTTTTGTTTTTGCTTGAGTGTTAAGATTGGGTAGTTGATTAGAGTATCTGTGACACTAACTTGAACTACAAAGCACTCTTTTTCCCGACAAATACAAAACATTCTTTAAGAATTTTAACACTCTTGCATTTTCAGTGTTTAAATTTGAATTCAAGATGCATGGTGGTTCATTTATAATCACCATTTAATGTTGACTTCTCTTTTCTTTCTCACTCACCCTCCATCTACGGCCACCATCACCTTCCACGACCATAGCCCCCTTTCGTGGCTGCTTCATTGTGTATAGTGCGGGCGAATTCGGGGAGAAGATCATGTGCTTGTCTCAAGAATGATCCAGGATATGACTTCTTGCATTTTTCTGCAATAACATGTGTTCTATTAATTAATTCCACTATATTCCTGCAAACCTGCTTTATGTCAGTCTCAGTCCTATATTCAGAATCGGGTTTGAATGGGGGAGGCTACAGCTAATTAGTAGGAGTATACAAGGGAACATTCATTTTGATTCTCACAATTTTTTTCTGGCTCAATTCAGTTCCTAATAAAAATAGAACGTAAGTTATTAATCTATGACATCTTCATATTTCGAACAAATTAGTCTCTAATTTGTTATAATTGAGGGATTAATTTGTCCTTACCATGAAAAAGAAAATGTTAGATAAATTTAAATCTCTGGAGTGGACAGTTAAAAAAGTTGTGGGCACTAAAATAGATCTTCATGGTATGTTAAACAACTCATCCGATAAACAATTAACCAAGTTTCCGTTTCATGCTATTACATTGCTTGGCCTTGTTTTTTAAATAATTTATAAATAATTTTTGAAAGTAAATTTATAAATAATTTTTATTCATTTAGAGAATATTATTTTTTTCATTAACCTTTGTTTTTTTTTTTTGAAGCATTCATTAACCTTTGTTTTATTCTTTATATAGTATTTGATTTCCGTTCAATTGATTTATGTTTTGTTTTGTACTGAGCCAATGTCCAATACAAAGCGGTCTAAGCATCTTTATCCAACCCCATTGTCATTCTGCCTCAATGGCTTCTCATGCAAGTTACCAACGTAGAAACACGATGGACTTTTTATAGCTTTATAGTTCATCTAAACCTTTAGAGTAATCTCAACGGCTGCCCACACTTCACGTTGGGTCTCATGTTGACGGTTACAACTGTCTCCACTATAATTGCGAAGTACAAGTCCATCACTTCTTACTTTCACTCCACCTTGATTACAACTTGAGTGTTGTAGTGTTAACCTATTTTGTAGGTACATTTTCGTTGTGAACCACCACATTGCCTTAACCTTACCATCAGAGTCAATCAATTCTGATATGATCCAGTTAGATCATGTTTGATATGAATTTAAGGAAAAAAACAAAATACATATTACAAAGTTAAAAAGAAAAAACTATATTACATAGAATAAATCAATTAATGAGGATTGAAATGAAGAAAAAAAAAACTATTTTGAGAATTTTTTCCCATGTAAACAAAATTTAGTAAAAGCTCCCCCATAAAGTTTCGCAATCGGTGTTTATAATTTGAGTATTGTTAGTTGAGTTAGATCCAAGAGACATGAATAAACTTCAAAATGTTTTTAAAAATAAAATTATACGCAGTGAATTATTTTGACAATATATATATATATATATATATATATATATATATATATATATATATAGAGAGAGAGAGAGAGAGATTAAATTACATCGGTGTAACATTTGAGTAATGTTACACCGCTCAATAACGTTTTAAGGAATTGAAATTTTACAATATTATAATTATATTACAGCTAAAAAAAATCCCTTTCTCCAAATTATAAGAAAAAATTAATATATTTTTTTGGGTAAATAGGGTTTTACCCCCTGCAAAATAACCGAGTTTTGCATTACCCCCCTGCAATATTTTTTTTTGTGATTACCCCCCTGTAATATGAAGATTCCCTCAATTACCCCCCTAAGTTGCCAACTAGATATGAAATATTTATTTTCGATGATGTGGCACGCATATGTGGATTTTATTTTTATTTTAATTTATTTTTATTGTTATAATGATTCCAAATCATTTTTATTTTAAAAAAAAAATTAAAAAAATCTGCAACAACATTGAAATGAGTTCACCGAAAATTCATCTTCTTCTTCATCATCTTCATCACAATTGTCATGAGTTCATCACATAAACCCAGAAAAATTCATTGAAATGCAGTTCCCAGAAAAACTTTCTCACTCACAACAATATCACCTTAAAACTTAAACCCAAAAATTAAAACTTGAACATAGAAAAACTCATTCTTTAAAACACATCCAAACAGATCAAAATAGAGAGAGAGAGAGATAGAGAGCAGTTTTTGCAATTCAATCAAACACGGATGCTTCTAACTCAATTATCGATCTCTAAGAAAACAGCTTTTCCAATTATCGATCCACCTCCGCCCCTCCACCGTCTGCAAAAATGAAATCAAGAAGCGAACTCATACAACTTTGTTTCGCCGCTATGCACCGGGTAGCCAAAACCATCGATGAAGTCGCCGCATATGACAAACTAAGCATCACAAAGTTCAACGGAATCGCTATTCTTTAAGAGTAGGCAGAAGAAGAAAGAAGAGGTTTTGGGCATGGTGTGATTTTCCAGATGTATGATTTTGAGAGCAAAAGTTTCATTTGGATTTGAGTTTGAATTTTGAGTAATGGAGCACAAGGCTACTGTTCATACATAGTTTGGGTTGTTAATTTGTTATTGAAGAAGAAACATAAGAATTAAGAAAAGATGAGGTAAATGGTGTGAGAGGGATAAGAGTTGAAGATGAAGATGTTGTTATTTGTTCTTCCTAATCTTTTTTTTTTGTTGTTGCAGATTTTTTTTATATATAAAAATAATTTGAAATCATTATAACAATAAAAATAAATTAAAATTAAAATAAAATCCACATATGCGTGCCACATCATCGAAAATAAAGATTTCACATCTAGTTGGCAACTTAGGGGGGTAATTGAGGGAATCTTCATATTACAGGGGGTAATCACAAAAAAAAATATTGCAGGGAGTAATGCAAAACTCGGCTATTTTGCAGGGGGTAAAACCCTATTTACCCTATTTTTTTTTGCTTGGAGAAAAAAATTGATATTTCTTTTTTCAAAAATTGTTTTCATTTATTGTCATGAAATAAAAATGTTAAATGTACTTAATTTGCCTTTTTCTCTTATTTTTTAATAAGCAATTACCAATAAAAGTTATTTTTTAGGTCTTACTGTAAAATTTATTTTAAAGAAAAGACAAAAATGTAAATTAATATTTATGTTTTTCCTATATGATTTTATAATTTAGGATGGATGAAATATTAATCCTGAAAGGATAAAGTTAGAAAAGTATAATAATGTTGCATAATAATTAAGTAACAGGTGAATAAGCAAGGAGATGGGAAGTTAGTGAGATGATTGGGATGGGAGGGTGATGAATATGTGGCGAGGGTGAGTAGTGAGTGACAGTGAGGAGGAGAGGAAATTCAAAGACTGAATTGAAAAAGAAGATAATATAATAGTATCATTCATTCATTCATTCATTCATCCATTCCATTCCATTCATATGGTTATCCATTAGCCGTTCCTTCCTTCTTCCTCAATTACTAATTAACAACAACAGAATCAACCAATCAATCAATCGGCATGGAAGGGTTGGCGGTTCCATTCCCACACCTTTTGCCATTGCCGCCCTTTCCAAAACTTGCCACCGTTACTGCTGTTGCTGCTATTTCCACTTCCACTTCCACTTCCACCGGTAATTACTTACTACTTTGCTCTTCCTTTAATTAACTTTACTACTCTACTCTTCTTCTTCTCTTCTTCTTCTTCTTCTTCTTCTTCTTCTTCTTCTTCTTCTTCTTCTTCTTCTTCTTCTTCTTCATATCTTCCTACTTACTACTATACAGGAGGAGGAGGAGGAGGATTTATCTCTCTCAAACAACAACAACTACAACTGCGTCCACGTCGTGGTTCTCCGCCCTATTGTACAGCATCATCATCATCATCATCTCACTCGCAGTCTGAGGAAGAAGAACGTGTGAGTGGAGATTCCATACGCGAAAGATTTCTGAATTTTTATGCTTCCCGTGGTCACAAGGTCCTTCCAAGTGCTTCTCTCGTCCCAGATGACCCCACCGTTCTTCTCACTATCGCTGGGATGCTTCAATTCAAGCCTATCTTCCTTGGAAATGTTCCCAGACAAGTCCCTCGTGCTACTACTTCACAGCGCTGCATCCGTACTAATGATGTCAACAATGTTGGCAATACCTCAAGACATCATACCTTCTTTGAGATGCTTGGAAACTTCAGCTTTGGTGATTACTTCAAAAAACAAGCTATTCAATGGGCATGGGACCTATCTACTGTTGAGTCAGTAACATAACATAACATCATCTTCCCTCCTATATTCCTATTTCCAATTCTTACATACTTTTGCTTTACTTCTCTTTCATTCACTTTTTTAGGTTTGGTTTGCCTCCTCAAAGATTATGGATTAGTGTTTATCAAGATGATGATGAGTCTTTTCAGTTATGGTCTCAACAGGTACCTATTCCCCCCCCACCCCCTGTTAATATTACTTTCTAACTACTCTCCTGTCAACACACCCATCTCTTCATTTCTCTGCAGGTTGGTGTTCCCGTTGAGCGAATAAAGAGGTTGGGTGAAGACGACAACTTTTGGACCAGTGGAGTCACGGGTCCATGTGGTCCTTGCTCCGAAATTTATTATGATTTTCATCCTGAGAGGGGATACATCGATGCCGTAAGTATGATAGATATACTTTCAAATTGAGTTTTTCCAAATCACTTCAATGACAATGTTTTACATTTTGTGGGGATGAAAGCAGGATCTTGGTGATGATACGCGTTTTATAGAGTTCTACAATCTAGTATTCATGCAATACAATAAAAAAGACGATGGTTCTCTTGAACCGCTAAAGCAGATGAACATCGATACTGGGCTCGGTCTAGAGCGCTTGGCTCGCATTCTTCAAAAGGTATTGCATTCCTTTGAAGTTTGAATTGTTGTAAAACTGACCACTTGTACTTTATAAGTATTTCTAGAGGACTAGAACTAGAACTGTGATACTTCTGCACCATACCCTACACTCCCTCCTCTTTCACAGTGAGAAAAACTAAGGGTGCGAGTGAAATATTACTCGTAGCGTTATCATTTTCATTTGCTCCCCAAGTCCTTTATATATTTATTCAATGTTCACTGCAGGTTCCAAACAACTATGAAACTGACTTGATTCTCCCCATCATAGAGAAGGCGTCTCAATTAGCAAATGTTTCATATGGCATTTCTGATGATCAGACAAAGAGGTATCTGAAAGTAAGTATGGCTATCTTCATACAAGCTGCAGTAGAATTTTAAATAGTATATTTGAATCCATTTTCTTATTACTTTTTAGTGTATGTTATTTTTTATTTTCTTAGATTGTAGGAGATCACATGCGTGCAATTGTGTTTCTCATCTCTGACGGGGTCGTCCCATCAAATGTTGGGAGGGGTTATGTAGTTAGACGGCTTATCAGAAGGGTTGTTCGTACAGGCAGGTTGCTTGGTATAAAAGGTGATGGTAGGGGAGACCTTGAAGGAGCATTTTTACCTACTATTGCTGAGAAAGTAGTAGAATTAAGTACACACATTGACGCTGATGTGAAGAACAGAGCACCCCGAATCCTCGAGGAGTTGAAGAGGGAAGAGTTTCGGTTTGTGCAGACGCTGGAAAGAGGAGAGAAGTTGCTTGATGAAAAGCTTGCAGATGCTATATCAAGTGCTGAACGAAATGGATCTGTACCTTGTTTGGCTGGTGAAGATGTGTTTATTTTGTATGACACTTATGGTTTCCCCATGGAAATAACAAAAGAAGTGGCTGAAGAGCGTGGTGTGTGTATTGACATGAATGGTTTTGATATTGAGATGGAGAAGCAAAGGCGTCAATCTCAAGCTGCACACAATACTGTCAAGCTTGCCATTGGAAGCGGGACAAATATTGCAGACAATGTACCTGACACTGAATTTATTGGATATGAAAGTCTTTATTGTAAAGCTATCGTAGCAAGCCTAGTGGTAAATGGCGATCCAGCTGTACAGGTCAGTGAAGGGAGTAATGTGGAAGTTTTGCTAAACAAGACTCCATTTTATGCTGAATCTGGAGGACAAATTGGAGATCATGGTTTTCTGTATATATCAGAGGGTGAGAATCAACCTAAAGCTGTAGTGGAGATAATAGATGTTCAGAAGTCTTTTGGTAATATATTTGTTCACAAGGGTAGAGTCCAAAAGGGTGTTGTAGAGGTTGGCAAACAAGTGGAAGCAACAGTGGATGTAAAGTTGAGGCAACGAGCTAAGGTACAAAAACTGTGTACCCCACTAATTTTATTCATTTACTTTTTTGGTGAATCTTCACTCGGGATAAAATTTGATAAAGACAAATCCTTACATCATCATAGTCATGCGTATTTTCAAATTCCAATCTTACAAGTTGTTACAGTGAGTATAATTGGCGCTTTACAGGTTCATCATACTGCTACTCATTTACTACAAGCAGCACTTAAAAAAGTCATTGGTCAGGAGACCTCTCAAGCTGGTTCTTTGGTGGCATTTGATCGTCTCAGGTTTGATTTCAACTTCCACCGTCCACTTCTTGATAGCGAGCTTGCAGAAATTGAAGTGCTGATAAACGGATGGATTGAGAATGCGATTCTTCTTCAGACCAAAGTGATGCCTCTTGCTGATGCAAAAAGAGCAGGAGCAATTGCAATGTTTGGAGAAAAATATGGGGAAGAGGTTGGATTTACTACAAACAATTTTGATATTTAATGTTGAAATTCATTCTGCTTGCTTCTGTTTTGGTAGTTTTAAACATGACATGTAGGTTACATACGTAACATGAAGTGTGTACTTCAAAAGGGGTCAAAACTTTGACATTCAAGGATGGCTTGCAACTATTGTTCAGAAATCATCATGCCTTCTAGTTCTAACCTAAATTCCCTCATTAGCATTGGTAGATTCCAATTACATTGTCATTTCAGATGCTCCAACATTTATCCCTCTCTCTGTCACGCGTGCCACCACCTACACATGGACCATAGTAGTGAAAATATTTGGCATAGTAATATACTAGATTCTGAAAACATTTTAAGATCATTGAGCTGTATAAAACACCAAAACTGTACAAATGAAATGTCAAAATCAAGTGATTGGGCTCAAGTGGTTAATGAGTTCCAGTTAAAGACGAATTGTTCGGGAGAACCCGAGTTCGATACTTGGGTGGAACAAGTGAAAATATTTGGCATCATAATATACTAGATTCTGAAAACTTTTTTAAGAGCTAAAAGAGGCTAAGCTAACTGTTTGAATTTAAAGTATTTGGTAAAGTTAGCAGTTAATTCGGTGATAAATATAAAATGACATATCTATCTTTTTTACATAAAATATGTGGTATCTATAGTATTGGTTTTTAATAAATTTTTACAGGCAAATATATTTTCGCTAGGGTTTAGGATTCTTTTGTTTTAAAGGGAGTATATAATTAATACAGTGAGAGTAAAATGAAAAAGAAAATAATACAATACAAACTATGGGTTCAAATGCTATATGAAATAACACATAAAAAAACCCTATAAACTAGGGAGATAAGTCTCTTTACCAAACTGTTTATTAAATCCACTATAAACCAGTCAGGTCAATTGAATGCTAGAGGATCAAAGTTGCCAATGAGAGTATATATGTTCAATGTATTGTATATTTCTACTTCTCAATAATCGGGGAAAAAATTATGATGTGTATCATGTTTCTTCTTGTTTACATATTTGGTGTACTGCAGGTACGTGTGGTAGAGGTTCCTGGAGTATCGATGGAACTTTGTGGTGGGACTCATGTCAGTAATACTTCTGAAATTCGTGGTTTTAAAGTAATTTCAGAGCAGGGTATTGCATCTGGTGTCAGGCGAATAGAAGCTGTAGCTGGGGAAGCTTTCATTGAATATGTCAATGCCCGAGATTCTTATCTGAAACAGCTATGTTCCACTCTCAAAGTATGTTTATAATCTTAGTGTTTCAAAATTATGCTCAAGTTTTAAAAATTACAATTTGTCCTCTGGACAACCAATTAATATTCATTTCATCTACATGGACCTAAATTTTAATTTTTTGTTATACAGTTAATATCCATGAGTCATGCAATTAATTTGACCAATCCTTAATTATATAAATTTGTGTGCATAGGCATTCATTTGTTTTCCTTGCCCTTTGCTGGGGTTGACTGCACAACCAAATTAGGGTTGAGAGGCAAACCATCATATTTTGTATAAGATGGGATTCAATCATAGTTGGGTAGTGTTTTCCATGTTCTATTAAAGTGTTTACTATGAACCCGCAACGTGTGGCTCAGTTGGTTAAGTAGCGTCGAGTTTGTGGGGGAAGATCAAAATTCGATCCCTGCAAAACACACTCTTGGGGAGGGCAAAGAGCTTTCAGCTGTGACCTAAGCACTGGAGCGGAGATTAGTCCCATAGCCGGTCCACAAGACCTGGTGATACTATGTGGAGCCACTGGGGTGCCTAAGGTCCTAATTATGGCCGTTTCCTACCAAAAAAATAGTAATAATAATGCTAGCAACACACTTTTTAACACAACTTTCCAACACACTCTTTGATTGGTTAAACTTCACCTGGGTCCCACCAAATTGCATGTTAGAGAATGTGTTGTTGGCACTCCTCAATAGTATTTACCAGGATATTTTCATGCCTTTGAAAGATTTTTCTAGTTTGTGTCCTTATGAATTAAATATATAAGATAATGGATCTGTCTCCCTTTTTCATCTTCACATATTTGGGGTTACTTGTTGCAGATGTTGCTCGAATACAGTGTTTCCTCTATGTCTATATTAACCTACAATATAATTTTTTAATAAAATAAAAAAGTCAGTGGTCATTGTCGACTTCTTTTTTTTTAATCCTTAAATGTAACTTATAATCAATAATCAACTTTTGAAGGTTAAACCTGAAGAAGTAACTGCGAGGATAGAAAACCTTTTAGAGGAGTTACGGGTAGCAAGAAATGAAAATTCGGCTGTGCGTGCAAAAGCAGCAGTCTACAAAGCTTCAGTAATTGCAAACAGAGCGTTTTTGGTGGGGAACTCAAAACAGTACAGGTAATATTTCTCCATCTTTGTTAAATTATTGCACAGGCTTAATTGGAGTGTGGCATAGTAGTGGACTAGAAGCATGGAGGCCCATGGTCCAAAGTTTGAACCAATAGACTTAAACTCTCCACCACTTATAAACACCTTAGTTTTTCTTGTTCTTAGTTCCCACCTATGCGAGCCATCTTTAATTTCCAACACTCCCTCTCAAGTCCGAATGTAACTTTTTCAGACCAGTTAAACCAGTTAAATTATTGCACAATCCAATCCCAATTGGAGTGTGGCATAGTAGTGGACTAGTTTGTGTTCTTAAGTGTGGAGACCCATTGTCCAAAAATTTGAACCAGTGGACTCAAACTTTCCACCGCTTATAAACATCTTAGTTTTTCTTGTTCCCACCTATGTGGGGCTTCTTAATTTCCAACAATCTTGCGGTGCTGTATTTCTAATACTTAGAAACATTTCATCCTAATTGTTGTGCTGTGCTTGTTCAAAAAAAATTGCGGTGCTGTATTTCTATTATTTAGAAACATTTCATGTAATTAGGAGAAAAAATAGAAGGTAATTAATTTAACTCACATACAAAAGACTAGTTATGAATAAATTTAATAGATGACAAATGCTTGGATAAATTGAGTTAATGTATATCGTTGTTCTTAATCAAGCATATAAATCTTCTGTCTATATTCACTTTGTGAATTTAATTTTCTGTTAATTAGGATTATTCAAGAGATTGGCGTTGATAGTAGTTAAAAATAAAAGCAATAAAACCCAAAAATTAATTTATTCCTGATTAAAGGAACCACTTGAAGGTAACCCAATAACTGCTAAAACAAAAGTTGTCTAGTTAGGAACAGATGGCGGAAGGCACGGGTCCTCCCTGTCCTCTATTTCTCATTTGCAGATACCACCTCCACCTCCTGGGTGAAAGGTGATATCCCTATTCTGGCAGGGAAAGTTTTGCTTCAGACATAAATGTTTAACTTTTAACTCACCGCATGTGCACTTTTGCTTTAGGAAACTCCACCAACTACAAGATCTTTATCAACTATTTAGATTTTAGAGGAGCACTAGCTTTCCACCTTCACCAACTCAGTAAAGCTTGAAAATCCATATGTTTCCGCTGATGCCCCCTTACATATTATATTTTATTTAACTATTATAAATTAATATTCATGCAATATTTATTATTAATATTTACAGTGCAAAACCCTATTAATACCGATCGGAGTGATATGCCATGACATAGAAGTAGAATGACATGGAACGAGTCAGCGATGGTAAGTTCTGCGCACACCTGCTCCCCTTGGGTTCGTCTCTGCCTACAAATAGGAAGCAGAGGTGTTGCATCACATAATTGACATTCCATTGAATATGTTTTCTGTGAATGCTGTAGACACAACTATGGGAGGTTGTCTTTCGTATGTATATTTTCAAAGAAGAGTAACTTGGTGCTAAAACTCCCGTCATTGTGGGGACTTCGGGATAGAGTCAGACCCTTTGTGAGTATGAAAAAGGGAAACCTAATCGTAGTGTTATAAAGCTCCTCTGGTGGGATCTGGGGGAAGTCTTGCACACGCCCATGTCTGTTCTTAAGTGTGGAAACCTAATCAAAAGGGAGTTTAATTTCATTGGTCAATTAGTTTATTAGTATATACTTTTTTGAAACAAATAAGGCTTGGAAGTTTAATAAAATAAAGAAGGTTATCTTATAAATGAATAAATAAGGCTTGGAAGTTTAATAAAATAAAAAATCCAGACTTTCTTTGTTTATTAGTATATTTAAACATTGATATAATGACTTATTTAAATATATTCATATGAAAGAGGCTTTTAAACATGATAACATGTCATATCAGACTTTCAAAAGACTAGATTCAGGCCTATAAAATAAGCCTGTGTCAGGTTACTTGTCAAGCTTATGCCTTCAATTTTTTGACAGGTCGGGCTTAGACTGAGAGAGGTTAGGGGATGGGGATGAGATTTTGTCCCCCGCCCATGAATATTTTATTAAAACAACATTTATATATGTATGTTTAAATACTTTATATATTATATTTATTTATATTTTCACACAATATGTATGTAAATTTTGTTTATATTATATGTGATGTTTGTTGCAATAATGTTTTAATTTGTTTTATGATTAAACTTAATATTTTTTATTACAAGTTTGATTGAAAATAATATATATATATATATATATATATATATATATATATATATATATATATATATTTTAATGTTGATGGATCCTCGCGGGAACTGTCGAGATCCACAGGGACGGGGAAAGAATTCTCCTCGAAGTGGGGAATGGGGACGGGAAATATTTTAGAAGGTGGGGAAGGGAGCGGGAGAGTTCTCCATTCACATCCCTAGGTAGGACTTAAAATTTGAAAAGAAAAATTATGGCTGAAAATTTAATAATTGTATGATCTTTAAGTTGATGTATCACTTTTATTTATTGATTGTTGAAAAAATTTCAGGATACTAGTTGAATGCTTGGATGATGTTGATGCGGAGTCACTTAAAAGTGCCGCGGAATATTTAATGGAAACACTGGCAGATCCAGCAGCTATTGTCCTGGGCTCATGTCCAGGTGAAGGGAAGGTTAGTCTAGTGGCTGCTTTTACTCCAGGTGTGGTTGATCAGGGGATTCAGGCAGGTAAGTTTATTGGACAGATAGCAAAATTATGTGGTGGAGGAGGAGGTGGAAGGCCCAATTTTGCTCAGGCTGGTGGGAGGAAGCCTGATAATTTGGCTGATGCTCTCGAGAAAGCTAAGTCAGAGCTTATAGCTCATCTTGGTGAAAATGGGAACTAAGTCCCGGGACACATGGCAAATGTTTTTATGTTAATTAAGGCACAACAGATAATATCGATTCTTTGTTTTGGAGACTATACAGCACAAGAGGGCCGGAAGATTAAGTGAAGATATTTTTCTTTTAATTCTAGGAGGCTTATAATGAAAGTTTGATAATATTGATTCTTTGTTTTGGAGACTATACAGCACAAGAGGGATGGAAGCTCGAGTGAAGTTTGTTTTGCTTTTAATTCTAGGAGGCTTATAATGGAAGTTTCCAAATAGTGTATAGTGGTTGTAAAAATGTGACTGTATGTTGTACCAAAGTCTATGTAGTATCCTGATACAAACAGTCCAGTGCTGGCCGATATGTTCCCCCAGCTTGTAATTTTGGACTGGTGCATCTCAGATTGGATGCAAAACTTTGTAACTACAAACTCATTACCTTGGGACATAAAGAATGTCACCTTTATCTTTCTTGAATTATCAAATAATTGTGAACAAATAATTTTATTTTAATAAAATTATAAGAGTTAATAACTTGAGATAATATTAAAAAGAGTGCTCTGTCTAATATTCATTTGGAAATGTACTTTTGATTTTGGAACATATTTTTCAACTACACTTGGCTGGCTGTCCAAACAAAAAGAAAGGAAAAACGTAATATAGCTTCCTTGACCCGGAGGCTGCTATAAGGTGCGTGAGTGAATGGTGATACTGATTCATTCATTTAACTTCGATCAAATTCACGATATGATATATTCAAAGGTTTCTGTTATCTGTCACTTTTACTAGATCTTGTCCGGCTGCTATTTATACTTTATCTTTTTGGTCATTGCTTTCTTTTTGGATAATAAATATAAACATTTTTTAAACTAAATTACTAATTTGACATTGTCTCATATAAGCAGTTATGTACTTAGTTTTTCCTAATTAATTGACATTGTCTTACATAAGCAATTATGTACTCAGTTTTTCCTAATTAATAATAGGAAAAAATATATTGAAAAGTTCCCGACTATTTCTGGGAATAAAGTTTCGATTTCAAATAAAAAACACAGATAAACAACTCTAGCAACAATGTCCCCAAAAATTCATATATTAAATTCAAATAAGGAATCATCACAAAAGAAATTCAAAAACATCCAGAAAATCAATTGAATGGAAATTGAATAAAAAGAACTGAGAGAATCAAACACAACCAGCAAACACAACCATTGTTTCTTAACTCCTCCAAAATCCTCTCACTGCGCTCAAACTTCTCTCCCTAAATGGACTTACCGAAGCAATATCCTGTGTGATGTAGATTTTGTTGGCCATAATGTATTGGGAGAAAGAATGCTGGGAATCGTACAATTTCTCTTAATAGTATAGCGCTATTGTCAAATAAGAAAAGATGACGATGTTTTAATTTCTTTATGAAATTTCGGTATAAATAGCATTTCGCAAATTTGGATTGTGCACATTAATTATGTGTTGCTATAATAATATTAACCGTCTAGTATCCATTATTGCATGACATTGGTTTTTTTTTTTTTTTTTTAAAGTGGGTGATCTAGTATGTGTGCTAAGAGTATCTTCAATGGTGATACCACTTTGAGTTTCATACTAATAACTGGTCGCTAAAATATTATGTAAATATTTTTGCAACTCATACATATTTTACTCTAATGTTACAACATTATGGAACTCATATAGATATTCACTCTATCACGTCACTCATGAGTCATGGTTGCTCCGGTGATAAAAAAACTAAAGTATGAATCATTAATTATAAAACTTCCTTCTCATTGGAGATGATATAGTCAATGAGTGAAAGGATAAGGATGGAATTAATTTGATTTTTAAAGTAGGTGCAGGTAGGTTGAGTTCCATTGATACATTATATTATACATGCATGTGTAACATATGGAAACATGCAGTTGACATTAGGGTGAACCGTGATTCACGATATTTATTTTAATTAATACTACTAATTAATTAAGAAAAAGACAAACGTAACTAGGCGGTGGCGATGGTGTTGAGCAGGAGTGATGATCCGAATGGCCTCTGAGAAAAACAATCAAGATTATCTCCGTATCCAACTCCAAATATGTCACAGTATCTCTTGTAAAATCCTATTCGATCCTGCACTCTGCTATCCTGCCCTCTCCCGCATTCAAGTCCACCGTTTATGATGTTGGTCACCGTACCGTACCCCGGTAGCCTCCCCGCCGCACTATCTGCACTAGAAGGACTCCATCCACCGGTGATAACGTCATGGCATGATGGCTTCGGTGACTGAGGCGTCATCCAAAACCACAAAGCAGTCTTGAAGGATATAACAGGGTCAGTGGCGACGAGGTCTGGATTGTTGAGCAAGTCAACACCAATTGCTCTTCCACACTGTCCGTAGTTGTAATTCCAAGATATCTGAATGGGACCTCTGCCGTAGTATTGCTTGCCAGAAGCACATGGGAATTCAGAACTTGGTTGACAGTAGTCGCTGGGATTCTGTTCTCTGAGAAAGCAGTATCCCCAAGCATATGGACCGTCTGGTGCAGTTGCCCATCCACCAGTGGTTTCGTGAGAAGTTTGACCCAAGAAAGCAGCAATCTCCCTTTTTTTAGTGTCAGTATCTCCTCTATTGGCGAAGTTGGGGAAAGCCTTGGCAGCTGAAATGAAAGCGTCATATGTGTAAAAACCTTTCCCCTGACACGCACTGTCGTCGCGATGCTTGAGCATCTGGTTGAAAGTGTCCCTGGAGATGAGGCTACTAAGGCTACTGCCACCACTGCTTCCACTACATTGACTCTGGCACCCATCTCCACAGTAGTCGATGGTTGATCCACACCAACCAAACTTGCTGCAGCATAATCCCCCTGGGCACAGGGCACCCCCAGCTTGTCTACCGCATTGCTCCGCAGAACAGCATCCTAGTATAAATATTATTAATGTTACTATTGGGATTGGGATTGCCAACCTCATATTTTTTGGAAAGAAAATGTTGAGTGTTTGTTTGTTTGTGTCCAGAAACCAACTCGCCCCTCTGTCAATATATAGGCTCGGCCTAAGTTTAGTTTTTTGACCAAGGCACCATAAGTTTAAAGTTTATCCTAACAAAAATATATTGCGCGAAAAACGGATCTTGCACTACTTTTTTTCTTCTAAAATGATGATGCAATATGGATACTTTTCATCACTAAGGATAATATATCTATAACTTCAAATCTCAAATCTAAGAATTCCACCGTTGATTTGTAAGGCTTCTTATTTTACAGTATTTTATTTTCTATTTATTTAATGAATGAATAATGAATATAGTTGTAATTTTAAGTAATAAAAAACAATCACAACCGCCAACAACGAATTGATCTAAAGAGTAAATATTTTAGATTCTTTAAATAGATCATGATTAGAAATTTGATCTCTAACTTCTGCACATGAAAAAGATTCGGTTGACAAAGAAGCTTCATACTTATTATAATATGGTAACATAAAAAGAAAAGTTCAAACCTAACTTTATAATTAAAGTAAGGAAATTTAACCAAATAATTTGATTCTAGTGTTATTGAGCTTCTTTATAATGCATCGTTCTGAATTATTTGTGTTAAATTTTGATTTAAACAAATTTTAATCCGATTTTACTTATCTTACAACCGAACTTTGGATTACCATGATTCATTCTCTAAAAATTTGGAAGGTTAACACAAAAAATAATTACTTTTTTTATACTTTTGAGTTTTACGGGATACTAGTAGTACTATGTAGACAATTAATTTAAATTTTATATTTATTTTCAAATAATTATTTTCGGTGAATTATTTTAAAATAATTAAATACAAATAAAAATCAAACGACATGACAAATGATTGGTATGATATGTGAGGTTCATGTCGATGAAGCTATTGGTATTCTTTATGCGCTTAATTGGACGCATGAGTTCAAGCCGTCAACTTTGAATTGGATTCAAAAAGAGTAGTTGATAGTTTTTTATTATCTAGACCGGATGCTATACAGTTTAGAGATATCATAAAAATTGAAGATCATGTTTTTCCAATTTTTATAATGACTCGAATGTTGAGATTATCTTATTATGTTTTTTTTTTTACAAAAGATTATCTTATTATCTAATAGTAGACCTTGTTGAGATTTGCCTATAAAAAAAAAGAATGAGATAAAGAAATATAAAATTGAAGCCAAAACACAATTTCTAACACTACTATTGATACCGGAAAGCTTCTCTTCGGGCCCATGTTTCTTTTTCCCCTTGGTTTTCCTTTTTTGTTTAATAAAAACTTTGGAACGCGTTTTTCGATTTTTTTGTCTTGAAAAAAAATTGGGAATGTGTTTTCCGATTTTTTTTCTAAATTTGAGCGCGTTCCGATTTTTTTTCAAGGGTAAAATTGGTTTTTTGGGGGAGGGTGAAGAGTCATGATGGCCGGAAGAGAAACTTTCTTGTTACTGACTAGGCAACGACCCACTTCGCCATCTTAATCAACCATAGCCCATTTTTCATAGGTTCATTCAACCTACTAGACCAGGAGACATTCAGTGCACATTGCCACACATGAACGCATCTCCTTCACTCTAGACCGTTAGATCATCCACAAACTGTCTTTTGCATCTTAGGCTCTGTTTGGATTGATGGAATATAATGGAATGGAGCGGAGCAGAGCAGAATAGAGTGAGGCGGAATGAGATGGAGCGGAATGAAATAAATCTTTCGTTCTATTGTTTGGATATTTTAAAAAGGAGAGCAACAAAATTGAAGGTAAGTGGTGGTATGGATAGAATCTATTCCATCTTATTCCATTCGATTATTATTTTACAAATCCAAACAGTAGAACATTATTATACTCCATTCCGTTCCATTCCGTTCCATCAATCCAAACATAGTCTTACATCGGATCAATTGAGAATGGTTTCAACGAGAATCAAACCCACGAGATCCATTATCCTTGATTGGGGAGCATTCGATTGGATGGTCAATGTAGCTAGTTGTTATTTTTGTTAGATGGGAGAGTTGAACCCAGTATAGTTTTTTTTTTTTTTTGTTTACAATGAACTGAGGATCGAACCCAGGATCTATAGAGTACTACCCAAATCCCTCACCACTGAACCAATGGCTTTGAACCCAGTATAGTTAGTGGACTGGAACTACTCTTTATCAGTCCAATCTATGTTCCTCACCCAAACAACCAAACCACCTTATGACTCCCACACAGTATCATTACTTAAAATATCAAATCCAATAATTAAGTACTAATCTAAATTACCATCCGTTAAACTCTAATCCACATTAAATAAGAATTTCCAATGACGAAGCTCCCCAGATTATTGACTGCGCAGAAGTTTCCAGCAAATTGACATCACAGATAAAATCTCATGAGCTCTCTCACAGTCACTTCTAACAAACAACTTTAGGCATGCAACTCACACCATCACAAAGGTCACACAACCATAAGGTCACACCAGATTATCGACTGCTCTTGTGCCACTAATGTAAAACATAAATTACATATAACAAAAAGTATCAAATTAAATAGAAAAAATATTTGTTAAATACATAGCAGGTCGATCTATTGACCTCACAAGTTAGGCGGGTTGACCTTACAGGTTCAACTTGCTTTGCTATCCCTAATCAAAGCGAAAAATAGATTCAAAGCAAATTAATGGTATAAATAAGCAGTAAAAGACCATAAATTAGATTATATGATGTTGCGAGAAAATGACTTTGTTGTGTTTGGAGATTCCTCATAAGAGATAAAAGAAGGAAAAGATCTTCATATTGAAAATAAAATTGAAAGCAAACCCTAATTCTATTATGCCCTCTAAAAACAACACACAAAAAAGGAGAGATGTATGACAAGTCATTGTTGGACCATTGCGTATGGTATCCTCCTGTTGTGCTATGCCCTCTTGTTATTTTCACGCAACCTCTACAGCTATACTGCCAAAGCCCCCCCCCCCCCCCCCCCCCCCCCCCCATAACTGTTACACCTTCAGAGACACACATACACCTTCCGTGCCATTATGAGGCAGCGTGCACGCTCCCTATATGGCTATAGCCACAATGGCCCTCCATTGCCACACATACAACCTCAGTCCTCCCTCCTCGGTCCTCCCTCCTTTCTCTCCACCACACCACCTCTTTTCTTTTTATTTTTTTCTCTCTCTCCGATATCCAACTCATAAACACTATGAGAATCAAAAGCCACATTACTATGTTAACATTTCCTTGTATATCTCATTAATTAAGATAATAAAACAATATGCACATGCAAAATTAATTTCATTTATTCTTTATTTTCTGTTTTTTACAGAAACTGAACCAAATATTTAGGTCTTTTAAGCATGTGATATAGGCACGCGGTCTAATAATGAAAGACAATGTAGATTCTGCAAGTGTATTTAGTCACCACTCGCTATGTAGATATGGATTGCTCTGAAAAATGATCAACTTATGCATCTTAATATTATATATACTAACCAATGTTTTGGGGCGAATACACCAGTTACAAAATCAATTGTAAGCCCCGCTAAAAAAATAAAAAACAATATACACTGGCAAACATATTGAAAAATAAAATTATAAATACCCACACAATTACCTCGTATGCAATTACAAATAATCTTTCAGAAGAAAATATCCGATTGCTTTGACTGGGCTTTAAGATCCTTCAACTTCTTCAATATGTTTGTGAAGTAGTCCTGCAGATACTTCTCTAATGTAATTATATCTTTTGTATCCACTCCAAGCAGATTGTATGTCTCCGCCATCGGAACAGAGAAAATTGTGTCACTCGTAAGCACCTGCATATTTCCCGTATAATCAATTAACCATTTAGTAGGCATGTTTTACCACCACTAAAATGAAAGAGAAAAGTTTACATGCACTAAGAATCCGTTGGGTAATTAGAATAAAAATAGTGAGATAAAGATATACTATCAAATAATAGTGTTGGTTGAAGTTGAACCAAATAGGATAGGAAAAAACTAGTAAGAACAGGGGTGGTTTGGTAAAAACTACAGGAAAATATCACATAGAATAAGCAAATGAGATAAGGTTAAACATATTATCCTACAGCGTGTTTGATGTACACCAGCATGAGGGTGGGTTTGGGTATAAAAACCAATGACAATAGCTCTACAATGGAAATGTCCGTGGAGAGTCAAAGCCATGCAGAGGCACGGCTGAGGCTATTAGAGCAGTCGATTTAGATCGACAAGCTCCATTCAAGCCAGATGTGATAAGCCAAAGTAAGTGCAAACCAACAATTTGTTAGCTTAGCCTAGTCGTCTACATGCTCCACACCCTATCAGAAAATAACAAAGGGCCAATAAAATGCTTGATATGCAGCATACCTGGACAAAAGAAGGACTTGGGAGCAATGCGCAACAAGTATTAATGAGATGATTGATAAAGTATTAAGCGGGTTGAGATGCTGGGGATAGATTTAGCAAAGAAATGAAATGAATAGATACCTCTGAAAATGCTAATCTATCAGCAACATCATTTGTCCACTCAAAAAAGCGAGTTAACTGACGAGTGAGTCTTAAAACGGAGACGGGAACTGTAGTTACATTAGCATCTTGGCCCGCAAGCCTCTCGCACAATGTTATCACCTAAAAAGTAAGTAACACAAGAGATTTACTAAGTGAGGCGTGTAAATGAAAGAATGAACATTGAAGTAGAACATATTGTTGACGACCAAGGGTACCTCTTGGGTTGTCCACGCACGAGGACCGGCAAATGTAAGAAGTTTACCATTGACCTTTTCATTTCGCAATGCTATAAAAGTCAAGCGAGCTATATCCTAAAAGCATAGGTAGACTTTAGTTGTCAGCTAGAGGTATACTATATAGTATGGATTGAATGATTGATTGATTAAGGAACTAATTAACTAAGTAAGTAACCTGAGTGTCCATGTAAGCGATTCTGGTTGGAGCGTCCGTTCCCCAAACAGATTTTTCTTCCAAGATAGGAACGGCATACTGGCCGATAAGACCCTGCATTTGTAGGAGAATTAAGTAACTAATATTAGTTAGAAGAGCATGCATGAGTAAGTAAGTAAGTAGTACTAGTAGTAGAGAAGTTAAGTAAAGTAACTTACTTGCATGAAACCACATAAGCGGATGACAATGTGATTGAGTCCAGAATCACGGAGGAAGTTCTCGGTACAATACTTGATCTCCATGAGTGGGACCTCAGGATGTTTGTCACAGTTGTGGATGGAATAGAAAATATATTTCTGAATACCCATAGCTTTGGCACATTGTATAAGAGCAACTTTACCTTCCCAGTCAACGGTTTTGATGGGTTCCTCAGGGCGGCCAGTGGCGCAATCAATAACAGTATGAACGCCAACCAATGTAGCAGGAATAGTCTCAGGTTTAGTAAGGTCGGCATTAACGACTGTTGCTCCCCAATCCCTAAGGAAATCAGCTGGAGCAGGACGAGGCCTTACCAGACACCTAACGTCGTATCCTTCGTCCAGTGCCCTCCTAACAATTTGCCTTCCAAGAGTACCCGTCGCTCCAACAACCAGTATATTCGTTGATCTAACAGGTGTCCCATCCCCAAGATTCACCACCGCTGATGATGATGATCCACTACTACTGCATTTCACTCTTCCTCCAGTTCTAATAATACTAATACTCCTCCTATTCCTTCCACCACATACCTCAACAATAGGAAATAATAACAATCCCTCTCTCTTCCACTGTCTCACCCCATTTTTATTAGCAGCAGCCGCACCAGGTGTAGCCGTTGGTAGCCTCAGCAGCATAGCCATTTTTATTTTCCAGATTCATCCAACTAACCATTTCTCATTTCTAACTCTCTTCCAATCCAATACTCATGATCATAATTCCGCCACGTCGGATTACTGCTGCCTACCGCATCCCTCTTATCCTTTTGCAACGTATGGATGTGATCTCATTCTCTTTTGCTCCACTACTACTTCTAAACGCAAGCTCTATTTTTTTGCTTTAAAACAATTTACTTATGTGTTACCACAAAATATTACTAATTATAAGAAGAAGAAAAAACATATTATCACACTTATTAAATATGATAGTTAAATATACTGAATTTAATTTTATTAGTTTCATGTAAAATAAAAAAAGTTTAATGATTTGAATGATTAATGAACTTTCTTTAGGATAAATTTTTCAGAAAAAACTGAATTCAATTCTTGGTGAACTTTATGTACTTCGCGACCGAACTTTGAATTATCCCGATCCCTTTTGAACTTAAAAAACAAAAAAAGAAAGTGTTTAATCACTATGCACAATTATTTTGTAACCAAGGAAATAATTTTATCCTATGAAAATCCATCATTTCACAATGTTGTAATCTATTTTGTATTAAGAAAGCATATTCTTTTTTCTCTAAAAAAATTAAAAAAAATGAACCCTAATTTTTATTTTGTAGAAAAATTATATATATATATATATATATATATATATATATATATATATATATATATATATATATATATATAGGGGAGGGATCAAATTACATCGGTGTAACATTTGAGTAATGTTACACTGCTAAATAACGCTTTAACGAATACAAATTTTACAAAATCCACCGTTGGATTGAAAGCTTATATCGTATAGATCATCCATATTAATTTTTACAAAAATCTAAAATCGTTTGGTATGTTATTGAGACCAATCAAGATTAATGGTTTATGCGTTTTTATTGAATACCGTTGATCTTGATCGATCTCAATAACATATCAAACGATTTTAGATTTTTATAAATTCTAACATAGATGATTTATATGATATAAACTTTCAATCAAACGGTGGATTTTGTAAAATTTGTATTCGTTAAAACGTTATTGAGCGGTGTAACATTACTCAAATGTTACACCGGTGTAATTTGATCTCTCCCCATATATATATATATAGGGGTTTTCTAACTTAGACCCTAGTTAGGTCTAAGTTAGCAAGGTGCACCTTTTCAATTGGACCAAAATACCCATTCTTTTTAATTAATTAACCAAAATACCCATTAATAGACGCGGATCCACTGTCGCGCGCGTACCGAAGGACCATGGTTACAGACCGTTGATTTCCATCAGACAGCCAAGATCTGATCTCATCAAGACTGTCTGATCAATCAGACAGCCCAGATCATCCTGATCCATCAGATTCCAGCGCGTGCGCCACACTGGATTACACCCTGGAGAGAGAAAAATTTGCTTTTTAAAAGTAGGACACGTGTCACACAATGGTTGGCTGGACGTGATTTTTGTTCATTTAATACTTTGAACTCAATTATTTAGATGTAAATTATTTTTTTATTTTTTTATTTTTATACCAAAATTCATAATTTTTTTTTTCTACAAATAGAGACTTGGTTCGTTTGATTTGGACACCGAAAAAAAAATGCAATTTTTCACTACCTTAATCTCATTTTTTGTCTACTAAATACGTTACTTGTGTGTTGTAATTTAACACGCACCACTCAACCAACTCACTGAAACCAGTATACCAGGAAAATAGTAGATAATATTCTGGAACTTTTGGTATATTTTATGAAATTTTTGGAGCTTTGAAACTATTTTTAGTTAATTAAATGAGATAAAACGGTAATTAAAAACTAATGTTTGCTTCTGAAACCATTTTACTGGTAGAATGGTTGCACATAGTTGTATTCTGAAACCATTTTACTGGTAGAATGGTTTCAATGAGTAATTTATTAATTGTGTTTGCTTCTGAAACCATTTATCTGGTACAATGGTTTCAGAGAGTTGTAATCTGAAACCATTTTGCTGGTAGAATGGTTTCAGTAAGTTGATTATTAGTTATTTGCTTCTGAAACCATTTAGCTTGTAGAATGGTTGCACATAGTTGTACTCTGAAACTATTTTACTGGTAGAATGGTTTCAATGAGTAATTTATTAATTGTGTTTGCTTCTGAAACCATTTTGCTGGTAGAATGGTTTCAGAGATTTGTACTCTGAAACCATTTTCCTGGTAGAATGGTTTCAGTGAGTTGATGTAAGGTAGTGAAAAATGAGATTAAGGTAGTGAAAAATTTGGTTTTTTTTTTCTGTGTCCAAATCAAACGAACCAAGTCTCTATTTGTAGAGAAAAAAAAATTATGAATTTTGGTATAAAAATAAAAAATAAAAAATTAATTTACAACGAAATAATTGACTTCAAAGTATTAAATGGAAAAAAATCACGCCCAGCCAATCAGACAGCGACACGTGTCCTGCTTTTAAAAAGTAGATTCTTCTCTCTCCAGGGTGTAATCCAGTGTGGTGCACGCGCTGGAATCTGATGGATTCGGATGATCTGGGCTGTCTGATTGATCAGACAGTCTTGATGAGATCAGTGCTTGGCTGTCTGATGGAAATCAACGGCCTGTAACCATGGTCCTGCGGTACGCGCGCGACACTGGATCCGCGTCCATTGATGGTAATTTGGTTAATTAATTAAAAAGAATGGGTATTTTGGTCCAACTGAAAAGGTGCACCTTGCTAACTTAGACCCAACTGGGTCTAAGTTAGCAGCCCCCATATATATATATATATATATATATATATATATATATATATATATATATATATATATATATATTAATAAAACAACTCACAACACAAGGTGTACCAAGGTAGACTACAAAATATTTACAAAGAGTCGATGTTTGAAAAAGTTGACGTAAAAAGTTTCAAGAGTTTCTCTTTCTACCCCCTTCTGAAAAGCTACAAAAACTTGTAATTCTCCAATTGCCTCTCAACTCATCAACTACTTCAATATCGATGATTCAACGAATAGTTTGTAATACGACACTTGAGAATTATTCCACAATTTCACCTCCTCTTTCTTCTCTAACCAAACGGATTTTAAATGAAATTAAATTAGTTGACATTTGTTTATATTTTAGTATGACATTTTCCTTACAAAAAGAACATTACCTTATCCACTTGTTTATGCCCAAGGGTGAGTTGGGATCCTCTTCATTTCCCAAAAGAAATGGAATTGTTCATTACTATAGTTTTGAGTTTTGACATAAATCAATGATATAAATACACGTTTTTTGAGAATTATTCAAATTATTTAAATATTTATACACCAAAACTATAGTAATGGACAATTCCAAAATGGAGAGGATCCCAACTCCCCAAGGGTACCGACAAAAATGAATTATAATTTTTAGGCACAACTTACTTAAAATATCATACACTTTTTTTTTTTTGGAATGGCGAAATATCATACACTTGAATTTGGAATTAGTAGTGAAAATTAAAAAGACACTAAACTAATCGATAATGGAACCTGAGTACGTGCGTATAACAAATACCAAACTTTTATAGTATCGAGACAAATTTGGTTATTCATAACTAGATTTAGGAAAGATCGGTAATAGGGTGTCTTCGAGCTGAAACTAATATGTCGGTTGTTGCGGCGTGTGTGTTGGCTCTGTCGTCGGATTGTAGGGTGTCTTCAAGCTGGGACTTGTCTGCCTAGGTTCTCATGCTACCGTTGTGTCATAAGCTTTTAGCCTGAAGGAGCTATTTTTTGAATTCTGATGGGCCGATCACTTTTGATTCGAGATTGGGAGTTAGTGTCGATCTAGTGGCAACTTTTTGGGTTAGGTTGGTGTCTTGTGGTGATCTGAAATCTGAGGGGTGCCTTTCTGATTTTCGGATTATGAAGTTGACCTTTATTAGGTGGTGTTTGTTTTGGTGTTTATTTTTGGCGTTCCGCATATATACGGCGCCATGTTATATAGTTAGTTTTATACCGGTCTCTGATCGTCATGTGCAAAGACCAGATTAATAATATATTTGCTGTTAAAAAAAAACCGGTAGTGCAACTATAATCTGTTTTTTTTTTTGTTCTCATCTCTACATTATCCCGTTACTAACCCATCTTCGTCATAGAGTGTAATGTTCCAAAATATTTTTTTTTAAGTGTTCCGGTTTAATTTATCACTAACATGATAAAAGATATATAGAAGTATTTAGGAGCTCATGTCGGTAGCAAGTACTTTTTCTATTCCGTATTATATTTATAGAAAAGAATGTAGATAAAAGATATATAGAAGTATTTAGGAGCTCATGTCGGTAGCAAGTACTTTTTCTATTCCGTATTATATTTATAACACCCTCCAACAAAATATAAGATTTTACCGAAAAATGTGAAAATATATGACATTTAAAGTTTAGTGTACGTTTGATTTTACTCTTAAAAAAGTATTGTCTAATATTGATTTTAAGAGTATAAAATTAATTTTAACATGTTTAAATTTGTTTAATAGAATTAATTATGCCATTATAATTGATTCTAACTTGAAGTTAAGTGTTGCTTAAAAAAAAAAACTTGAAGTTGAGTGTATGTTTGAATGGAGGACTTTAGAGGAGAGGACTTACTTTTTTTTTTCTTTCTTAAATACGGATATTGTAAAATATTTTTTAAAATAATTTAAGTATAATTGAAATATTATATGATCATTTCATGTTATTATTTCAATTTTTTAAAATATCAAATATATTTCATAGAATTAACTCTCGAAGACCCCTAAAACGAATTTAGATCCTCTTCAATTTTTCTCTCATGTTGTGATTCTTAGAATTGAGTATTGGACCTAACTCAACACTACAAAACCGACTTGAAAGGTGAGGATTGCCCACACTTTATAAACACATAATCAGGTCATCTCGCAACCGATGTGGGACATCTTAATACACCTCCTCACGCTATGGGATTGAGGCGCATATATGAAAGGTGGATGGGCCGATCAGAACTTGATAGCAGACGGTCCAGCGGATTGTAGAGGAGACTTTGATATCATTCTATAATTGGATATTGGGTCTAACTCAACCCTACAAAGTCGATTTTGTAAGGTTGATTTAAACCAAACTCTCAATTCTAAGAGTTATTTTATTTTTTCTCTTTTAATTTATAAAAAAAAATGAGGTGAGAAAAAATTTGGAAATGATCCAATCCCCTAAAAACTTTTCCCAAACAACTAATAAGATTTGTAATTTTTGACTTCAAACGTGATTTTACATGCAAATTATTGTTCAACCAACTTTTACTGATATGTAATTGAACATAAATTATTTTACATTCAATTCCCTTTTAACTAAATCAATTTTACAAAATCGATTTGTTAAAAATCAATTTTGTCACTGTAAAATCAAACATACACTTGGTCTTTCGCTAAAATAAAATAAGAGTACGCAACAGTACAGCAGTGCAACAAAGTAGTGGAGGAATAAGGAAGTTCATACTGAGACCTTCATCAGACTGCGGTATCCCTGGTTTGGAGTCAACAAGTATGTTATGCCTTATATTCAAGCGACCAGCTTGTGGAGTATATGCTGGAAAACTGAACCTAAAGTTTAGGTTCCTATCTTCTTGAGGTGGTGTTCCCTGGGTTGGGTTAGGTCGTAGAACACTTATGGAGCCTGCAAAGGTGATCTAAGAGTTGATATATAACCATATAAAACTTACACTCACATTCAAATTAAAAATGCTAAACAGCTCCAGTAGCACACAATTTTGTCCCCGACAAATACGTGGCTTATTCTAGCAACTGTTGGAATTTTGTTGTTGTTACAAAGCAGCTGTTAGCAGCTGCCAGAAGAAACCTCTATACAAATACAGAATATGACCAATTATAGCAGTGGCACAGGAACATCGTGATTTCATGTGACGGGAAATGATGTACAATAAATTTCAACCGAACTCTTAGCACCGAGCAGGTTGTAAAATTCAGCCTGAGTACACGCAACAAACAATTTCTCCCACTAAATACATCACAGCTCAGCGCCAGGTACATGAACCGGCAGAATCTACCAACTTTGCCAAACTAACATAAGCTGTCCCCTAAAGCATTCATTACTCTTTGGTAACCCACCTATGGCCCCTAACCTGGTATCCCCCATAGGTTTGATCACTACTGCTTTCTCCACCACTCTCTGCACTCGCATGTCCAGATTTCCGACGGTGCTTCTTTCCCCTCGACATCCCACCATCACTGACGCTCCCATTCAAGAGGGGATCATCGATTCCTCGAATCACCCTCCTTGCAGGTGATGATGACACGATGCAACTGTCATCCTTGATTCTTCTTTTATCTTTGTCATGCTTTTTAATGTTTTGGGATATCTTGTATAGTTTTTCATTGAATCTAGTGATCCCCTTTTCCACAGGCTCCACTGCTTGATGGACTGTGAACTTCACGTCTTTCACAATCTAAATGATACAAAAAAAAGGTAGCAGATAAAAAATTAAGAGGGTTTGAGATTAATATGAAATGCAAAGCGAATATGTATATTACTAATAGGCTTAAGTACATATTTAGTCCCTTACGTTTATTTTAGGTTTCAATTTGGTCCCTTACGTTTAAAAAGTATCAATTTGGTCCCTTACGTTTATTTTAGGTTTCAAGTTAGTCCTTTCCGTTAGTTTTGTCACTAACACCGTTTGAATAGTACACGTGTCACTGTGTCCAAGTGCCACGTGTCAGTCCACATATGCAAATTGGCTGCCACATATGACAAAATTGACGGAAAGGACTAACTTGAAACCTAAAATAAACGTAAGGGACCAAATTGATACTTTTTAAACGTAAGGGACCAAATTGAAACCTAAAATAAACGTAAGGGACCAAATGTGTAGTTAAGCCTTACTAATAACGATAATTCTGAACAGTTTCAATCTATTGTTGTCTTGAATGTTCCTAATAGGTCCTTATGTTATAAGCATGTTTAGAAATGTAACTAATTGTTGGTATGGGGCAAAAACTGTAAGTAAGCATGTCAAAAAAATACTTTAGAAAACTGTGCCACACTTTGTGTTAACGTATCCAAGATCTCATCACCAAGTATCCAACGTCCTTCTATTCCCACAAATATTACTTTCAAAAAATTATCAATGCAAACATATTTAGTGTGCATCTCAATCAAGTTTTAACTTAGAGCACAGCTACATCTATACGGTGACACACTACATTTCCTGCAGAATGTTAGTTTAACAACTGAAAAATGGAACACATTAGGAAATGATTCATAGAAGCATGTTAAAATAACTACATAACTGATATATGATGTATCATCTTAAACAACTTCCATAGCTAATACAATGTTTGACCAAATTCCCTTGCAATAATTTGAAAGAAGATAGTTTCTTTAATTTCTGAGTACCTTTTGTTTTTGACAGCAACTTCAGAGTAACTATGAATTATCCCTTTAAGACAAGTTCATCAATGCTTTAAAGGGTTTTAGGTTTTCATGGAATGACAGAACAGAACAACATAATTTCCTAACCTTTACTAGGAACAGGATTTTACTGAAAGTTTATTGGCACCACATGCCATAAAATAAAAAAACTCTTGGCATTTAAGGAAACTTACATATCCACCACCACCAATAACAACATCACGAACACTCTCTCTAATTGTCATCCCACTCTTGGCATCAACATCGGGTGCAGGAAGACGCAGTTTTGTGGGTCTCTCGCTGTCTCTAATCTCATCAGGGTCAAGAGGACAATCAGCAGAGTAATCTCCCAGAACTGAAACACTCCCCGGAAGGCGGTCTCCCATTAGCTCATAAGGCTTTGCTGGAAATACATACAGGTGAACTATGGAAGCAATGCCCATCTGTGCTGGATGAATACAAAGCACTGTTAAACGTTATTCTTCCTCTTATCTGAAGCAGTCATAAAAATCTAAAACATGAAGATATGATGGGAAGAACATTTTACTTAGGTGTCCCAGAAAATATTAGTACAAGTTCCAGAAGCAGTGTACAGAAACCCAAGAGATGAAGTGTTGATAATCATAAAATGCAAAATGACACGGCAAACTACATATTATAAAATATGGAACTCTGTAGCATATAATATTCATCCCATGACACTGGGTTGCTTTGCTTGATTATTAGTAAGATCAATTAAGTTATCAATCGCCATTCAAAAAAATAAAAAATAAATTAGCAATCATTTGACATTGGTATTTATATGTTGGGGCATACAGCTTATACCTCTTTCCGTGAAAAACAAACAACCACCAAAGTATTTTTCACTGTGCGGGTCAACTAAATGGATCAAACGACTCAATAATGTCCTATCATGAATTAGGTTTAATGATAGGATATTTAAATCTAAATCTATATGGGGAAATTACACTGACCTCCCGAGGTTTATTAAAATATAACTGACACCCCCTCTGGTTTTAAAATATACAGTGACCTCCCCTAAGTTTTCATCAAATACACATATACATCCCTTGTTCACAAACACTGTCTATTTATCCATTAACTCTTATTCACATGACAACAAAATCAAAATCCCCAGATTGATCTTGAAACTTTTCAATGACCACCCCAAAACATTTCTTCAAATTCACAGGACAACAAAATCAACCAATTGCCATTTTAGAACTAATTTGCTCAAGTGACAGCAACGAGCATAAACCCAATGAAATTTAAGCAACCAATTAACAGAGAAGGGCGACGAGTGAAGGTGAAGACGAGAGGTTTCCATGAAAAATAAGCGAATAGGAATTTCTAAACTAACATAGATTTGACGGAATATAACGGCAGGGGAGGTCTCTGCTTTTTGAGAAAATAGAGGGGAGGTTTGTTGTATTTAGATATAACTCAAGGTAGGTTGTTATAATTTCCCCAATCTAGGGGAAATTATTAATGGATTGACATATAGTTTTTCTTGGTCTATATAAATATTGCACAAAGAGAATCTACCATATTTTCTAGAACACAGCTGCTCTCTAACATTCTCTCTAATGATTCTATTCCTGATCTTATCTTTCAATTGACTTTTTTATTTATTATTACTAACGTGAAGACATGCACGTCAGTGCTGTCTATCAGATTTTCTCGGTCTATCAGATTTTCTCGGTCTCCCATTTTTCTTCCTCCATTTGTTGGCAGATCACGTTCACCAATCAAGGCCCTGCATTCCAGACCGACACTGCGGTCTCTCTAACCTTTTTTATTTATTTATTATTACTAACGCGAAGACAAGCACATCAGTGCTGTCTATCAGATTTTCTAGGTCTCCCATCCCATTTTTCTTCCTCCATTTGTTGGCAGATCATGTTCACCAATCAAGGCCCGGCATTCCAGACCGAGGAGGAACAAGGCCTTCGAGTCATTCATGGTTGAATAAAAATTTCGTCACAACAGTAAGTTGCAAGGCACATTGAACATAAAAGCTGAAGCAATTGCTCATGCAAAGAAGCATGTTTTTCGTAGGAGTTTGTCCCCGATCCGACAGGGGATCAAATTGATTATAAAAACATGAGTTTACTTTATCGATTTATTACTCAACAAGGAAAAAAATTAACTCCAGTGAAGGACATCTACCTCAATGCAAATGATGAAATCTTGGACACTTGACTTAAACTGCAAGCCCTGTGCTATGGGACTTTTGAACAAACCAAACGTATATAGGAGAGCAATTGCCACACCTTGCCACCAAGTGAGAAACACAATTGACTTAAATGTCAAAAATTTGGCCAATGGCTTTATATGAGCCAATTCCTCCTTTGTAACAGTATAAAATTGGACAAGGCAGTACAATGCCCAAGACTGACTGAAATTCAGAACCACTGCCACATAAGGATACCTACAAATGTAGCAAATAGTTCATGCAGTCAGAATATCTAAAGTACCTTTACCTGTCAAAGAAGAGCATAATAAACTTTAATATGAAGATACCAAATATTTGAACATGGAATTTCAACTACAAATCCAGAATTATTGTATAATCAATTCAACACCGTTTTATGCAAGTAATTCACAATAGAATGAGTAACAATCAGATGCAGATATCACAAACAATGCCATCGCTTAAAAGTTATAGTTTAAAGAGAAATGCTAAACACTTTAAACACGTCATCCTAATAAATCTCCAAATTTTTTAAAGAGTATAGAAAGACAGAAAAGGCACATGCATTTAAGTTTGGCTTAACTACACATTTGGTCCCTTACGTTTATTTTAGGTTTCAATTTGGTCCCTTACGTTTAAAAAGTATCAATTTGGTCCCTTACGTTTATTTTAGGTTTCAAGTTAGTCCTTTCCGTTAGTTTTGTCACTAACACCGTTTGAACAGTACACGTGTCAGCGTGTCAAAGTGCCACGTGTCAGTCCACGTATGCAAATTGACTGCCACATGTGACAAAATTGACGGAAATGACTAACTTGAAACCTAAAATAAACGTAAGGGGCCAAATTGATACTTTTTAAACGTAAGGGACCAAATTGAAACCTAAAATAAACGTAAGGGATCAAATGTATAATTAAGCCTTTAAGTTTTTATGTTGGGCTTAAGTCATCCTTACAAAACCGGTTTTTATGGTGAGGATTGTCTCTCTTTATAAACTCTAGTCATACCTTATCTTCAATCTATGTGGGACTTGGTTTTTCCAATAGCATTTAATACTTCTTAGAGTTTCAAAACATCCCTTTATGTCTTCTTTTTCCTCCTTAAATTATTAGGATGAATACCAAGCTAATGTTTTAAGAAGATTTAGCATATCTCTAGTTTATTATATTTGAGTGCAGAATGTTTCTTCTCCAACAAGGAGGGAAGGAAACACCGGCAAAGCGAAAACCTCACAAGAGAAGAAAATATCATTACGTCCTAAAACAATAGAGTATCACACTTCACAGCCAATAGGCACATCTAAGATATTTTGCTAGCCAATCCACAACTGAATTAGCTTTCCTATTGTTTCAAAAATTAGCTTTCCTCGCCCCACAGATAATCTTGAGTCTTGACATCCCAAGGCTATATGCTGGCAAAGACAACATGTTTTACAATGGGTAATTTACTGACTATATTTTATGCAGGCATTCTCAGGTACACCAGTTCAATATTAGTTCCTTAATTTGTCAAGGGACAAATTTACGCGGCGGCATGACCGAAAGGGGGAAATAGTCTAATCAACTACTTCAAAGATCAACATCAAAGCATTCCAAAGTTTGGGTACTTCATTCCTATTTTTCATCACTGGATGAAAGGCTCAAGTTTACATGAAATGTGAGTAGTTTAATAATTGGGATAGCTCCTAGGCGATGTTTGGATATGATGAAATGGGTTTCCCCTGTTTGGATATTAAAAAAGGATATAATGAAATGGGAACATATAAGAAACAGTAAATGCAGATAGTTGAAACAAGAAAATATAATAAGGATGTTTGAAAATTCCTTACCCACATCCTACTTTAAATTCTCCTTCACAGTAGACCCCAAAGGCTTCAAGGATTACGGCCAAAATAGCAGTGAAAGATTTGATGATCATCTGTAACAAGTAAGGAGTTGGATAAAAGATTTAAAAGAAAGAAAGTAGTAAGAAAAAGGATGAAAGAGATAAATGGCGAATAGAATAGAATACATACATATTGAACAATGCCAAATTTGACAATTTGGTAAAAGCGGGGACCAAGTTTCCAGGGCTTAAGGAAGTATTTGAGAGGAAAAGGATGGTTAACAATGCCACAGTGAGAAGAATGGTGGAGAAGAGGAGTTTTAAAAGTAGCACGACCTTCTCTTTCCATAAACTCAAGAGTCCTTTCCTCGCCGCCAAGGCAGGCAACAAGGTATCTTCCAAAGCAATACATGGCAAATGATTCGTAGCAATCCCTGAGTATCTCACAGTCAACACTGATTGATGGATTGACCAAGGATACAAACTGACAGTGGTAGTAGGTAAAAACAATTATAAGTAACTAGTGGTATTGTATGTATATATATATATATATATATATATATATATATATATATATATATATATATATATATATATATATATATATATATGATAAAGAAAGAAAGAAAGAATAAGTAACTTACAGATTCAATAGAGTAGCAGGGAACCATGAGAATAACTCCAATCAAGAACTTCTGCTCCTCAGGGTTCTTGTATGCGGAAAGATGCTCAAATAGAAGATAGACGGAGAGAGTAATAGTGGTAAGAAGAAAGGCGGCGGCAATTATAGTTGCCCAAACAGGAGGCGAGTAAACCAATTCCATCTCACGACTCACGGCTAACCTACCTACCATTTACTACTTATTATTATTCCATCCAATCCAAAATTCACCTGTTCAACATGTTCAATGTTCATGATGGATGGATGGATGGATCACAATTACATAATAAAATCAGAGAATCAGGATCATCATCAAGGAGTAAACATGATAACGTGACTTACCACACCGTAATAGAGATTTCGATGATCCGCAACACAACAATGGAAGAATTATTGATCCTATCTATCAGACAAAAAAAAAAAAGGAGTTAGTTAGGCCAACTTTATCTTTATCTCCGTCGTGTCGTCAACTCATCATAACTCTTCCTTTCCTTTTCTCCTCCACTCATCCTCCGTCTACGCTCCGACCTGCCCCTCCCCTCTATCATCATTTTTTTTTGTGACAAATCAAATATAAAATAAGTTATTGATTGAATTGAATTTTTTACTACAAATATTAATTAATTAGTTGATTTTTTTTCAAAATTTCAATTGATTGATTTTTTTTTCTTAAAATGATTAATAAAATTATTTAATGGGAAATTTTATGGTACATCTATCAAATTTCAATGTACCGGTATAATAGATCACTAAATTACTAGGTAAATGAATATTTTTTCGAAAAAAATCTTTTTTTATTATTTAAAATATTATAATAACTAAATATTATTTATCAAAATTGTAAAAAAATAAAATTTTATATTTTTTGGAATTTTATATCACTCATAATAGTTATTATTGAATTTTTTATGAAAAAATGTAAAAAAATTAGCACTTGTAAAACATTGAACTCATGTTTTTTCTTCTGAAATTATCATTTATGAAATATAATAATCGATAAATAGTGTTTTGATTCATAAAATAATCGTTAATTTATTAATTATTTGATTTAATGTACCGGTATATTAAAATTTGATAAGTGTACTGTAGAAGCTCCCTTATTTAATTGAATCTTGACACAAAAAAAACATTATTTAATTCATGTGTAACAAAATTCTAGAAAACTATAGGACAATTTACTTATTTAACCCTATTTTTTATGTCATTTTTGTAATAAAATAAAGACAAAATTACACCACAATTCTTTATTTTATTTATAACACTTCTTATATATTCGTAACACTTCGATCTTTTTTATTTTTTTATGGAGAATATTAACATGTGCACCAAAGACACGAAAACAAAAATAGAAAGTATTAAATGTTGAAACATTAAATTTTAACTTTTTATTAAGAAAATACTAACGTGGCTCGCGGCACACCACATAATTTAATTTTTTAAAATATATTGTTATTAAAAAAAATCCCGTGGAGAGAGAGAGAGAGAGAGAGAGAGAGAGAGAGAGAGAGAGAGAGAGAGAGAGAATGAGAATGAACGAAACGGATGAGAAGAGGGCAGCAGTACTACGGGAATGGTTCGATCGAGTTGACTCAGACAAAAGTGGAAGCATAACCGCGCTCCAACTCAAGGTTTATTTATTCATTTATTTTGGTTCTTTGTATTTTCTTCCAGGTATTGCATTTGTATGACTGTAGGTATGAATGAATAAGGAATGTGTGATTGAATAATAACTACTATTGTTTTGTTTTCTGACAATCAATCAGACAGCTTTAGCTGTGGGAAACCTTGAATTTTCCCTCTCAGTGGTTCAGCAGATGATCAGGATGTACGATTTTGACAGGAATGGTACCATGAGTTTTCAAGGTATATATGTATGTATGTATGTATGTATGTATGTATGTATGTATGTATGTATGTATGTATGTATGTATGTCCCATCCCATAGCATAACCACTCTCTCCACACTAATCTACTATAAACAATATTTTCTTATTTATTTGCTTTTCATTTTATTACTCTCCCTAACAGTTAATTTATTGTTTAGAATTTGTTGCCCTCAACAACTTCCTTCTCAAGGTTAGTTAGTTAGTTAGTTACCACTTCCACTTGTGCTAGATAGATTACTTTTGTATTTATACGCTATTTAAATGGCTATGCAGGTTCAACATGCATTTTCTGATCTAGAAAGGTAATCTTTTCTTTTATATCTGCTGCTGCGTTAAATTAAGGATTTATTTGATTGTGACACTATCAAAACATGTTGGTTTAGATACAAGTCTCACTCTCTTCTAGTCTAGGCCACACTTGAACTCTTTTTGGATATCAGGTAATGTATAGGTTGTTGGTTTTTCCACCAGAAGATGAATCAGCTGTAATGCTTGTTGGTTTCATTGATGCAGGGGTCGTGGTTTTCTTTTGCCTGATGACGTGTTTGAGGTATATTCAAAAATTTATTTTGGCAATCTGATAAAACTTGTAAACGAAAACAGTGATTTTATTAATTAAATAATGAGTCAAGGCTCATCTAAGGGTATAAAACTCCTATAGAATATCTTACAAGAATTTTTTTGACATAAACTTCAGAACACAACACACAGATACACCAATTCTCTCTCTATCACCTAACCTATATATTGTATAGCACACCCTAAAAGCTGTCGCACACCCAACTATAACTTCAAAATTATTACCGTAATACTGCCATACTCCGAACAATAATTGCTTGACGGTAGTTATTGTACTATATGCCCATGTGCAGAGTAAACTCTCTAAATGGTTTTTTTATTTGGAATTTCCTATGAACTGAATCGATAGAAAGAAATGAGAAGAATACAAACCTGTGAAAATATTTCTATTGAATTGAAGGAACTTTAGGAGATGCCCTGTATATGCAAACAGAGATAATCAATTCTACACAACTATCCTAGTTAATTACTAACGATGTAACTAGCTAACCAACTCTTTAATCATCAACTTACTCTCCAAATTCTACACAAGTCTATGGAAATGAATTGGAATGAGGGTTTTAGTAAAAATGTCGATGTGTGATCTATGCTTGCTAAGAGATTCATGAGTCGTCTATTGAATTCCAATCTAAAAATATGGCAATCTCTGTGATAGAGACCCGAGTACGAGGGATAAGGAAAAAAGATGTAATGAAGAGTAGGGTGAGGTTATATGGTAAATATTTAGTGGGTTATGGCGCTTAGTTGGCAAGTTTGTTATGTATATATATATATATATATATATATATATGGTGAGGTGAGGGAAGTGTGAGGGCATTATGGAAGATTACAGTTTATTATTGACAGTTGGCTTTTGGCCTCTGTAGGAGCTTTGCTCTGTGGCATTAGGATATTAATCATTTTGCATTTTACCTTGCATTTTCAGAAACAATACACTGTTTTCCAATATTTGTGCATTTTAATTCATTTCTTCTATATTTTGTAAGTTGCCAAATTGGGTTTGCAACAGGTCTAGGTGCTCCGTCCTTTTATGAGATACTGTGTTGGTCACTTGGTTGTGACTAGGACTTATGGCTTAGAGCGTGTTATAGGTAGATCCCAAAGTAGATAGGTGAGGCATTGCAGCCCACCTATGGCAGCTGCATTATTAACATCATAATATATATGTAGTCCCATTTTGAAGAGCATTATTAACATAATAATATAGTTGGTGAAACAACTATTTGTTAGTAGATGCAACTGCAATTCCATCTGCAACAGATGAGAAAGTCTCAAAAAGTAATCATCTCAATTTGATTATACCTTTTGCTACAAGTCGGAAGTTGGGGCTTAAAACTTTATTGTCCATCTGCTTTTATTTTGACCTTGTAAACCAGTTTGCTTCCTATAAGTTTGATACTCGGAGACAAATCTACAAGAGTTCGAGTATTTTTTTCTTCTAGAACCTTCAATTCAACTCTCATAACATTTATCCAACATTGTTATGTACATTCTTCCTTGTAGGAAGTGGACTCTTTCTTAGTTGAGTGACAATATATACTTGTGGTATGAAGGGGAGAAATTCTTGTAGTTGATGTAGTCATTGATTGGATATGCTACTTTACTAGTAGCAGAATCGCAATGGTAAACAAGGTAATGCACATGAATCTCCTTGGCTAATTTCTGCTGGACTATACATATACATATGCGCTGTCCCAGTGTCCTATATTTTGGACATTAGCTGTGTCTAAGTGTCTGTGTTTTTGTCATGTCCGGTGTTTGATCTTCTTGAGGGCTTTGTCCAAGGTGAAATAGCATGGTAAGTCTTGTACCGTGCAAGACTACTATTTATCATTAGATTAAACTGCTGTACTAGATCTCTAGGTGGACCTTCCACATATGATCCCCACTTTCTCTCTACCCCTTTCCCTCAGCAGACCTCTTCCCCTCCTTTGCATTCATTCCCTTCCATGACTCAACCTTTTCTTCTTCATCTTCAAGTTAACAACCCAGCCTTATTTCATTATCCATCCTCAAATAACCACAGCACCATCACATTACAAGCTTTCCATTTCACTCTTCTCTCTAACACAACACAATTTCTCTCTTTCTCACATCACACTCTCGTGAATTCAACACTATTGTGACTCAATTTTTTTTATCTTTGAACCTAGAAAGGCAGAAAGTTGAATCATTTCGGTGAGATTGAGATGCCCATTTGATTAAAAACTTTATTACAGTATTTGAAAAGATCAAATAAATTATAAATTCATCATAGTGGGTGTGTGAATCTAATGGTGGATTTTTTGAGACCATGCTGAAGTGAAATTAGTATTAAGCATCATTTTACTAATGGGATTTGATGTTATATTGATAAAATGAAAACATTTTGATTTACCATCTGCATCTTTCATTACTACAACACAAGTAATAGTTCCATATTCTCCAAAATGAATGTGAAATGAAAGAGGCATTGCATTTGTGACTTAAATTATTAGATATAGCAGAGATGAATTTAGTCGTTTAGATGTAAAAATACAGAGATGGGTTTGGTATTTGTTACGGGAATAGGAGAGGTTTGGAAACACCTTGATCTTGATGTGGAGGTTGAGGAATGAGGAAGGAGACGGAGGAGAGAGAATAAGGGTGCAGAGGTAAAAGTAAAATTAAGTAGTGTGAGAGTCTGGTGGAGAGAGAAAGAGAGGATAATTATGGTGTAGTGGATGTAATATTAACTTTTGGTGGAATTGTTTGATCTAAAGAGTTATAAAAGGTCTTGCAAAGTGCAATACCTATCAAGTTGATGCACCATAAAATCCGCCCTTCTTAAGATAATCTTGTAGATACAGTCATGGTCCTCTTTTGACACAATTAGTGAGATTATATTTGGTTTTGGAAAGGAATTCTTATAGGGAAGTCCAAACTTTGGGACCCTAATGCTGCAGATTGAAAAATCATTATTTTTCTTGATTTCTGATTTAGTTTCTATCACACTGTTCTCCTTTTACAATGTTGTCCTTGCTTTATTTGTTTTTGCCTGGATATAAAGATGTTATTTATTGATGATTCTTCCTACTGCATTATATTCTCTTTTGCTCCATCGTGATGAATTCCTAAAAACGTTTTCAGGCTTTGGTGAAAATTGGTTTCATGCTGGATTCTCCTGCTTTTTACTCTGTCTGCGAGGTAAAATATCTTTCTAATTTTAGATGGAAAACTAATTTTATGCTGGGGAAGTTGCATTTAACAATCAATGTTTATTGTCAAAATTATGACAATATAGTTTATACAAGCACATGATAACTTGAAGATAGTGGTGAGATGGTGAAACCAATGTTGCACTGTGTCTGACTATATAAATTTAATTGGCATTATTTCATTGTTTTGCCACCTGGAGTGGAGTAAACTTTGGTAGGTCATTTCTGTATGCAACATTGCAATTCAGAACACCATGACAAAATATTTCTTTTGATTCTTCTCAGAGCTTTGATCAAAGTAAAAATGGGAGGTTTCGGCTGGATGACTTCATATCACTCTGTATATTCTTACAATCAGCTCGGTATGTTCAGACACGTGCAAAATATAGCAAAGCCACCTGTTTGAATTTTTCATTTTACTTTTCACTATAGTATTCTAATAATTTATATTTCTCACAGGAATCTATTTAATTCATTTGATACTGCAAAACAAGGCAGAGTTACTCTTGATCTGAATCAATTTGTCTATTGTAGTGAGTACAGTATAAGATATCTTATATAATTGTTCAATTCAGTTTTGGTTTGAAAACATTTACACTGATTGGGCTTTATTGCATTTGCCAGTCAATTTTTTTTTTTTCTGATTACTTGAGAGGCAGAACTAGAGAGCAATGCATTGATCCTTACTTGAGTCTTTGAATGTTGAATCCATCTACCCATACTATTAAGCTGTTCCTGCAGTATTACCACAGCCATTTTTGTTTCTGTTGATTTTATACATATTTGGGAATCTTGTTTTTAAACATTTGTGCAAGTGTTTAGCGTAGTTTATGAGCATATTTATGATATAAGTTGTTTTCAACTTATTTTTATAAGTGTCTCTAAGATAATTTGTAGAAACTGCTTATACAAAACTTAATTATCCACACATTCATTTTTTTTTTTTTGGTTTATAATGAGCTGAGAATCGAACCCAGTACCTATAGCATACTGCCCAAACTCCTCACCACTAGACCAAACCTAGTGGCTTATCCACACATTCAATTTTAGAAACAACATAAACATGAGTTGTTTTATTTGAGAAGTGTTTAATTACGTTGTTTACCCAAGCACTCATTTGGATTGATATTTGGTTTTGTACATTGCTAATATAATATTGATCTCTTGTGTTTATTTTCCATGTTTACTCTCTTAAATCTTGTTAATTCTCTTGTGTTAATTTTCCAGATGCCAACTGTAGGATATGATTCGACTATGTGGTGACTTGTGAAGATGATTTTCAAATACTTCATTTTGTGAAATACTGCCTCGGAGACATTCAAATACCAGTTTAAGTTGTGTTGTAATTGTATCAGATCAATCTAAAGGACATTTTAAGCTTGTGCTCTGGTTGCTGTTCGTCTGCCAAAAATACATTAATAGCTTCTTCTTTAATGTTGTAATTTTTTTAATAAAACGTTTTTAATCCCGTGCGTGCATAATGGGTAAACAAACACAAATACCCTACAAAATTTTAATTTTTATTGCATAATAGTAATTATTACAAAAACATGCATTCTAAAAAACGAACTCAGTTAGTTATTTAGAAAGCGAATTTGGTTTGCAGTTTGCTATCTTGAAAGCGAACTCTTTTTTTAATAATTTTTTCCATCTAGGAGGGCGCAAACGATTGGTTTGAGTATAAAATATTGTCGCTCCCTTCGTCCCAAAATAAATGACTTATTTTTTACTTAGTGTACTATTCATATGACCTAATTTGACTTTATCTTTCTACTAATATATACATGCAAATATTAGCATATGAGATGTTTGATTTGTCTCTGAGTATTTTCATAACATACAACTTTTATAATTTTTAACAGCAAATAGAAAATTATGTGAATGAATGGTTCACACTTTATCTTGCGAACTGTGTTTCATTCAAAGTTTTTTCATAGGAGATGAGAGAAGGGTAAAAAGGACAAAAAAAAATTCATTTTTGTATGGTTCTCATTCTAGAAAACGAACTCTTTTTCTCCCAATTTTTGCTATTTACACACTTGATATCTAAGTAGCAATGAGAGTAAATTTGGAATAATAGGGGACACGCATGTATGCCGGGGTGCCAAAAGTAAAACTCTTATTAACAAATAATTGAAAGTAAGGATGACAATGGGTAGGGTATTATAGTACTCATCCTCATACCTGCAGTTTGAAAAGATACATGTACCCTTCCCATGTGTGGGTAACAATCTTTGCAACTGTGCTCATACCCTATGAGCACCTAGTACATGTTACCCATATTTTTGTTAAAAATAGATCGATCAATTACAAAATATCATATTATTTTAACAAAATTTTTAAAAAAAAATCAAAGATTTTAATGTTAACTCATGAAAATTATAAACAAAAATGTTACTAATCTCATGTTAAAGTTCATATATATATATATATATATATATATATATATATATATATATATATATATATATATATATATATATATATATATATATATATATATATATATATATATATATATATATATGTTGATATATTCACATTTGATTTGCATTATGTTATAAATAAATATTTTTATTAAAAATGTGTAGTAGTTTAATAGTGTTGTATTTTTTAAAATTAATATACATATATTATCACATAATAATATAAACAAAATAAATATATATTATATGGGTATGGGGTGTGTGGGTACTAAGGTATCCGTACCCGCACCCATACCCGTTTATTTTTGCGGGTAATTATTCATACTCGGTACCTAAAATGCGGGTTTTTACCCTATCCGTTGTGCGTATTTTTTGTGCGTACCCACTTGGGTATGAGATAAATTGTCATCCCTAATTGAAAGGTTAAAATGAAAACTTTAATGTCTCCGATGAAAATCACACGAGGTAAATGGATTGGATTTGAATTCTCTACGTTCAAAAATCTTACATTCATTCCCCGCAACTGCAATCAGGAGGGGACTGAAATCACTTGATGTCAGAACTGACCCCTGAACCAAATTAAACTGGTGGTGAAAGCCAAAAAAAAAATCTTACTTCACCCACATTTGGTGCAAATATGTTAGGAGGGGCAATAAAGAGATATATTATGGTAATTAATAATGACAAAATTAACTTTAAAATTAAACTAAATGTATGTGAATGTAAAAAAATTTAATGTAGAGAATCCAAATCCAAATGGATTCTTCCCTATTGAATAGTTTAATTTGATAGATGATTATGTTTTCACCTTCTTTTTCTTGATAGATGATCATTTTAAGGATTAATAACATAATTAATATTTTTATTATAATAATATAATTAATAAAATTAGTCATGAGTTGTTAAAAAACAATTTTTGTTTTTGTTTTCGTCCTCCGATTCATTATTAGGAAATGAGTCATAGTAGTCCAGAGTTTGGGGCGAGTTCTTGCAAGTCGTTTCAGTCCCCTCCCAAATACAGTTGCGGGTAATCGAACCGTGGTCCTCCCTACCAAGTTGAACGTCAATCACCACTGAACCAACTAACATTTGGTTGTTAAAAAACAATATTAATTAGTCATGATTTTTTGTTTTTACACTTTAATTAGTTATGATTTGTTATGTAGAGGAGTTGAGATCCTCTCCATTTCTTATGTTATGTATATAAATGTATTATCAATGTGTAAAAAAATAAAATATCAAGTGATTAGTGAACTTCATCATTTCTTGACAACTTTAGAGACAACTTTCTCTCTCACATTCTCATTTTGTTTCTTCCTCTCATCCTCTCTTACTTTATTATTTTTGTCTCAAAAAAATAAAGGGAAAAAGAGTTGTCCCAAAATTGTCACAAAAATTGTTGTACAAATAACACTACTCATGAAATAAAGGGGCACTTTCCAGTTTTATCGCAAAAAAGTGTACGACCTGTAATTTTACATAGAATACAATTTTCGACCGTAAATATTTACTAGGAAAAAAAAAGTTTTCCTCATATGTTTCTTTGAGAGATTTAGATTTTGAAAAATTCCGGAATTTTAAATTTAAAAATTTTCAATGTAAAATTGGTTCAAAAACTATATTTAGAACTTGTACCAAATTTATAACGTATATTTCGAACTGAATTTTAAGGTAAAAACATAATTTTGGGGGGTTTCGGAAAAACATGAGGGACTAAAGAAATTTTTTCTCATTCATTCACAATGCACTTATTTTTTTCCAAATCCATAGAGTATTCTTTGGTGTTTAATAAAAATATTAATTTATTTTTTTAAAATGGAAAAAATTAATAATTAATTATTAGTGTTAATATTTTTCACTTTGGCCGAGACATAAAATATTTGCTTCTTAACTCCTTCCACCCGTACCTTCCACCACAATATTCAATTGACAACTAATGTAATATTCAAGTTTGACTCAAAGAACATGATGGATGACAAAGAGTTTAAAGATGATGACAAATATGAATACGGACCTATTATTTTAAATTCTGGGAGTATTTTATCTCGTTTTTTTTACAACTTTTCGGTAGAGTTTTTAAGGAAGAAAGTCTATCTAGTTGCTCTGATAAGGGTGACTATATATAATGTTATTTTCCAATATTGTGATGATGTTCCTATATGTATTACGAATTTGATTATTAATGATTGTTTTTGTTAAAAAAAAAAACACGATGCTCATTCATATGAATATAAAAATGAAATAAATACTTTTTTCTTCTTCAATACATTATTTCATGTATTAACATCTTTATTATATTTCCATTTCAAAAAAGTTCTAAAATGTATATGATGCACAAGTTAGCGATTTAATTATAATGAATACAACTTTTACACAATTTATCGTTGAATTGAAAATTTATATTATATACTCCCTCCGTCCCAAAAAGAATGACCCAGTTGACCGAAACACGCATGCCAATGCATAACTTTGGCGACTAATATCTTTAATTGTATAATAGTAAAAATTATAAAAAATTGATATTTTGAAAATACTCATCGAGACGAATCTAACAACATCTTATATGTTAATATTTATTTTTATTTATTAGTAGAAAAATATGGTCAAAACAATATATATGAATAGTGCATATATTCAAAATGGGTCATTCTTTTTGGGACGGAGGGAGTACATCATTGTCTATTGTGTTTTGGTGTGTCCGCTAGCAAACGAAGTATGTTGATAAATTTGTAGGCAATCAATAGCATGCCAAAAGTAAACCTCAACTTTTATCTCTCTCTCTCTCTTCAAGTTAGCCAGCAGCAATATCAGGTCTTCCTCAAAACAATTCTCATCTATTAACCTTCCTTCCACCGCGATTTCACCTTTCAAAGCCAAACAACACAGGTACGTCCTACATCAATGCTGCATCTTTAATTTCTTCTTCTTCTTTGTTTGTGTGTGCAATTTTCATCATCATCTTCAACCAAGAGACCTTTAACACAGTCACCGAGAGAGAGAGAGAGAGAGAGGCACAAACACACACAACACAGAGGTAAACAGATTCAATTTCTGGTTTCCGAAGATAAGATTAGGAACAAGTTTCAAATCCCAATATCATTCATTCATTGATTCTATGTCAAATCCCAATTCTAATGCCCCTATATAATTTCAATTGAATTCAAATTCATTCTCACTGTTACGCTTGTTCGTGGAACTGGAACAACACATTTTTATTTTATTTGCTCATTAGTTTTCTCTATCTAATCTTTCTGCATGTTAGCTAAATTTATTTACATATTATTAGGGGTATCATTTCAGCTGTGTTATGTGTTGTGAGAAATTGAGAGAGGAAAAGCATAGTAGAGCAGCACAGACATACACCTCTGTCCTCTGACCTGACCTCAGTCTAATTAATATAATCTTCCTTTCTTTCCGATTTCCTTATTCCCTCATTCGCGCAGTCACTCTCACAGATCATGCTCTGGACATCTCTCAGGTACTCTCTCTCTCTCTCTCTCTCTCTCTCTCTCGTTAGATTCTTTTTTCCTTTCAAAACTCTGATTCTATTTGGCTGCCTAAATGTATGTATGTATGTCGTGATGATTTAGATTAGATATCGAAATATTATTATCAATTGCGCCATTCTCATTTGGTTGAATCTGATTAATCACTACACGTGATGGATTACCCAAGTCACTACACGATTGATCATACCATCTCATTTGGTTCAATCTTCTCACTTCTTGGGATTTACCCTAGGCTAGGCTAGGGAAAAAAATAGTTCAACTAGCTAGTCTATCTTTCTCCATACTCTTCTACTCCTCATAATCAACCTGTTAGAGGTTCCATGGTTTCTATTTTTAGACCATTCTTCGTCAAATGTACACTTGGGTAATTCATTTCACCTCACTTATTTAGAATGTATGTTATTTAGTATATCAGTCAACTTATTAAATCTTAAACATTTAATACTTGATACATCTTTGCTTTCAAACTTCCCAGTTAAATGGATTGACATCATCATGACAACTTCTTAATGGCATCTTGTTTGGTCTGTTATATTTAGTTCAGAGAGATCTTGAAATGTGATGTAGTACAATGCTCCTCTACAGCGAGGGAGGGATTTTAATGGATGAGAAGGAAGGGAATGGGAGGGGCTCTAAATATGTGTTATTTATAGTTTGTCGAAGGGAGTCAAGAGATTTTAATTTTAATGGAGTGGAAGTATTAATTTACTTTTTTTCACCCTTGTAGTGTCTAATATTTATATAAAAGGATATTTAAATCTAAATTTTAAAACAAATATTCTCTGTCCTCCAAATCTCTCCACTTTTGGATGGGAGCTAAATTGGCTCAGGAAGAATCCCCCCTCATTTGCCGCCCCTCCAAACTATTGAACTAAACAACTATACAGTCTATACTTTAAAGTAATTAATCTGCGCCCCAAGACTTGGAGTATTTTAACATAATTTGTTTTTTACAAGATTATTTATGATGTGTATTTATTAATTTTGAATTGAAAATTATGTATTTGTAAACTATTTAATGATTAGTAAACTATTTTGGTAGTTATACACATCAATTTTATTAATCTATGTGCGAATACATAAAACAACTGAATTTTAGGAATGGAGGGCTGCATTATTTGTACAATTTTCAAAATACTAAACTCTATTGTCTCCTCTTTCATGTAATTCACCACATGATAAATTTCCCCATTATCATTTATCATAGTAAGAAGTTTCCTCTCCTTTCTATTGTCTTTGTCATAGAATGACTTGATCATAATTACACAATATAGAAGTTGCGTCCTTTGTGATTACTCATTGGCATGGGATGTCATTAGAAAGTTCATTGCATTGGTAGTTTTTCCACCACTTTCTATCCCCACCACCAACCCCCCCACCACCACCCCACCACCCCCAAAAAAAAAGAAAAAAGAAGATGAATAGACGTCACGATTGCGTTTTTTGAGGAAGGTGAGTTTCTATTGACTGTCTGCCCACTGGGTGATAACTACAACAAACTGATGTCTAAAATTCTTTCTTACATAGAGGAGAATGGATGATGTGGCAATTAGTTAGGAGAGGCAGATAGAGGGAGGTAAAATGGTAGAGATATTGTTGTTTGTCTTTCCAGTTATAATCTTAATAGTTGGGGCAGGGAGAGCCAGTGTTTCCAAAGATATTATAAGCCACAAATTGGAGCTTCACTGTTACTGTGCGCTCACACCACATAATTGGATTGTTGAGGCAAACACTGAGCTATTTCTGAAGCACATTGTATAGTGTTTCTTTTCTTTTAAACTTATCAAAACAAATTCTAAACTTTGCTCTTCAATATGTGACACCTCAGTATAAATAGATCTTCATGGGTTCAGAAACCTTAGGTGTAGTGTTAGACCAAAGGGATAGTAATACAAAGTGATTGGATGAACATCCATGTTACGTGTGTGTGCGTGTGTGTGCGCGTGTGCTTGCTTGTGGTTTTTTGTGTTGCCGTATTTTTCTATAAATTATCAGTAATGTACTTACAAAATGTTACATTTTTTGAAACGTGTACAAATTGTTACTACTTAAATGAAAAGGAACTTGATATATGGAGGAACTAAAAAACACAATTATGTGTTCCTTAACTCATCCATATGTTCTGGAGATAAGGCAAAAACATCAATATCTAAAGGAGAAACTTTGACTCCTTGTTTGACAAATGGTTTGTCTATATATATATATATATGCCTATTGTTCTGGCAACTACATGCTCACTAATATCTTACTTTTTGGGACAGCTGGAGATTGTGCAACAAGGTATAGATACTAAATTTTGTGAATATAATCTGGGCAATTCTAAAATGGATTTGCCCAATGGTGATAAACAATTGGTTGCTGCTGTGAAGAAGACATCATTGAGAGATCTGCAGAATGATAACAAAAACATGGTTCCAACCTCTGTTGGAAGCTCTTCCTTCTTAAAGGATAAGGATCCTGGTACTGATTCTAACAGAGCTTCTGGCACCAAGAGACCCTCATCTGACTACCCAGTGGCCCACCATCTCCAACAATCTCCAGGCAATAATAATGTTGCAAATGGACATCTTGTGTATGTTCGTAGAAAGTCAGAAGGAGAAATGAGCAAAAGTACTGCTTTTGAAAATACAAGTATTAATGGTTGTTGTCCACATTCAAGGCAACTTTATTGTGAAGAGGAGACTGCTCAACCAACACCTCAACTAAAGGAGCCAAAGGTCTCTTGTTTCCCAGCATTTGCACCTTTTCCTATGGCGTCTTCAATAAGCTCATCTGGAAAGCCTTCGATTCCTATTTCACTTGGGAAGTCTGGCATGATGTTGGCACCAGTTGAGTCCAATTATGTGGCAGCTTCTTCTGGACATACCATCGGCAATGCCAAGGTATTTAAAAATGTGCACTGGGAGGAGCGATCTAAACACTTGCAGATGCTTTTAAGGAAATTGGACCAATCGAACCAAGCAGAATATATCCAAAGTATGTCTAGGAACAATAAAATAATTCTCAAATGCTTTCTTACAAAGTTCTTGTTATTTTATTTGGCTGATTTCATCCTTTGGCAGTGCTTCAATCTCTGTCTTCGGTTGAACTTAGCAGACATGCTGTTGAGTTAGAGAAGAGATCAATTCAACTTTCACTCGAGGAAGGTAATTGAATTGTTGTTTCACATGTTTCCTTTGCAATCACCGACTTGATGATGCTTACTCACTATAATGGGAAGTGCGGAATTTGGCATCAATCAAATCTTATGATTATTCACTATCAATCATACTTGTGGCAGTTCAGTTTATGTGAACAAGTCTTTGAATTACTCTCATGCCATTTATTGTTTAATGCCTGGGAACCCTTCTGCCTTTGTTTACTCTGTTACTTGTTTAATGCCTGGGAACCCTTCTGCCTTTGTTTACTCTGTTACTTGTTTAATGCCTGGGAACCCTTATGCTATTCATTTTGTTATGTCTCTACTTACAGAAACTGAATGCTTTATAGTTTATTCCGCATCCCTTTTCGCTTCCGCCTATATTTGATGTTTCTTGAGATTTGGAGGGGAGAACTGTCAGAACTCTGAGATGTTTCGATTTTTAAAAAATTCAACTTTTGTTGGTCTATTAGTAGCATTTTTTGCCATGTCTGGATGGTACATTGTGGAAATGATATGTTTTTGTATTGTCAGCACTCAGCATCCCTGACCTGCTTCATATATCCATAAATATATTATATACTTTCAGCAACTAATTGTGTTTTAGTTTAGCAAACAACATATATTTTGCATCAACAACAAGCTGATGATTTTTTTTTTCTCACATATTAATTCATCGATGGCAGCTAAAGAATTACAACGTGTTGCTGTTTTAAATGTCTTGGGAAAACCAGTGAAGAATTTCAAAGCACCAGCAGATCATGGTGAGTGTTCAGACAAGTTGAAGACATTGTCATGAACTTGCTGCCCTTTATGCTGCAGTAAATGTCCTCCGTCAATGGAAACCCTTTATGCTGCTGCAGCTCCACAGGCAATGGAAACTTTCAGATTGTATACTGTGTGTAGCCGCAGTGTTTATACTGATTGTTTTTAATCTCCTGTTTATCTAGTTAACTAATAAAGTATCTTGCATCTCTTTATTATTGTTATGAAAACAAAAAACGGAGATTGTTCGTACAATTTGGCTACTCTTGTTTGTTCCTGCTTATCCTTCAAGCCATTGGAATTTGGGTTGGGATTGTTTGTTCCTCCTCTGAGGTATATTGAAATGTCACTCAGACCTCGTCTATTTTTACACATGGCATTGTCTATTTTTACACATGACATTGACGTCCCGTATTTAGTTTTCCATGTGATAAACACCTCCCTTATAGATTAACGGCCATTTGCACTCCGTTAAAACAAAAATTGTAAAAATACATCTCATCTCAATTATGTTTCGGCGGACTTGGATCCTCTCATTTTCTTTATTCTCTCCATCTCTCTCCTACAATTTGTTTCTATCTCTAAAAATTTAGAGAGAAGATCAAAAAAGAGAAAAAATAATAAAAAAAATCAGGAGAGAGATAAGATTAAGAGAGAGATAGTCACAACTCACATATTTAGGAGAGAGGAGAGAATAAAGGGCAGGAGAGGATCCATCTTCTTGAAACTACCCCCTTTCCTTTCTTTCGGTAACTTCATTAATATGTAGCAATTATGTGCAGAGAACGGTATCAAGAAGGGCAAATCTAAAAATAAATGTTTTGGAATCTGTTTAAAATTGGACCCCCAAAATAGATTTGAAGTTTGCGGGTATTCAAGAAATCAGAATTCTCTTTCAGTGGATAAAGTAGATGATAGGAGATATTTTGGTAATTTTGTAGAGCGTTCGAGAAAATTGGTAGAGTGACAAAAAATTTGTTTCCCTTTGCAACTCAATTTCTTATCTATACAAGCATCGAAAGGATTTCTACACGAGTTTTTCTTCATTTTACAGTTTCAATAAAATAAATAAATAAATGGAACCATCGGTCTATTACATGAAAATATCACTCTCAAGTGTTCTAGACGTTAGTTTTTGACTAAAATTGCAGTGTTTTTCTTTATTCCTCCTTAGGTCAATGTCAAGTTTATAAACAGGCGAGGAGTGAATATATCTTAGGGGAGATATTTGTAATTTTTCCTAAATTTAATTATTAATTAAGGGTCTTGCTAACGAGTGCCCCCGGGGCACTCTTTAAGCATTCCATTTAAAGAAACTTTTTATTCAAAAAGTTAAACATTACAATTTCCAATGCATTGACTTTACGTATTCCGATAAAAATTCTATAAAAAACTTACTATTTAAGGGCTTAAAGAGTGCCCCGGGGGCACTATTTAGCATTTGCCATTAATTAAAATATAAAATAATAAATTATTTTTGAAATATACTAAATTACAACGGAGTACAATAGATCTCTACGAGGAGTACTTTGTTAGAAGAAAAAACTTATAACAAGTGGATGAAGATATAATTGATAGTTGATTTTGACAAAATTATCCCATTTTTGCTTAGGTATTTTTTATAACGCTAAAAAGATTATTAACCGTGTTAATTCGGTGGTTTGATACTTTGATAGTTTGATTAAATTTAGTGAGGATAATATTTTTTTTTTTTTTTGTCTTCTGAACCAACAAAGGCTACCTAAGAAATCTTGTCATCTCTGACCTTCCACAAAGCAGGCAACGGTCAAAACGCAAACGGCAGTAGGAAAACGAGGGAGGGGTAAAGCTGGAAACACATCCACAGAATTGATTTTAGGTGGATTCATTCATTCAAGCTTCATCAATCCCAAACAACTCTCAATATGGCGAGAGTTTTCTGTGATTTTCGGTTACTTCTCTTAGTTGCAGCCGTGGTCTTCATCTACATCCAGGTGCTCTCTCTCTCTCTCCCCCTAACCCTAATTGTTTATGTTATTTATTTTAACATGTCGTTTACACTTCGTTCAGATGAGACTTTTCGCAACACAATCACAATATGCTGATCGCCTCGCTATTGCTGTAACTCAACTCCACCACTTTTCAGATTAATTAATTGGTAAGTAGTAGCATTTCTTAGATCATCAAAGTTGATGTTTATTTTTGTTTTGCAGATTGAAGCTGAAAATCACTGTACAAGTCATATGCGATCACTGATTGATCAGATTAGTTTGCAGCAAGGCCGCATTGTCGCCCTAGAAGGTTATTAGTATTTTTCAATTAATTAATTTGGAATACATCTCAATATTTATCCTGGCTATATAAGGTAGGTTGACCTTTAAAAAGCCAATCATAGTAAAACCCGCCTCTTCATAAAAAAATGTTGCACCAGAAATTGGGTTCCTTTTAACCATTTGGTAGAGAGGCTATAACGTATAACCATTAACCAGTTGCAGTGCATAACAACTGTATTGCCACTCACCACTGGTTGTTTGAATTGGCTTTCAAACAAAAAGTTTCATGCCTATGCCTATAACAAGAGTCTGTCAAGGCCATCAACAGTCTCCATAACTTCCTTACTCTGCATGGACAAGTTATCTTTACATTATACTACACTAGGTTGAGAACTGGTGACTGAATTCCTATTAGAGTTTGGGACTGGGATTGTGTTGGGCTGCAATGACCCATGGGTGGATCAATACAAAAGACTAAACAATAAGCACAAACCCCTAGTTATAGGGATACACCACTCCGAATCCTAATTATATACGAAAATTAGAAAACACACCTCCCGGTGCTTAGAATTTTGAATCAAACAAGTCTCAAGAGCCCTTTCCCTAAAACTTGCTTCCGTTGGAAAAAAATACAAAGTTTTCTGTATAAACAACTAATTTTCACAAACTGCAGACAAACAAATCTGCAATCTTATTTGTCTAATTGTTATCCTTCGCTTGAAATAACAACTTAAGTATGGGATAGGTCCAAAACATCAAAACAATTATAGATCATGGACTGGGACAATCATGTGACATAGGTGGTGAAAGTATCGTCTAGTAAGACGCTATGACACGCCACTGCAAGTGGCTAAGGTGACACACCACAGCTAAAATTGCAGCCAGAAGAAATTACTTGTTATAGCACATTGTTGACTGGTCAGAGAGGAAACTTGGGGATCTTGTAGATTTGGAGGAACCACATCAGATTATGGTGCTTTTGTCGGGAAATTTCCCAGTAGAGGTTGATGGTGGCAGCGAGCGTTGGTTCGGTGATCTGACGTAGGGACAATGAAGATGGAAAGAGACAAAATAGGAATGGTGATTAATTAGAGTTCCACATTGTGACCGAACAAGTCATAGAGGATAGTATTGCTTTGGTATGACATTGAAGTTATTGGGTCTTAGATAAGAGGAGGACAAGAGAAATAAGAAATACTTGTGAATATGATAATGGTGTAATATTTTTCATAATTAACTTGCTACTGTCTTAATAATTGCTTGACATTGAGTTTGTCAAGTAACCGATTATCCCAAAAGTTTAAGCTGTTAGGATAGAGCCACATCAATGGTTTTATATTATTTCTAACACGCCCCCTCACGCAAGATCCCACTTGGGCTTGAAGCGTGGATAATGCATAGGCCCACCTACCATATGCTTAAATTCCACTTTTTAATTAGAAAGTGAGGGTAGTGGGGATCGAACTCTAGACCACTTAGTTATAAAGGCTCTGATACCATGTCAAGTAACCGATTATCCCAAAAGCTTAAGCTGTTAGGATATAGAGCCACATCAATGGTTTTATATTATTTCTAAAAGAGTTGATACAAGCAAAACACAAATCCCTATTTGTGTTGATAAAAGATTCCTTATCTTAAATAAATAGGGAAAATAGAAAACAGTTCATGATAATAACTAAATAATATAGAAACTAATCTTAATACTCTAAGATTATAAACAGATCCTACAAGATAAACTAAGATGCTCTAATATAATATATAATATCTAATACATTCTAATATTGTAACAGGTTTAAATAGTGGTTATAAGTGATAGACATCTCTCACCTTACAAGCCGGTTTTTCAGGGTTAAGTTTGGGCCAACCCAAATTTTTAGAGGGTACTTGTGCACACTTCGTGAAAAAATATTGTTCTCAATTAAATAGGGTAAATAGTTGAATATGAGGGCCCATGCTCATTAGCAAATTTCATTTTGGTTTTATTTTTTGGGTCTTGCTAACGAGTGCCCCCGGGGCACTCTTTAAGCATTCCATTTAAAGAAACTTTTTATTCAAAAAATTAAACAATACAATTTCCAATGCATTGACTTTACGCATTCCCATAAAAATTCTATAAAACACTTTCTATTTAAGGTCTTAAAGAGTGCCACGGGGGCACTCATTAGCATTTGCCTTATTTTTTTTATTCAACCTTTTGCCTACTTTGCATGTAATATCTTGTCACTTAAAGTGTGTGTTGCCTTGGACTCTTTCAGACGAAAGGAAGCTTCGAGACCAAGAATGTGGGCAAATGAAGTCTCGTGTTCAAGATCTTGAAAGTATGTTATGATCAGTAATAAGGTCTCTCTCTTTTGTTCTGGGTGGGGGGAATTGGTTTCTCTACCTCTCCTATGTAGCTTGAAATTAAATTGATAATTAATTGGTCTTCGGCATTTCAGTTAGTTCATATCCTTAGTTTGAGCAAGTGATGCAATGATGACTGAGACCTTTGGTTTGCTAAAAACAATGATGAATTATATCCACGTTGCATTTGTAGCATGATATATTTGCATATTGAGTTGCTTTACAAAATTACAGTTTACTTTTAGGAAGTCCACTTGTATAAAAAATGATATCAGAGTGATATGTTATAGCATTATATTGTTCCATGGTAATCTTACCATTGCACTTCTATTGTGGAACATTTAAATCAGGGTGATTCCTCTAAATAAATACCATTTGCATGAATAAAGAAGGCAAATATTGATGCTCATACCTTAAACTGTCATTTGCATGATATATTTTCACATTTTTTGTTTTTTCCTTTTCACTTTTTTGGTGTAACATTTACAGGATAGGACATTTTTGTGTGTTGATAGATCACATATGTATTAGACAAGCATTATATCCTGCACAGTATGAAAATAAATTTTGTTTACTGATAGAACATGGACTCGTAATGAATTAAATATGTGAATACAGTCAATAGACCACACAAACTAGAGATGGTTGTGGTCTGGTCAACATGATTCTCTTAGTACCCTGCTTATGATGAATTTGTTACCCAATTAGTTGGTTAGCTGGAATAGTTAGGATGAGATTATTAGAAAGGTAGGCTATGATGTATATAAATAACCGGAGCGGATGAGAGGGAGAACAGCTAGTGATTTGAGACTGACTTGGTACTTTGGACAAAAAAATGTGTAGACCCTAGAAATTCTGCAGTGTTCTACCTTAGAATATTGGGTTTATTCTCCTTTCTTTCTAATAAAACACTAGGTTTCCACATCAACAGTGGGTATTGGTTCTTGAAGATGATCCCAACATATGACGAGGAGGAGGCTTATTTGATGACTTATCAACATCTATTCTTAAAATGCTTCCAGATAGAATGAGATGCAATCAAAGAAAAATAACTTTTCTAAAAACTTCGATTATTTTTTTATGGCTGGGGACAGGAATGCAAGAAATAGTATAACGTACATGTTGAATTTGTGGGATTTTAGATGAAAGGATGAGAGAAAATAACAAGAATGCTAGATATAATACTGGTAATGACTTGATAGTAGCTTGATACTCACTTGATATTTATAACCAAGTTATTGCATTTAAATCTACAGCTAAATCCCTTGATTATAGGGATAAGAACCAACAAACCTAATCATAGAGATATTTATTCAATAGAATATAATTTAAATCATTTACACATCTTAACAGATATTATAAGATATTTTCTGATATTCTAACAATACATACATATTAGCAAATAGCAATCACTTTAAGGTTGAAGGACTGAGCATATTATTTGTGTTTTGCATAATGTAGAGATGCGAGTTTACAATTCTGTAGCATTGTTATCAAATAATGGCCATAGTGGTATGGTGCAGAAGATTTTTGAAAATATATACTCCCTCCGGCCTCATATATAAGCAAAAATCACTTTTTTAGATTCATTCAAAAAGAGATGTATCTTGTCTATAATTTGGACTAGATACATTGTTTTTCTAATGAATCTAAAAAGGTAACTTTTGCTTATATATGAGGCCGGAGGGAGTATATGCTATGGCATGGTTCAGGATGGGGATATGGTGGTCTTCATTCCCATCCCATGGCTCTGCTGGTGGAAGTGGCAGGAGGGGAAGCTTGAAAATAGAGAGAGAGAGAGAGAGAGAGAGAGAGAGAGAGAGAGAGAGAGAGAGAGAGAGAGAGAGAGAGAGAGAGAGATGAGTACCATGACCGGACTCATTTAGAAACCCATTACCATTGAAAGTAAACCCTAATAAAATTCTTACCTCTTTGGTTTTTTATCTTTCAAATTATCAAGCCTCATACTCACTACATTGAACTCATTAGCCCGTGAGCTCCCATCTCCGGGAACTCATTAGCAACCTCCATTCTCCAGCAAAGTTCTTATTCTGGTGAAGAAACATTTTCTTTGTCCCCTTTTTTTGCAACATATATGTTCTATGTCATTCATTTTTTTCCTATCAATGCTATACAATTCTGTTTTTTTCTTTTTTATTATGTACTATTCAAGGAGCTTATTGGTTTTTATATTCTATTTATTTTTCATGCACTTTGACTTTATGCTATATTTTTATAATAGTTTTGAGTTTATTTTTGTTGAATGTGTTGTTAGTTTTCATTTTTATTACTCCCTCCGTCCCAAAATAAGTGTCGCATTTGGCCATTTCTCACAAATTAAGAAAAGATGATAAATGCAAGAGAGAGAATAGTGATTTTACCAAACTATCCTTATTATAATTATTGGTGTATTCTAATTATCATAAATGTGAAGTGAGAGAAGAATAAACTGAGAGTGATGCACATAGTATTACTTAGAGGGTTCAATTGCAAAAATGAAATTAAAATTGCATTGGAAACTAAAAGCGACACTTATTTTGGGACAAATTATTTCTTCAAATGTTCGGGACGGAGGGAGTATTTATTATGCAGTTTTTTGGTTATATATTTGTGTGTGTGTGTGCGTGTGGGTGCGTATTATATTTTTAATATAGCCGCTTCGTTCTCTCATAGACTGCAGTGCAATGCCATCCACAATTATTTTTGGCGAATTTATGGCTTGCTGCAATAAACTACCATCTGCCATTGATAACAGACTAACGGTTCCATAATCTATAGTAAAATCATGAAAACTTGGTTATTTATTTATTTATTGGTAACATGCATCATACATAAGATGCACTCTGTATTGTTAGTTTCAATTAAACATATTTAGTGGTTCATCATTTCTAAAGTATGTTGTGAACAACCTCAAATGGAATTTTTGGTCTATAGGGTATCCAGAAATTTACCATTTTATAAATAAACATTTCAGGAAAAGACGTACGGAGGCTGATCGATAAAGTGCAGGTTGAGCTGAGAGTTGGCTGTTTGCTAAATCTTCTATTTCTCATCTAGACTTTATTGTGTGATTCTCCATGCTGAACTTTTTAGGTTCCAGTGGCAGCTGTTGTGATCATGGCATGTAATCGTGCTGATTACCTGGAAAGGACTATCAATTCTGTATTGAAGTATGCCTCATTACAACCTTTTTTGTTTACTCGTATTTTATACTTGATTTTACAACAATTTATTTGTCCAGTTCAGACATGATCTATGTATTTTTCAGATACCAAAGGGACATTTCTTCAAGATTTCCTTTATTTGTATCTCAGGTATTATTTTTTATTTCTTCACTTCTAGGTCTGCAGTTTTTAAGAGTTTCTCGTGTCTCCCTCAACTGATCGAAACATTATCATTATTTTGCAAATGCAAATGCAAATACAACACAAACAGCTGATCGTAATATCTTTTATTATTCAGGATGGATCAAATTCAGACGTCAAAAGTAAGGCTTTGAGCCATGATGAACTATCATATATGCAGGTATATAAATTTACATAAATATGCTGTACATTGAGAATCAGCTCAGATTATTTGTATTCACTTACTTTCAAAAGCTTGCTACTTGTCTTTTGTGCTTACTCCGAAATGTGTAAATTTATAGTCAGCCGTAATTATGATGATTGCAGTAAACTGTAAATTAGCTAGTGATTACTAATTGGCTCCTTCACTGATTGTAATTATACTATAAATAAATAAATAAAATAGTATACAAGCCGAAATAGCGAGATACTCAATTTCTCTGATTTCTTTGGCCTGTATTGTACAATTTGAAAACAGAAGGGGCATCATTGTTGGAGTATATTTGCTTGTACAAGTTATTGAATTTTTGCAATGCAGCTCGTGTAGTTTGTTAGTATCAGTTAGCTCCGTATTAAGTCGGGTGTGGATTTCAGTGGAGTTGTAACCAAATTTTGTTTTAACAGAATTTGACAACACAAGTTACACAACTATCAAGTAGTTGAAGATATAATAGATATGCAACAGCCTTAATAAATACACTACATAGTACATTGTACTCATTTCATGTAATTTTGAATTCATATTCAGAAAACACAGTTTGAATAATGTTTGTGCTCTCTCTAAAATTTCTCTCATTTATATTTTCTTGCATTTTCTTACCCGATCAACTTCTCAGATGGCATCATGAGCTTCTATTCAGTCCAAATGAAAGGGCCTCTCGTCTAATCCTTTAGCTTCTCTAGACAATTCTCCTCACTCCTTTGGCTCTATAACCTTTTAGCACCAGATCTTCCTTCTATGGAAGCAATAGATTAAGGTGCTATCAGAGGTTACAGGCTTCAGAATCATGTTTCTACTCCTAAAATTCTTCCAACATTCCTTGTATCGAAGGAGACTGCAATTTAGAAAATGTCAATCTTGTGAAAGAGAGGGAGAGGGGAATAGCTCATGATTGGGAAATCTAACTTCATTGAACATGAAATGACATCTTGTGAAGGTGGAGTATGTTAAATGCGAGTTTAACAAATGGCATGGCAAACCTAACTTAGTGGTGAAAGTTGGAGACCACACTATACCACAAATTACACATTTTAAATATTTTGGGTCCACTGTGCAAAACGACTGAGGGTGATGTAAACCATTAGATTCAAGCGGGGTGGCTACTAAAATGGAGGAGAGCCTCAATTTTTTTTTTGTGATAAAAAGGTACCGGTCAAGCTAAAAGGGAAATTTTATCGTAGTTGTATGACCACTGATGTTGTATTGAACAATATGTTGAGTACAATACCAAAACAAAAGTAAACAAAATGTAGTAGAGATGATAATGTTGCCCTGGTTGTGTGGAGACACTAGACTAGGATAGGATTAGGAATGATAGCACGAGTGAGTGAGTTGGTACCACCTTTTGTAGAAAAAATGGTTGAATTCGACTTAGGTGGTTTGGGCCATGGTTATCAAGTTGAGATTTGAGATTCAAATCGTGAATTGAAAGACCTTTCGGAATCATATGATACATTACAAATATGACATTTTTAAGTAAAAGCAAGTTGGTTTGGAGGTTCTAATGGTGAATATCGGTTGATGACTTATTGTTCTCATCTGCTGAAAAACTTGAGCCAAGTGGCTTCCTGAGTGCTGGTGGGATAATTGTGCTAGTTAAAACCTTAACCTTCACAGTCATCATTTGCCTTTCCCACCTTTCTTTTCTTCTTGTCATGATTTTCATCTCCATTGATGGGTCACCATTCCTTTTCAACTCAATTTTTGTTTCCCTTGTTTCCACAAAGTCGAGGGGTTGTTGTTTTCTCGCTTTTCAACCATCTGTTTCTCATCATTACATTTTTTCTTCTTGATCTTGCTGCTTTTATAGTCTTCTTCCTTTTCCAGGATTTATGATTCCCTTTCTTGTTTCTTTTATTTATTTATTTATGATGACATGTTCTTTTCTCATTTCATGCTCTCTTCTTGATACACCAGTTATTCAAAATTAGTTTATCTCATTTGATTCTCCATTTCATGTCCGCATCTTTTGATGTTGTAGTCCACACACAACTATTCTGTCACTGATTGGCGGCGTTTGCTGCTTTTGATCGGTGCCCACTATTATATTTGTGGGAAAGATATGGTTGCAATTTCTCAAAATGTTTCTGTATCGAATATTCTGAATCTTGAGTCAGTTCCAAGGACGTTAGTCAGGCTCCATATATAACTGATCCTAATCTGCACACACTAAGACTAACCTAGACCAACATCTGAGTTGGTTGCAGCTGGCACTAATTAATTTTTACAAACTGTAGTTTGTCATGCAAGCTACTATTACAAGCTGAAGATTCTCTTGCAAGTTATCTTAACATCTGGCAAAATCAGTAACTGAATACAATCAGTTTAACTATCTATTACACATATTCTCATACCCACTGGTTCTATTTGTGTTGTTGGCTTCGACATGTTGGTTCTGCTTTTGGTTTGTTTGTTTGTTTCTGCTACTGTTCTACTCTGGTTCTCTATCGAATCAGGCCAAACAAACAACTGATTGTCTCGTTGCTAGTTCTCGGTTGTTCGTTGACATCTCGGTATGTTTTTCTTGTTTTGTTTCAGTTCGGTCTTTAATGGTGAGTTCTCTAGTCACCGGACCCGACACACTGTTGATAGTCTCTGGCAGTACCCGTTGTCTAGGCACTGACATTAGTAGCAGAAAATTTTGTGACCTTTCCTACACATAAGTTGATTGGACCTTGTTTTTGGCTTGTTCCTACCTTGCCTTGCCTTGTCTGAGTATTGGTGTTAGAAGTCCCACATTGGCTATAGATAGCCTTTATAAGTGTAGTGCAAACCTCAACTTTCAAGCTAGCTTTTGTGGTTGAGTATAGGCCTCACAAATTCTAGTATGGTATCAGAGCCTATCCTAGATCCATTTGTTGTTTGTTGTGGAGACCTCCCATATTTGGGCCACCCGTTGTTGTTGATTCCATGTTCCAGCTTGTTGAGTCCTGGACGTGAGGGGTGTGTGTTAGAAGTCCCACATTGGCTAGAGATATGGCAAAGATAGCCTTTATAAGTGTAGTGCAAACCTCAACTCTCAAGCTAGCATTTGTGGTTGAGTATAAGCCTCTCAAATTCTAATAATTGGGTACTATGGTACTGTTTTTTCATTCCACTGTTTATTCCATGCTTCAGCTGCTATAATCTAGTTAGGGCTTCAGTTGCAATAAGCACTGCACAATGTCTTTGTGGTTTGGTTTTCTTTTTTGTGAAAGTTGGTTGTGGTTTTTGGCACTACTTTTCTCTTTCAAAGATTATATTATTAACAAGCTTGAAGCTTGGTAAGCTTTAGCATAGCTTGAGGCAGATTAGTTGGTTATTTTCAAGATTTGTTTCCCTATTCAACTAGAAGTAGGGATTAAATCTTCAAATTATTATCAATCATAATAATATTTTAAAGTCTTTATCTTTTCTAACTTCTCTTCACTTATATGTATATTGAGTTAACCGCAAACTCCAAAATGACACTATTATTGCTGAATATATTTTATTTATTAGAAAAATGAAGCACCAACGATCTGTAACTTGGAATTACTCGTTTAATAGTACTTGGATTTAAAGATGAGTGATTCAAATTCAGTGGCATGGTGGTAGGGACTTGGGTATTATGGCTCTGCCTAAGTCCCACATCAAGTAGTATGAGATGTTTGATGGAACACTTAAGAGGCTTGGTTCTTCCCCTTGACAACTAGCTTTTAAGAGAGGGTTTCTCAAGTTCTTGGGTGTTTATCACGTAGTGATCAGAGATATAAAAACCAATATTTTGATCACAAAATTATTTTGATCTTAATAATTTGTGATGTATGGTTACTAAGGGACATAACTGTGTTTGACAATAAGAAAGCAGTTTCTGTGTACTGATAATTGTTGATGCAGCACTTAGATTTTGAGTCGGTTCAAACTGAAAGGCCAGGAGAGTTAATTGCTTACTACAAGATTGCACGTAAGTATTTTCATCATGCTTTCGCTTTGTGTTTTGTGTTCTCTATTTGAAAAGAATTGCTCAAGAGGGGTTAATTGATACCTTTTCAGGTCATTACAAGTGGGCTCTAGGCCAACTGTTCGACAAGCATAACTTCAGTCGAGTCATCATTCTTGAAGGTAAAATGGGCTATTTAACCTTATGCATTTTTATCCTCTTCTATCACTGCTGAAAATATATGGAATCTGATGGAACGTCTTTATACAATCTCAGATGACATGGAAATAGCACCTGATTTCTTTGATTACTTTGAAGCTATGGCAACTCTCCTTGACAAGGATAAGTATGTGTTCATGAAGAGGGTCGCTGAATTTTTTTGCTTCTGATTCACTATACTTTTTTTTAAATAGTTTTAGATCTCTGCTTATAATTTAAAATTATCCGTTTTAGGTCCATTATGGCTGTTTCGTCATGGAATGACAATGGACAGAGGCAGTTTGTACATGATCCATGTAAGTTCAATTAGTTGTTTCTGTATAACTTGTGATTGCCAAATTGTTTGCTAAATTGGTTAGGAATAACCTCAGCAAAAATTAATTATATATAGACAGCTACATAAATAGCAGTTACTATTAAATTAATGCAAACCCCATGCTTTTGGAGATCATGATTTTTACTCTTTGATTAAAAATGAAGTAGGGTGGGGGTAGTATATGTTGTTATTTGAAGGGAATGTGTTTTTTCCTATGAAGTGCGGACACTCCTCAGATTAGGCATGTCCCGGTGTCGGACACACATCAGTGTCAGACACGGACACAACACCGACACATGATTACACTGAATTATGTCATTTTCTCAAATTATTATCGGTGTCGACGTGTCAGTGTCTGTGACATGTCACTTATTCACTTTTTTCTGAGTTTGTATACTTTGTATTGTAACTTTGTTTTTCTGATGTTTTTGCGTTTTGTTTTTCACCTTTATTGTTCGGTGGCCGGTGGGTTTTGTCGTTTTGTACTTTTACCCAGTTCATATACCTTAGTTTGTATTTTTAATGTGTTTTATCCAATGAATAGTATCAAGCTGCCCACATGTTTTGTAGTGTAGTGTGTTTTCTACTTTTCTACATATTTATAATTTTTGTAATGGCAATTTACTGATTTAGTATTATTTATATATAAAATTGTGCTCATAAATTGCATTATTTTATTAATATATAAAATATACATAGCCATGTCCGTGTCCTATGTTTCTTACATTAGCGGTGTCCTCGTGCACTTGTTGTGTCCCATGTCCGAGTCCGGCTTTACAGGTTTTTTCCTGTTAAGAAGTCCCACATCGGTTGCGAGATGGCCTGAATATGTGTTTATAAAAGTGAGGGCAATCCCCACCTTACAAGCCGGTTTTGTAGGGTTAAGTTAGGCTCAACTCTCAATTCTAAGATGGTATCAGAGCCTCCTCCACGATTGCTGGGCCGCCTGCTATCAAGTTCTGATCGGGCCATCCACCATTTATATCCGCGCCCCAAGCCCAATAGCGCTGGGCGCGAGGGGTGTGTTAAGAAGTCCCACATTGGTTGCGAGATGGCCTGAATATGTGTTTATAAAAGTGAGGGCAATCCTCACCTTACAAGCCGGTTTTGTAGGGTTGAGTTAGGCTCAACTCTCAATTCCTGCCAGCCTATTGCCATCACTGTAGCCTCCAGACTTTGTGTGCCATGCTCAACTTTCTAAAATTCATCATAACACTGAAAAATATATACTCAATTTGAATGCAAATGTGTTTAATATTTTCAACACCACCTAAGGAGTCTCACATACATAGAACTGACTTTTTGTACTTTTGATCATCTTGTTTCTGATAACTTCTATTTCAAGGTAAATGTATTAAAAAAATTATATTTATATATTCCCTGAAATATTATGAAGTGTGGGTAGATCACTATTGCTATTCTTGTAAATTTTGAATGATCTATTCTGCTTCTGCAGACGAACTTTATCGCTCAGACTTCTTTCCTGGACTAGGATGGATGCTGACTAGATCTACATGGGATGAACTATCACCAAAGTGGCCAAAGGCATATCCTTAATTTTTATACTTTAGTAACCATCCTTGTTTGTGTCTGTGATATTTGTTTATGGGGAAGAATTCCAATTTAGGAACCGTTGGCACAAATATGTATAACATGAAGGAGTACTCACCATTCAGAGTTTTTAATTTAAGCCAATATGATTTTAACAGGATTTCTGTATGTAGGATTCTACCTTGTTTTATTGCAGTAATATCTACGTATTTGAATTTTTCTTTGACAAAACATCACCTACTGGGATGATTGGTTGAGATTAAAAGAGAATCACAAAGGACGCCAGTTTATCCGACCCGAAGTATGCAGAACATATAATTTTGGAGAACATGTAAGTTTTTTATTTTACGTTTAAGATTTATCTTTTGCATTACGGTTATATGTTATTAAAAGTTTGAATCTATACTAGAAAGAATCTAAACTTGTGAGAATATGAATTTTGTATATTTGATTCTTGAAATGATTACAGTGAAGAGTGAATCTATTTATAGATTCATGAATAGGCTTAGGGTGTGTTTGGTAACACAAATAAGCTAGCTTATAGCTTATTATATGAACTTATAAGCTTGTTTCAAAAAATTAGAGGTGTTTGACAACAAGCTTTTTATACTAGCTTATAGCTTTTTTTCAGATGTTATTTCAAGTAGCGTTTGAGCTTATAGCTTATAGCTTTTTACACTATATTCCATTTTTACCCTTTAATTTAATAACTACCCACTCTAAAAAAAAAACTACCCACTATCAATTATGTAATTTTATATTTAATAACCACTTTAAAAGTTAATTTTACCAAACACTTTCATTTCAATAAGCTAGCTTTTCAGCTATCAGCTATAAACTAGCTTTTCAGCTATCAGCTAGCTTTTCAGCTATCAGCTAACTTATAGCTTATTTTTACCAAACAGACCCTTAACCTTACCACCTAACTTCTGTCAGTTAGTTAGTTACAGGTTGTTACAATATATTATATCCTATACATGTAGAGTATGCTAAGCTGCTGTACATGTGCAGTTAGTTGTCAGCTGAGTGTAATCACTCCTTTAATATATGTGTAGCAACTTTGCATGCAGGCACGTATCCTACGAACCTCAAATTTAAATTATATTATTCCAGTAAAAACCTAAATACTTATGTGCTGGGTGATATGCTTCATATTTACTCACACAGTTCATGTTGGTATAAAGGCACTATAAAGCAATATCAAGTAGATCTTATCTCAACTCTCAGATCCTAGTATATGAGTATTTTTCATGCCTTTTTAAAGGTGATTCACTTTTTACAGGGTTCTAGTTTGGGACAGTTTTTTAAGCAGTATCTTGAGCCAATCAAGCTGAATGAGGTCCAGGTACATGCTTTATAAAAAGTGAAGTTAAATATGTTTCTTATATTAGATTGATGTTATATTACTGTGGACTGTTTGAAGGTCGACTGGAAGTCAATTGACTTGAGCTATTTGTTGGAGGTGAGAATATGCATTGTAGTTTTGTCTTTATATGTAACAAAATGCTGCTGTGGTATGTGAATTTCGTTTTGCATTTTCAGGACAAATATGCTATACACTTTGCCAACAATATTAAAAAAGCTAAACCTGTCTCTGGAGCAGACATTGTTCAAAAGGCACACAATATAGACGGTGATGTGCGTATAAAGTATAAAGATCAGTGGGACTTTGAAAACATTGCTCAACAATTCGGTATATTTCAAGAGTGGAAGGTATTTCTACTATTTTTGTTCTCAATTTCGAAAAGGCAATGTAGAGTCTGCTTGGATGTGTTTTAGAAGCAGCCACCTTCCGAGTCATGACCAAAATTTGAAATAGAAAGCTAGGTTAAATGTGTGTCTGTATTAGAAGGCTGCAAGAATGTAAGAAGAACGTCAGAAATCAGGCATGCTATGATTGTTAAGCTTATCTTCATAAGGAGATAATTTCTTAGCATTGATATTTGCTAAGTTCTCCATTCATGTTTGGCTCATTGGCAATGAGCCAAACATGAAAAGTCATTGGTAGGATGGTGAATAGAACACTTATAAATTGTGTGGCCCATAGGTGCATATATTATTGGCTACATGTGAACATACATGTGAATATACATGTAGATTCTGTGTAATTTTCCAACACCACTCTAGCTTAGATGTAAGAATTGGAGAATATACCTATCACAAGTCTTGGAGCGTAAGTGTTTTGGATCTATTGTACAGAATATTGGAGAAAGATGTAAAACATAGAATTTAAGCTGGTGGATGAAATGAAAATACTTTGGATTATAGAAAACTATTGCTTTAGCTTAAGAAAAAACTTAGACCACAACTAAAATAATGAGAATGTTGTATGAGGCTAAATATTGGGTTGTAAAAAGTCAACCTTTCAATGTTGTAAAAAGGATAATGTTACATTGGATGAGTTAAGACAAATTAGATGAGAGTGGAAATGAAAAAATGTCTGAGAGAAAGTTAGTGTAATTATGCCTATTGTGTGCAAAATATTATAGTCTTGCCTTAGTGATTTAGACTTGTGTGAAAAAAACTTGTAGAATCAACAATATCAAATGGAAGATAATCTAACGATTAAGAGATAGAAGGAAAGACCAAGAAAAACTATACCTCTAATTATCAAGGAAGAGAAAGATTTAAACCTATAATTAGACATGAATATTACAAAGTTGTTTGATCCATCTAGCTGAGTTCACTCCGCAAGTAAACTTTGATCTTTTTTCTTATTGTGGTTAGATCTAATTTTGTCCTATACTTTTTTGTTCCATTTGTTCACTTTCAGGATGGTGTGCCTAGGGCAGCTTATAAAGGAGTAGTCGTTTTCAGATATCAAACCACAAGGCGTATATTCCTTGTTGGTCCAGAATCTTTGAAGCTACTTCAGATTGAAGATTTGGATTCTTAATGCTGGGTGTTTTCAGATGTCAATGGAAGTGTTATGTGTTCCCGAATAATTTATACCGAGCTTAAAATGAAAATACAATATGGATATGGATGTTACACGTTGAATCCAATGCTTAAAAGAAGCTATGATGTGGTTGGCTGAAAGTGTAAAAGGTACAAACAAGAGTATGCTGGAACACAATTACGAGCACCATCCCATGTTATTGTAGAGAATTGAGATCAAATTTTGTCTTTTGTCTTGTGATGTAGTGTGATCAGGTTGTCTTTAACAATTAGAAGGCTTTGTTTTAATCTTAATAATTAGGATCTTAATACTCAAAAAGTGACGCCCTTTGTTTGACCATCAATAACATAAAAGGGCAATTCTGAGACCTATTTGGATAATCAGGGTGCAAGAGTTAGTTGTGTGTAATGCAGATTGGATAGAAGAAGCAATAATTGAATAATCTCATCATGCTCTCATTACTTGCTCAATAGAGTTATATACCACTAAGCTACACACGATTACTGCCAGCTCAGCCACTCTAACAGAATTGTGATACATATATGTGAAATATAAAAAAAGTGGAAATGAAATGAAATATAAATAAAATGGTAATACATATATGTGAAAGAGCATTGCTAACAATACCCCTTCCCTTGCATATTTGTCCTCAAGTGTGAAAGTAAAAAAAAAATTCTTAGCAAATCATAATAGAACTCCCAGGTAGCTTGGTTGTGGGAGAATCCCGTTTAAAGCAACAATCCTTTCAAGGAGTTGAGACCAAGAGACAATCTTCTCAACAAGTTGCCTATGCTCAATACTATCTAAACCAAAAGCAAGTGACACGCGGTGAAGAAGAGAAAGGACTTGCGCACAAGTTGCATCTACGGGCTGCATTGTTCCCTCAAATACAAATAAATTATGCGAACATCAGAGCTTCCAAAGAATAATTGGGACAATCCTATCAGTATTCTCAGTAAAATTCTTAAGCTAGGAGGAAAAAGAGCTAGCAGATGAGTGTGGGAAAACAGAAGGATAATTGTTTGCACATCCCCACTACCACAATTCATTCCCAATTCTTTTACAAAAAAAATGTCTGGATGTTCATTTCGAGCGTCAGCTTTTCATTCTTTCTTATGGAAATCCTTTATTTTTTGGACATAGGATTCTTTTTGCTTTTTGATATGTTGTAGGAAATCAATCTGTCTTCTTAGTTTAACCATGTTGTTATAATATGATAGCTTCTTTTCTCACAATATCGTAGTATTTGTTTGGAAGAAAAACAAAAATTGCATTTTCATTATTTGTATATATGGAAAAGCCAAAGGATCAACCGATCAAGTTTTGGGAATTGGCCCAGCTTTTTTTTAAGTGTAGAAGCTCTTTTAACCATAAAGCTAGAAATAATAGCTTTTTAACTAAACTTAAAATTGTTTGGTAAATCTAATTTATTTTATAAAAAAAGAAGTTAAAAGTTGTTGTTTTTTATTTTATTATAATAGGGTTAAAAGATATGTTTGATAATGTATTATAATTTTTCCTAAAATATAGAAGCTGTTTTTTATTTATTTATTATAACTTAAAAATTGTTTGGCCTAGCTTATTACTTTTAAGGAAAAATAAGAGGAATAAAAGGTAGGTCAAACAGTACCTACAATTACTTGAAATGTGTTTGAATAACATACATTTTCGATTCGGTATGACTTCGACTCGTCAACTAGTTAACCACAAACATTTTTTAGTTAATGGTTATAGTTGCAAACCCCAAGATATCATTACAGTACAAGGTGAACAAAAATCCATGATTCGTAAAAATTGTTCTCGTCTTGGTATATCCATCCATGCAGATTTATCAATTTAGAGGAGTGTGACTTTTATGAAAACAATGAGGGTAAAATTAGCACTCTTATTATAGACTCGGTCTATCGTAAAATAATTGTCGCATTGTCCCAAAATAGTTGTTTTACTTTTTGCAAAATTACTCATAGTCCCTTAATTTAATTCCAGGTAACAATTTGGTGCTCACAATTTTTTTATATGTGATTTTTCAAATTTCAAAACTATGATTAAAAATAAAAAGTCTAAAATGTCGTGAACCAATCGTTAAAAGATGACACGAGTAATTTTATCTTTTACTTTTTCAATGCAAACATTATTTAATTATTTCAACTTTAACCCTTAATTAATAAACAATAGTAAAATCATTGTGCATATATGACAATCGATAATAATTAATAAACAATAGCAGTTTGTATGGCTTAATTTTGTGGTGTAAAGTTTTTTTATACATGCATCCAATGATGTGTTGCCACATCATTTAATAAATGTGACATATCATGTGTGTTTTAAACATGATACATGATGTGTTGGTTTGAACGCTTATGTAAAATAATTTTACAATGACAGTGTATATAAATTAAATTCTAATAATACGTAAAATTTTATTTATTTGCATAAGTTATTTCGCATAAGCTCAAAAATAAGTCAATCCAAACGGTGAGGTCTACTCTACCCCTCCATAATTTGAAAGTATTTACCCATTAACCAGTGAGAACAAGGCACATAAGTAAATTTGCATGTGGTACCCACAACTAACTCGAACCAACTTTTTTTTTTTTTTTTTTTTGCGTTTAAACAAACTTTTATTTTACATGCATATGATTTGTTTTCATTAGTTGATGAGTAAATATCATCAAATTTTGAAGGAGTAGCTTAGGGAAAAAAAATTCTTAGTCTATATACTACCTTCATCTCTAATTATAAAAATCTTTTGAAAAATTTTCTTGTCTCTTTCTATAAAACTCTGTTTGAATTTTCAACCATATTAATTATTTCTTTATCAACTTGCATATGATTACACAAGTTTGGCATTATTGACACAACTTGTTGTTGCTTCTGCAGTGCTGATGAAACTCAGCAGCACCTTATGTTTGATTGTAATGAAACAAGAGATATTTGGAGGAAAGTCCTTGAATGGATTCAGATTGCTCATTATCCACTGGGCTGGTGTCAAGAAGTGGAGTGAATTATGAAGCAGACTAAAGGTAAAGGATGTCGTGCAAAGATCCTAAAATTGGCCTTCACTGAATGTGTCTATGAGATTTGGAGGTATCGAAATGATATTAGTTTTGGTAATGCTGTACAGAACAATCATACTGATGAGAAAATTATTGATACTATTGTCTATAGGGGCTGGACCAATAGAAAATTAAGGACATGCCTAGCTAAACTCATGATGTAAATAGTCCTCTTCTTTGGTTGTTTTTTTTTTTTTTGTCGTTTTTGATCCTGTGGGCTAGATCTTTGCGATCGCCTTGTACCTTTGGTTTTTGAATTAATCAAAGTTTTCTTTTGGCTTAATTAGTAAAATAGTCCCTTAAAGACATTTTTGGTTTCATATTGGTCCCTTAAAGAAAAAAATGTCCGAATAGGTCCCTTAAAGAAAAAAAAGTTCGAATAGGTCCCTTAAAGACATTTCCGTTAATCAATTTGGTCCTTTCCGTCCATTTTTTCGAGGACCAAACTGATTAACGGAGATTTCTTTAACGGACCAAACTGATTAACAGATATGTCTTTGAGGGACCTATTCGAACCTTTTTTTCTTTAAGGACCTATTTGGTCTTTTTTTTTAAGGGACCAATGTGAAACCAAAAATATCTTTAAGAGACCATTTTACTAATTAAGCATTTTTTTTTTTGATTCAAAAAAAATTATTTCTTTATCAAAATATACCCTTAATTATCAACCTCTTTTTCACTGGTGCAGCTTTGCTCCATTTCGGGATCTTTTCACTACACATGTCATTGACATGTGGCAAAAATAAATCAAATGGCTAAGATTTAAATCGTATAATTAAATATTTCATTTAATAATTAAAAAATAACCGAAGAAAGAATGAACGCATCTTCTTCTTCATCTCGCCGCCGCCACTTTCCGGCGATCACAACGACTGTGGTTTTTCTTCCTTCTTCTCCAGACACAAGGCGGCGGTTTTTCACTCTATTTGAATTAAAATAAAGAGGATTTTCAATTCATTTAAATTAATACATCGGTGTTAAATATGAACAAGGAAATTTTCACTAAAATCACATTGATTCAAGTGTTTCTACGAGGTACTGTTGATTCATATTAAAAAGGAAACAAAATGGAGGAAGGGCGCATAAATTAGTTTTGACGTGCACGATTTGGAGATGACGGCGAGCGGTGTGTGGAGCAGAGTAGCAGAGTTGAAAGAACGTCATTTTTGGGATTGACAGAGTGGGGCGGCGGCGGCATAGAGAGAAAGTGGAGAGGCAACCATGGCCCATGAGATATCAGGAAGAAGAAACTTGAACGTGTTTCTGGGTTCCCAATTTCTCTAGTTTTGTTTTTTATTAAATAAATAAAATACTTAATTCTATCATTTAAATCTCAGCCATTTGATTTATTTTTGCCACATGTCAATGATCTGTGTAGTGAAAAAGAATACAAAGGAGCCTCCCGAAATGGAGCAAAGTCGCACTACTTTTTTACACCTTAGAATAAATACATTGATAAAACATAAATAAATTATTTTTTTAAAGGATAAAATTGTAAAAATGACAACTACTAACAACCTTAACTTCGATAACCAACTTAATAACAAAAAACACATATTTATGTATGTTTTTTGTAATTTTAATACATTAAAAAAGCATATAGTATTGATCTATACCAACAACATCTTCAAAGCACTGTACACAAGTCAACTTATGTGTTATCTATTCTGTAAATGAAGCAGGTCAATTCACCTCAATAAAATCAGATCATATAACAATTTCACCTTTGAATAATAATAATAACTATATTCCCATAAATGAACTAGAAAAATTAACCTTTTTTTTTTTTACATAAACAGAGTTTCATGCTTCAATCTCAACCCACCAAAAAGATAGATTAACAGCAAAGATAAATCAAAAAGAGAGAAAAAAATTAAACAAAATTATAGATTGAAAACAATTGAAAGGTACCATAATTTTTTTTTCAATTTGCCATACCCTTCAATTAATTGTTTTTAGTAGCGTCAACTTGTTTTGCTCCAACGGAGAAGAACTCAATGATCACTTCAAGTGGCATGCCTTTGGTTTCTGGAACTTTCAAGAAGACAAACACCCAAGCTATGAAACACACAATTGCATACAAACCAAAAACACCACCAAGACCCATAGAATTCAACATAACTGGGAGTGAATAGGTGACAATGATGTCGCATATCCAAAATGTAAGAGCACATATGGCAATGCAGAGACCACGAACTCGGGTTGGGAAGATCTCAGCACAAAGTATATTGGGAATTGGCCCAAATCCCATGACAAAGAAACAGAAATAGACAATAACACTAGTGGTTGAGATTGATGCATTTGCAGTACTGCCCAAATCCACAAGACTCCCTAGGACTAATATGATAAGAGATACTATCAAGATAGGGATTGTAGTGAGTAGTAAGGTCCTGCAATAATTTTAAAAATAGACTAAGCAAATTATAATCCAACAAACAAATATTTCTTACCAATATTAATAAGAAAATGGTAGAGGGGAGATGAATACCTTCTACCAGAAATATCCATGAGTCTCATGGCAATAGCTATACTAGGAAGCATCAACAAGGTTGTCACTGCACTGATTAGAAAAGATGATGAAGTAGAACTAAGACCCAAGTTTGAAAGAAGAAAACCAACACCTGCCTGTTCTAGAATTTGTGGTGTATAGTAGAGGACTCCATTTATACCAGAAAACTGCATTTGATTCAAAGAGTAGATCGATAAATGTTGGTTTAGTTAGTAATATAGTTAATTAGCATCAAATATTGGTTAAAATTTGAAACAAAAAACATTGTAGATAGATCGACACTACAAACCTTTTTTATTTATTTATTACCTGCTGAAGAATTTGAAGTCCCACCCCTACAAACAATGCATGCTTCACCCCCGGTTCAAAAAGATCATTCCAACTTGGCCCTTTTGCAGCTGTTTCAGATGGATGAACCATAATGGGTCCAACTGGATGTTGATTCACAAGAGCAGCAGCTTGTACAGCCTCACCATTATTTGTTGGCATATCAACACCACCACCACCACCAAGTGAAACAACAGATCCGCGTCTAGATCCAGAACCACCTTCTTGGTGTAAATATATTCTCTTGAAACCACCTTCCTTCTTTCCATCTGGGCCCTCTTGTTCAGACCATTTCCAAGCTAACTGCCAACCACCACCAATTCCAGTACTCCCAACAGGTTCTCCTGTAGCATTCCCAGCTTGTAAAAGACTACTCTGTCTTATGTTTGAAAGACTGCCTTGGGCAGCAGGAGGAGGCATGTCCTTATCCATACTAGTTGTTTGACGTGAAATTAATGGACTGTGCAAATTGTCATCAGAATCACCGGCAGCAGCATCAGAAATATAGTCATCACCCTCTCTAGCAAGGCTTTCTTCATCCCAATCTTCATTTCTTGGTTGATTATTTCCGCCAATACTGAACATGCTTCCAAAGTGTGGAAAAAGAGTGCTTCCCATTCTTGTTTCCGGGACCTTCTCGTGGACACTACCAAATAAGGTCACCAAAGGGTCCACTAGACCACTCGGATTTGCCATGCTTCCTTTCCTAGATATAAGGCCAACAGAACTTTGTCCGGTGACAGGTCTAGCAACCCAAGATTGGCCATGTTCAGTCCCATACAATTTTACATGATCTTTACTTATAGATGGATCCTCTTCATCAGCTAATTCATTAGCTGGACCTATCATGTACTCTTCTATGGATGTATCACCCCCGACTCCAAGACCCTCAACCAGTAAAGCCATCTCACCTATTTATGCATGCTCAAAGACAATTATTATAATCAAAACCATGCATATATGCATGTACAAAATCATAAATTAATTAATAAAAAACAAAACTAACCAGCAACATCTTCGCATCCACGAAGGCCTTGTAAAACTTGTTTAGCCTCAAGCATTCGACCTTTACTAACAAGCCATCTTGGAGACTCCGGCAATAACAATAGTGTTAGTGCAAAATAAATAAGAGAGGGGATTGAAAGAATACCCAACATGAGTCTCCAGCTTGGTGTCTTGGTTAGTGACATCCCAAACACCATACAGTAAGATAAAAACATACCAGCAGAACCAGTGAATTGTGGAAGTGTATTAAGTGATCCCCTAATCTCAGGAGGAGCTATCTCAGATATATAAAGAGGTACCAAGGTAACTGCCAAACCAATTCCCAAGCCATCTAAAAGTCTTGCAAATAGTAGTATATAAACATTTGGTGACCAAAACATGACAAGAGAACTAACAAAATAAAGGAGGGAAGAGATAATCAGCATAGGGCGTCGTCCAAACAAGTCTGATAGGGCTCCAGAGCATGTAGTAACCACGGTGGCTCCAATAAGTGACATAGCTACAATTAGACCTTCAACTGTGGGTTCACTTTCTAATTGAAATTCCCTCTTTATGTATAAAATAGACCCTACGTACGTACACAAAATAAAGAAAGAAACCTGGTAAGATGATCAGCCGATTTGAATACATCAAATTTAGAGGGAAACATTACAAACCTGCAATAGTTGCATTATCCCATCCTTGCAATAAATTTCCAATAGCAGCGGCAACAGCAACGATAACAGCTCCACTCATTGTTTCAAATAGTTTCGCAATCAATCAGCTAGCCTAAAAGAACAAATTATAAGGTCGTTGTAATAACATACACATTTAGGGTCCTATATCTTAACTATGTTGAATATGAATCACAAATAGAGAGCAAAAATCCAATCCAAATATTCCATTTGCATACCTAATTGACACGACAACTAGGTTTTGAGCGTCAATAGTAATTTCTGATGTAGAAAAAGACATGGATCACTCAATCATTGGAACTTGTGTAGGAAGGATGATGAGATCATGAGGGTGAGCTCCTTCCTTCTTTTTTGGTTATTTTATGCTTTCTTCTTTCTTATAAAAATATATATTGATAATAAAAATAAAAATGTAGTAATAATAATAATAATACTAGAGTGCATGCATGCAGTGCTAAGACAATGAAAGGCGTATAGGAAACTAGACGAGTAAGCGATCCTATTTGTCGGGTTGAAAAGTAGCAAAACAAGTAAGGAAATAAAATGTAGCTCCCTGTTTTTTTGCAATAGAGCCTCGCTAGTGGACACTTGCTCCTTATTGCTCTCTCACCCATTGCGGAATTCTGTTATATTATGTATGAAACAAACATGTAAAACAATCATTAAGACAACACATTTAAGGCTTCCATAAAAATAGTAAAACAAATTAATTTTCATATAGGAAGCCAAAAACACCCCTAATAGAGCAGAAACATACAACAAATTACATGATGTTGTGGCAATCTCATGCTTTCTATCACTTGAAAAAAAAATTGTATATTTTCTTTTGTATCATATGAAGCGTTCTTGCCGGAAAAAATCTCTGATTTTTGCATGTTGATTGCTTGACCTAGTGCTTCCTCATATTTTTATAAGGGCATCCATCAACACCGTGGCTTCTCTTTCTTCAGCCCTGCAAATAATAGGTGTGTTAGTGGTGGTGCTCCCCGACACACTTTGACCCCATGAATTTCTCCACAAGAATCTAATCATTTCAATAATATTGAGAGACCCCTCCACACACACACACACAGATATATATATATATATATATATATATATATATATATATATATATATATATATATATATATATATATATATATATATATATATATATATGAAAAGGTAAGGAGATAAATGATCCCCTTATCGAAGTCCTCTACCCGATGAATGCAAACCAACATCCTCTCCATTAACTTGCACATGATACCGCACAGTCTCCATACACACTCCCATCCAATGGACCAAATTCATATGATTTTCTCATGATAACCCATTCTCCTGATCATGTTTTTCACATAACTCCAGTTGACTCTATATCCCACAATAAAGCCACCTCTCCTACTCTTCCTCTCGTCTTGCACTATGATGTAAAATTTCTGACGCTACCATCACATTATTATCAAGTATAGATCTGTTTTCAACAAAAACTTATTGTTCATGAGAAATTCATTTTGGTAATAAAGCTTTCATTCTAAACGTTTAGAAATTCTAAACTTTTAAGCATGGTTAACCATTAATTTTAAATCATTAGTCTTGATAATTAAATACTCAGCCCCAAAATATAAGCAAAAGTGAATCAAAGAAATTTCATGTATTTGGTTAAAGATTTGGACCAAATATATTCCTTTTTGTTGACTAACTTTTGCTTATATTTTAGGACGATGGAGTATCATTTTACGAGTATAAATGTATAAGTTTTACTTTGTTTCTCTAACATTTTATTAAAACATTTATTGCATTCTTTTTATTTTATTGGTCTTAATTAATCATATGATGATTTCTTTGTGAGATTATGGTCATGCTAAACAGTGTTCCCGTAGAATTTGTTAAACATGCTAAAAAATAAAATTAAAGATAGACATATTGTTAAAAAGACAACTTTTTTATGTTTTTTAGATATTAAATGAACAAATTTTAAGATAAAATTTCTTTATTAATATATCTAACTAGTAATACCTCGTAAGCAACATTTAACTAGGCGTGTATGCGGGTTGGGTCGGATTTGGTCTAATTCGTTACTCAATCCGTTCAATATTCAATGGGTTGAGTTCATCGTCAAACCCGCACTTTCACCGTCATATCCGAACTAACCAACCCGGTTATTAATGGATTGGGTCGGGTTGGGTTCGCGTGTTGCTCATAAAATTAAAAATGTTTTTTTGATAGAATACACTTTTTTAAAATCTTCTAAAAAAACCCACTATAGTACAATTTAACACAATTGTGATGCATTTCTAACACTTAAATTAAATAAAACACCCTCATTTAAGTTCAAATAAAAATTCATCCTTAATCGTAACACTTAATAAACTAAACAATTAGGAAATTTTCAAAAAATACATCATTTTCATGATCGGGTTGGGTACACAGGTAGGCGGGTTCAAAAACTCAAATCAAATACTCGAACCGATTGCTTGTCGGTATGGTGGGTTGGGCCGGAGTCTACCCGCAAATGAATGGGTTCGGGTAAATAATTGGTTGGTTTGGATTGGATTCGCGGATTGACCCACACACATAAACACCCCTACGGTTTACATTTTCCATTTAAAATAGTATTTTAACATTAAAGTAATAATAATTATCCAGAGTTTGTCAATTGAAATAAATATCTGCTAAATAAATTGTGTTCATATAAGTGAATCATAGCAAGGCAAGAATCTATAGATGTCATATGTGAATTTGCTCTGCGAGATAAAACTTGGTATTCATTGTTATTCAATTTACAACAAATTCACATAAGACATCTATATTATATATTATACTAAATTTATGCAATTAGAGCATCAATATCCATTATACATTTTTTTTTAATAAAAAAAACGATATTCGTTCATTCCAATAATCGATAAAGTATATTAGATGCAAATACAAATTTAACATCGCTAAAAACAAAAAAGATGAATATGCGAACAAACTCACATCATCCATGTTAATAGCATACAATGGCAAAAATGCCTACAAATAATACGATAACCTTAAAGTCACCGGAATGTTCATGCTTCCGGATCTGCAACAATGATGCACAAATCATTGATTGAATCTTCAACTGATTGAAGTTGATATTTCAATATGAATCAAACGAACACCACAACAAGACGAAAAATCAAACACCGTACCAATGACAACCAACAACCCAACACCATACGCAGATGACGAAATTCCAACAAAAGAAAGAAACGAAAAGACCTAATATATGTGAAAATCACTTATTTAAATTAAAAACGAAGAAAGAAAGATGTTGATGGGGTGATTTTAGGCCAAAAATGACCTAAAACCACCCCTCACCAGTGAAGAATGAGGAAAAATGAAAATAGGGTCGGACGAAGCATTGAGACTTGAGAGGATCAATAGGTTGTGGGTGGTCCATTATACCTACTTATGTTCTTTAAATTGGTCCTATTTACTTTTTATATTAATTTAGGCTTCCCAATTATATAAACAACTCAACTATATTTTTTAAATATTCATACCACTCATAAAAAATTCCAAATTGGATCCCATTAAATTTAAATCTCACATTATATCCCACAAGTGCTTTATAAAATAGTTTGAAAGTTTTAATTTTGACCGAAGTTTCAAAGTTATCGAAATTTAAAGAAAAATGATTAATTACATAACCAAAAGTAGAAATCCCAAAAGTAAGTTATCGAAATTCTTAAAAACATTAAAATAAACATGTCTTAATATTACATAACCAAAACAAGTTGAACAACTAACGCTGACTACTCTCAGAAACATCAACAACAACAACAACAACCTCCGACTCAGGCAACAGAACACGGTAACCACCAGGGAATGGTATGATGTGCGGATGAGAATCGTAGTACCATCTGATGTATCCAGCAGCAGTGTCTGAAGGACGGGCAGCACAGCTACCAAGCATGCCGGGAGTCAGGACACGATCCATGTGCTGGAGCCAGTGCTGATCAATCTGTGCCACTGTGGTCAATGGATTAGCAGCGGCGTACATATGGCACAGAATGGTCTGGATGTACCCAAATTGCCGTAACACACGCTCAGGCAGATAGCTCACCCTGATAGGTCCACACCTAATCCAGCCGGAGTACAAAGCGATATCCTCAAATGACCAAACATCCCGGTGGTCTTCGTACGGAGTCCATGTGGTGTCATGCGGAAGCAACCGATCCATCATCTTCCGCATTTCCAACTAATTTGTCTGCCCTTTTGTCAGATCATATTTGCAAGCACGGGGCATTTCCTCCACATAGCTCTTCGACTTTGCACCGCCAATGTCCTTAAAGTGGTCGTAGACCCAAGCCTGAAAAAAAAAAAAAAGAAATACAGTATTTACATAAAGTTTATAAAAGTTTAAATAAAGGTTAAAAAATTTGTAAGCACGTAATGTAAATAGCGTAAAGGTTACCTGCAACAGTGCCATATACCCAGCCACATATTTGTAGTCGGGGACAACTGCGTTTGTTAACTCCCAGTATAGGAATGCCGGTGCAGCAGTTCCCCATGAATAGCTGTCAATCCGATCTAAATCAATGAAGAACTTTAGGTATGTGAGGTCCACATAGTTCTTGGCCTTGTCGGAGAAGATGGTGGTACCGACCAATAATAGCAGGAACCCTCTCAATAAGTAGCCCCTGTACCTCTCAAATGTATTTTTGTTTCCGTCGGTCTCAGCTCGATTCACAACCTTCACATAGTCTCTAATTAATCTCCTCAGATAAAGAAACCTCGCATGTGCTCATTTGGTGACCTTAACCTCTTTCTTAACATTAATTTCAGTTGACCCTAGGTATTCCATCCTCATCTTAATACCTTCGGCCTTTGTTGGGATACATGTATGATCCAACAATCGTCCCTGAATAGGGAGATGCAGAAGACAAGACACGTCATCCAGCGTGACTATCATCTCCCCATTTGGCATATGGAAGGTGTTGGTCTCCCCATGCTAGCTCTCAACAAAAGTTGGTCTCAATATAATAAAAAATTACTGTAAAGAAAAAAAAAGAAACAAATTAGTCAAAATAAATAAATAAAAAAAAAGGAAAAAAATTAAAAAATCTAGTTTTTTTTCTTCAAATAAAATCCATTTTTAAAATTAATATAAATATTTAAAATAAAATTTTATAATTTAATATTTTAATTAAATATATTAAAATACAATGGTGGTGGTCAACACCGGCGTGACCGGTCAACGCCGGAGCTTCGCCGCACCAGCCACTGCAGCTCCACTGGAAAATCCGGCATCACCGCCGTCCGCTGCCACTGATCGCCGGAGCTCCGCCGTGGATCGTCGGTGGTCCGACATTGACCGGCCACCCACCACCACATGAATTTATCATTTATTAATTTTTTTTTCTTGACAGCCATACCTGCTTTTTTATTTAAAAAAAATAATCTGTGTTTGGGTTGGACTTACCAAAAAGGGGAAAAAATGGAGATTTGGGCTTTTCAAAATAGAGTTTAATTGTTGTGCACTGTCGGTGGTAAGATTTTTTACACATACATCCAATAATGTGTTGCCACATCATTTAATGAATGTGACACATCATGTGTTTTTAATTATCATACATGATGTGTCCGTATATTATTTGACGCGTGTGTAAAATAACTTTGTACTGAGGGTGCATAGAAATTAAATTGTTCAAAATAATATTTGTCTTTGGGTTCTTTTACTTTTTACACCATTTCATTAAATAAAAGAAAAAAAATTTGTTTTAAAAATAAGAAATAATCTATTTAATTAATAAATAAATATGCTATTAAAAAATAAAAATAATTTAGTAGATGGATTGGATGGATAATTTAGTAGAAATTTGTTAATGGATTACTTTGATCCATCCATTAACAATTCAATCCAAATCCATCTATTTTGACACCCATACTCCGGCCTCATATGTAAGTAAACATAGCTGTTTTAAGATTCATCGAAAAATGATGTATTTGATCTATATTTTAAACTAAATACATCTATTTTTCAATCAATACTTTGCTTACATAAGTTGGAGAGAGAGAATAGGTCATCATTATTGTGTTTGCAGTTTTAACCCCTTTCGCTAAAAAAGAAAAGTAAAGAAGAAACCAGATTTACAGAAACACCTACAAGGAAGCAGCTGCAACTACGAGAGAGCGTTCGCAGAGGAAGTGCTTCTCTCATTCTGGATTGTTTGTTTCGTGGTAGTAGTTGGGCGCAGGAAACTTTGCGAAAACAGTACTGTTCTTTCCATTTTTTATAATTGAGTTATGAAATCCATTCCTATTATGTTTTATATTTGTTATTACTTTATTATCTCATCAGTTCAGTAGTTTAGCAATCGGTATTTTGGTCGATCTTTTCTCTTGTTTTATTATTTTATATAGGCCACTACATTTGACTGATTGATAGGATTTGTATACATTTTGTTAGGGTTTGTTTTTTTTTTTTTTTTGTATTCAGTGTGAGTGATTTCTTAGGTATTTTGGTTGGTCATTTCACTCTTTCTAAACAGTTTCTTGTTTTCAAGGTAATTTTATCAGTATGATTCAACCTTGACAAATAGAAAGACTGCAGAGTGAGTATGGATGTCAGTGGCAATTCTCTTCCGTCTGCACCTGATGGGGTAAAGAGAAAAGTATGCTATTTCTATGATCCAGATGTTGGTAATTATTATTATGGGCAAGGTCATCCCATGAAGCCACATCGTATCCGGATGACACATGCCCTTCTTGCCCACTATGGCTTGCTTCAGCACATGCAGGTTCACAAGCCTTTTCCTGCTAGAGACAGGGACCTTTGCCGTTTTCATGCTGATGATTATGTTGCATTTCTTCGAAGCATAACCCCTGAAACACAACAGGATCATATGAGACAACTCAAACGCTTTAATGTTGGTGAAGATTGTCCTGTCTTTGATGGTCTATACTCTTTCTGTCAAACTTATGCCGGAGGTTCAGTTGGTGGTGCTGTCAAGTTGAATCATGATCAATGTGACATTGCTGTCAACTGGGCTGGTGGGCTGCATCATGCCAAAAAGTGTGAGGCCTCTGGATTTTGCTACGTTAATGATATAGTCCTTGCAATCTTAGAACTTCTTAAACAGCACGAGGTTTGTCTATCTGCAAAATTCCTTTTGGTTTAATTTTTTCTTCATACTTCAGAGCGATATTCATTTTGTGGGATTGATTTTTGGTAAGTGGATAAGTTAATAACGAGGAAGTGTAGCTCAGATTTGCATGCTATATACGAGAATAAAAGAGTCTTTCTCTCTTTGATATTATTCTCTATTAGATCCTTCTGGAAACTCATTCACAGGGGCAAGGCTAAATTTAATGAAAACACAAACCACTTAAAGTTCTCCAAAAATGTTACTTTTATTGAAAACTCCTTTCATTGTCTATGATCAATTACAACATGAAGTCATTGTTAGTATCTTTTACCACACTAACATTATTCAGGTTAGCATTAATGCATTTGACTTCTCATAATGAACAAAGAGATGAATGAGAGTGTACAGTACAACTGAGCAAGAACATTGAACAGATGTGCTGCAAATGTGATGCTGCAGCTTTCTTTTAGGGTTTTCCACCCATTGGCCTAACTTTTCATGGTCATGTTTTTTTAAAATAATATTTTTGGTGGATATTTCTTCCATGGCTGCCATCGGTGCCTATGGTGCCCTGTGAATGGTGGCTGCCATGGCCCTACATGAAGAACCATCCACACTGCTCACCTCCTAGAATCCTCCACGCTATGGTGGGAATTTAACCACACTGCTTCTATGTTTAGGTAGTTGCATGCATGTAAGTTTTGAACTAAATTTATTGCTTATAGAGAAAACATACTTTGACAGAGAAACGAAAGAGAAGCTACCAAACTATTTAGTTTCAACTCATAAAGCAATTGGAATTTAACCATTAAAAGTGTTGCCTCAATTTGGTACCATACTATTTAAAAAAGAAAGAATGGACACCTATTTGTATTTCTCTACAATGATTTTGTTTGTTCAATCAGTGACCGACATATGTGACTACAGAACTGCCTACTCATATTCAATAGATATAAAATAATTAGAGGATTGTTGTTTTATCGTGTTAATTGTACAATTTTATATTTTCCGAAGAACGGGACATCTAGTTAAGCCTGTTTTTTGAGCAGTAGTGAAAATGAGTTGCATTTAGTTATGTAGCACACATACAACAAGCCAAAAACCATTTATGAGGTTTATTATGGATTAAAAAATTACTCGATAATGGCATATTAGTCTTTATCGCTCGATGATTTTGCTCAAAACCAAATCAATGTTGTTGCACCAATTGGTAGAATCCTATACTTTATGCTCATCTAGGTGCTAAAGCTTGAGCTTTAGTCACTGGAATGTTCAGAAACATCAAGAGTGCATAAACCGTAGAAAGTTGATTTGGGTGGTGAAAGTGTTAATGTTTTGAACTTCTCAAGTGTGTTTGCATACCGTTGTTTCAGTTCATTTTTTTAAAATGCTAGTGTTACATTTGTTGCAGCGTGTTCTGTATGTGGACATCGATATCCACCATGGAGATGGTGTAGAGGAAGCTTTCTACACTACTGACAGAGTCATGACTGTTTCTTTCCATAAATTTGGTGATTATTTTCCTGGTACCGGCGATTTGCGTGATATTGGATATGGAAAGGGAAAATACTACTCTCTTAATGTCCCACTTGACGACGGCATTGATGATGAGAGTTATCATTTGTTGTTCAAACCTTTAATCGGCAAAGTAATGGAAGTCTTTAGGCCCGGTGCAGTAGTTCTCCAGTGTGGTGCAGACTCTTTATCTGGAGACAGGTTGGGATGTTTTAATCTTTCAATTAGGGGTCATGCAGAGTGTGTCAGATACATGAGATCATTCAATGTTCCACTCTTGCTACTAGGTGGCGGCGGCTACACCATTCGGAATGTTGCTCGCTGTTGGTGCTATGAGGTAAAACATTGTTTGTCATTTATTTAATGTGAGGTCACTAATATAAGCTAGCTTGGTCTATTTATAGGGTTACCAGACACCTGAGTCAGGGTGCCAAAAGAATCCAAGTTGAGAGAGATAAATTGAACAAGTATGGACGTCCCCTATTGGGATGTACTATATCTAGTGAAATTATAATAATGAAATTTCAACATTTTCTACATCTTTTGTGTTAATTATAAAAAATGCTGAACATGAAGTAACTCATTATGTAAAACAAGTAATGATGTTCAAGAAGTCACTCATTGTTTCCTTTTACTAGTCTTGGATTATAAAATATAAACTGAGATATTATTAAAGCCTCTCAATATGCAATGTGACTTGTCATGTAATTATATCTCACTTCTCAGTTTGTTCATCGTTTTCTAATACTTGTTTATAATTAAGTTATTCTTCTGTATAGACTTTCATCCAAGTACATAAAATTTTATGTGTTATTTGTTAAGGCAGACAGGGGTTGCTCTTGGAATAGAAGTTGATGACAAAATGCCAGAGCATGAGTATTATGAATATTTCGGTCCAGATTATACCCTTCATGTTGCCCCAAGTAACATGGAAAACAAAAATACTCGACATTTACTTGATAATATCCGATCCAAGCTACTTGAGAATCTTTCAAAGCTTCAGCATGCTCCCAGCGTTCAATTTCAGGAAAGGCCTCCTGATTCTGATCTCGGAGAGGTAAATTATTTAACTATTTTTTTCCCAGTTCTTTTTTTTTTCGAAACGGCCAAAGTTAGTGATTAATTTTTCTCCTTCACAAAAGTTTGAGCGCGGGTTCTCCAATTCCTTTAACTCTTTGTTCAAACTAGTTGAGCTTCCCCCACCCACCAATTGTTATGTTTATTTCACACATGCTTGTTTTCAGCAAAAGATAAGAGCCTATTTTGTGCAAATACGTTCTGTTCTTATTTTCTTTGTTTCCTGTTTTCTTAATCACTTTTTTTGTTTGTTGATTAAATGGAGGGACTAAGCCCAAAAGAAAGGTGTTCAAAATAACTTTAGTTTTCATTGATTCTTATAAAAATATTTGAATACAGGAAAACAAAACAGAATAGCATTTTTTACTTAAAAGTGAAATGGAGAAATAATAACAGAATATGTTTGCAAAGCAAACTGGCCCTCAGAATTTCTTTTAGAAAGCACTTATGTTTAAGCTAACCACATATAGGGATTGAAAAAAGAATTTTTATTTTAACTGTATCCGATGCAAAAGAGAAACTATTAATAAAGATCTAGTGATTAATGAGTTGGATAGAAATATGGTATATGATAGAACATTATGGCATCGTCTGATATATGCAGTCGACCCCACTTAGTGGGATAATGCTTGGTTGTTGTTGTATCCGATGCAGTAGGAGCTACTTGAATACTTTACAAAAAAAAACATCTCTAAACCAAAGCTAACGACTCCTTCAGAGAATAATTCTGTGTCAATAGTCCTATACTCAGGTGTAATGCGACTAACTGCTCTTCCCTCACCTTCCTTACTCCTTAATCCCCTTAATGGAATACCCCACTTTTTCTTCTACACTACTCGACACATCACTAACTCTCCTTTGGTCCCACCTTGATCCTAGAATTATATGATAGGAACCAAATTAAATAGAACCGAATGGTATTTACCAATGTTTTAAAAACCAGACCGGAGAACAAACCAGTGAGAGCTTCGGGTCACAGTTCAACTGTGGTTGAACCGGATTATTAATAAATAGATAAATTATTAAAAATAAATATGTTCACAAAAAAAGCTATTTTTTCACTAAGCCCAATAATAACTAGCAAAATGAAAAAGAGGCCCAATAAGGCTCACACTTTCACAAGCCCAAAATTAAAGAAACCCTGAAACATAAGAGACAGAAGGTGATGTTAGCAGCTTATGTGGCTATGAGGTTTATGTTTGACTCACACACACAGCCTTCCTACTTCAATTCGTGTCCTTTTTGTTTAATATCTAAGAAATCAAGGTTACAACTTACAAATAGTAAGATCAAGATGTGGAGTCCATCTTTCAAGGGTGGAACTGGTTTGGGGGAGCTTCTGCTACCAACAAATATACAAAGATGTGAATCTATCTATCCTTTTCTAATAGAAAACATGATAATCACAAAAAGGAATAACACAAATGAATGGATAAAGGAATTGTATTATTGAGGGTATCATAAACTCAGGTAGGAATTGAAATTTCAAAGCTGCCGAGAGCCATATGCTCCTACAGAGAATCTAGAGCTCTCTTCCTAACAAACTTCTAACAACTTTCTGGAAAATCCTCCCCTCACTCCCCTTTCCTTACATAATGCATATTCCCCTTTCTTTCGCTCAATCTGTTGCACCTACTGCCACCTCAGCACGGCCTTTGATTTTCTTACTCTCCACACTTTGGGCTTTGTGTTCATTTCCACATCTAAGCCCACTTCTCTATCATTTTCTCTCCCTCCAAACTGCTTCATCTCCTTCTCCTCCCTCTCCTCCCTCCGGTCTGCTTTTTCCTCGGCGATTGATAAGTTTCTTGCGAAAATAATTCTGTGATTTTTTTTTTTACCAAGTGGTTTTCTAAAAGCGGTACCGGTTTAACGGTTCGTCCAATTTTCATCTGGTTTCAACTGTTTTTTAGTGGTTTATCTGGCCAGCGGTTTTCAAGGCCTAACTGGACCAGACTCATTCCTGGTTCACGGTTCAACTGGTTGGTCCGTTTTTAAAAACATTGGTATTTATACTGCGATTTTCCCTAACTTTTCCTTACTATTTTATGACTTTCACCATCCTGTTTGAACTCGTTCCCTATTCGCAATTCTCCAGGAAGTTGAAGATCATGATGATAGAGACGAGCATTGGGATCCAGACTCTGAGATGGATGTTGATGTTGAACGGTATTTTACTTTATAACTGTATACTAAATTTACTTATAATTATGTATCATATGATCACTGTGTCCTTTACCTCATTTATCAGCGATATTCTCCCAAGCAAAGTAAAGAGAGAAATTGTTGAACCTCAGCTCAATGATCTGGTATGCGTATTTATCTTTTGAAGTATTTTATTACTAAAGAGTCTAATATTTGTAGAATATATGATTTGTGTTCTTAGGAATTGTATATAAATCTACTGGCCTTAACAACATTTTCAGACAAATATTTAGAATTAAATTTGATATACTCTTGGTTACTTTAATGTTACAATCATACGTATTTATCGATTAACAAATCAATAGTACGTTCCTTTGTCGGTGAACTCTTCAAATAAATTAATCATTATCCTGTAGGAAATTCATCTGGCCTATTAATATCAAAACCCCACATAATTTTTTTGCTGTGCTCAGTCCCATTTAATTTTGTTCATTTTTTAATCTTTTACAATTACTGTTAGAGAGAAGGGAAAGGGGAAAGCCCTGTCAGAAGAGAGAAGAAATACTAATATCCTTCCTTCGCAAATACTCCCCTCGATAGCAGTCTGTCATTTTAAAGGTTACAGATAATGAGAATCCTTCTCAAACTCTATGACTGATGAGCATAATGTTTTGCAAAAATGCATTTATGGCTTCTAACTTTAAAAAGATGAAATAGTCCAAATCTTTATCCATATCATCACTCCCGTCCTCAACCTTGAGCTTGTCTATTGAGAACAACCCAAGTCCCCCATAGAAAAGATATAAGGCCTGTTAATTGTTTATAAAGTGAGACACCTCTTGCCTTACAAGCTGGTATTGTAAGAATAAATTAGGCCCAATATCAAAACCTGATACGGTATTGTAAGAATTAAAAAGTAAATCAAATTTGGCTAATTCCAATTTCCAAAGTTTGATTGAACCAAGGTCAAGGAGTATGTGAGGCATTCATATTGACCAACTGAGCTTCGCAAACATCTATGATGAATTTGTCATGTTATATATATTTATAACTAAATTTACTTTTTGTGGCATTTTTGTCCCAATTTTTTTGACCTAAAGCCCTAGTTTGACCTTACCATGTATATACACACACCAAACCCAATAGTGCTGGTCATGAGGGGGTTGTATTGGGAAAAACTGAAGTCCCACATAGAAAAGAGATATGGCCTGATAAGATTTATAAAGAGAGACACCCTCACCTTATAAGTTGCTGGGCATAAGGGGGTTGTATTGGGAAAAACCGAAGTCCCGCATAGAAAAGAGATAAGCCCTGATAAGATTTATAAAGAGACGCACCCTCACCTTAGAAGTCGGTTTTCTAAGTATGAGTTTGGCCCAATATAAAAACCTAATAGTCTTTGTTGAAATAGAAAATAATAGAGAACACAAGAGGCATTGGTGAAAACCGTGTGTATTTGAGCATCACGGACATTCCATTATATAATACTAAGAGCATTAATTACAAGGGAATATTACTATGGAATATGCTATGCTAAGAATACTCTAGAATATATTTACAATAATATTAAATATCAACACTCCCCCTCAAGCTGGAGCATATAAGTCAAATGCACCAAGCTTGCCACATATGTAGTTGATTCTAGGACCTCGCAGTGATTTTGTAAAGACATCTGCCAATTGATCATTAGAATTGACAAAGCTCGTGACAATGTCGCCTGATTCGATCTTCTCTCTGACAAAATGACAGTCTATCTCAATATGTTTGGTCCTCTCATGAAAAACTGGGTTTGAGGCAATGTGCAGTGCAGCCTGATTATCACAGATAAGTGTCATTGGTCTAACATTTTGAAATTGAAGTTCTTTGAGTAACTGTTTCAACCAAATCAGCTCACATGTTACTAGTGCCATGGCTCTATATTCTGCCTCGGCACTTGATCTTGCTACTACATTTTGTTTCTTACTCTTCCAAGATATCAAGTTTCCTCCAACAAGTACACAATACCCAGAAGTTGATCGTCTATCAATGGGTGAGCCTGCCCAATCAGCATCTGAGTAACCAACTATCTGAGTATGACCTCTATCTTCATAAATGAGACCTTTTCCTGGAGCACCTTTGATGTATTTCAGAATCCGGATTACAACATCCATGTGTTCTTGGCAAGGAGAATTTAAGAACTGACTTACAACACTGACTGCAAATGAAATGTCTGGACGAGTGACTGTGAGATAATTCAATTTTCCAACCAATCTCTTATATCTCCCTGAATCTGATAGAGGCTCCCCCTGATTAGGTAGAAGCTTGACATTTGGATCCATAGGAGTATCAACAGGCTTTGCATTCAATAAACCTGTTTCTTCAAGGATATCCATAGCATATTTTCGTTGTGAGATCACAATACCATCCTTAGATTGAGCTACCTCAATGCCCAAAAAATACCGGAGTTTACCAAGGTCTTTAGTCTGAAACTGATTCGAGAGATATTGTTTTAACTGAAGTATTCCCTGCTGATCACTACCAGTTATGACAATATCATCTACATAAACAATCAGATAAATGCATCCTTCAACAGAGTGACGATAAAAAACAGAATGGTCAGCTTCACTACGAATCATGCCAAATTGTTGGACTACAGTACTGAATCTGCCAAACCAAGCTCGAGGAGACTGTTTAAGACCATAAAGAGACCTGTGTAACCTACAAACCATATTAGATGACTCCCCCTGAGCAACAAACCCAGGTGGTTGCTCCATATACACTTCCTCTTCAAGATCGCCATGTAAAAATGCATTTTTAATGTCAAGCTGATGGAGAGGCCAATGCTGAATGGCTGCAATGGAGAGAAAAAGTCTAACTGAGGCCATTTTGGCTACAGGTGAAAAAGTGTCGCTATAATCCAACCCAAAAATCTGAGTATAGCCTTTGGCCACTAAGCGAGCCTTAAATCGATCAATCTTACCATCCGGGCCAACCTTCACCGTATATATCCAACGACAACCTACCAAAGACTTTCCAGGGGGTAGAGGAACCAGTTCCCAAGTACCACTGCTTTGGAGAGCACACATCTCGTCAATCATTGCTTGCCTCCACTCAGGGTGGGATAATGCTTCACCTGTGGATTTAGGAATAGAAACAGACGACAAAGATGACAAGCAAGTGTAATGTAAAGGGGAAAGACGACTGTAACACAAATCTATATAGTGTGGAGACGGGTTACGTGTTGAACGATTACCTTTACGGATTACAGGGGGCAGACTAGGCTCAGGTTGCGGGACCGGATCCGGTGACGGCGATGGCGTTGGCGGTGAGTCTTCAACAGCCTCTGGAATAGGTACAACAGAGGGTCGTGGACGACGCTGATATGTTTGTAGTGGTTTCGAAGCTGGAGGGTCAACCAGAGGTGTATCTGGTGGAACAGATGGACAAGGCTCAAGAGGAACAATGGTAACTTCTTGGATGGGTTCAAGATTAATTTCTTGAAGGGGTTCATGAGTCATGGTATTTGGCTCAAAGTATGGGACAGACTCAAAGAAGGTAACATCGGCCGATACGAGGTATCGTTGTAATGTAGGAGAATAACAACGATAACCTTTTTGTGACCGATGATAACCAAGAAAGACGCACTTTAGTGATCGGGCGGACAGTTTGTCGAGTCCAGGGGAGAGATTGTGAACAAAACATGTGGACCCGAAGACACGAGGAGGCAGCGGGTGAAGATGGGAATTGGGAAAAAGAACAGAATGAGGGATATTGCCATCAAGGACAGAAGATGGCATGCGATTTATGAGGTAACATGCCGTTAAGACAGCATCCCCCCAAAAGCGAAATGGAACATTACCATGAAGAAGTAGGGTCCGTGTGGTTTCAATGAGATGCCGATTTTTGCGTTCTGCCACCCCATTTTGTTGAGGTGTATGAGGACATGATGTTTGGTGGAGAATACCATTTGAAACCATAAAATTTTGAAATTGATGTGACAAATATTCACTAGCGTTATCACTTCTTAAAGTACGAATAGACACACCAAATTGAGTTTTGATTTCTTGATAAAACTGCTCAAAGATAGAAAATAACTCGGATCTATTTTTCATTAAAAATATCCAGGTACAACGAGAAAAATCATCAATAAAAGTAACAAAATATTTTGATTGTAAAGTAGACATGGTACGAGATGGACCCCAAACATCGGAGTGAACTAAAGCAAAAGGGGACGAAGCCCGTTTATTGACTCGATCGGGAAAGTTACTACGAGTGTGTTTCCCTAACTGACATGACTCACAATGTAAACTAGACAACTTAGATAAACTTGGCACCAACTTCTGAAGTTTGGGAAGACTTGGATGTCCCAACTGAGCATGAATGGTAAGTGAGGAATCTGTGGCGGAGCATGTTTTGGAAGACAAAGATAGGTAGTAAAGGCCTTGAGACTCACATCCGACGCCAATCGTTCGTCCCGAACTTCGATCCTGCAAGGTAACATTATTATTAGTGAAAGTAACGATACAATCAAGAGAACGAGTTAGACGATTGACTGAAAGTAGATTAAATGGACAACCAGGTACATAGAGAACAGAGTCAACTGAAATTGAAGGTAGAATTTGGACAGTACCAATCCCTTGGGATTGAGTTTGAGAACCATTTGCAGAAGTTATACTGGGTAAGAAACCAGATGTAGAGAGAGAAGAGAAAAGACCTTTATTACCGGTAACATGATCAGACGCACCAGAATCAAGAACCCAAGGACCGAGAGATGATTGAGAGAGGCAAACAGATGAATTACCAGTGTGTGCAACCGAAGCAGTAGAACCGGAGTCCTGGTTACTCTGACACCACCTGAGGAAATCTTCATAGCTTGCCGTAGAGCCTTGGGAAGAAGGCTTGGTCTGAATGATGCGAGACTGATTAGTGTGAGTCATATTAACCCGACGTCGAGGAGGTTTGCCATGCAACACCCAACAATCATCAATATCATGTCCAGTTTGGTTACAATGCGTACACTTAGAATTGGAACGTGGTTTATAATTGGATGGCCCTCCTCGGTATCGATTCTTGTTATTTCCATATGATGCAAGGGCAGCAGTATCACCTGGTGCAGGGGTGATAGTAGGCTCAAGTGAATGTTTGGCAGGTACTCGAAGAAGCATAGCAGTTGCTGTAGACATATCCGGAACAGTTGCAGAACCCAAAATCTGATCACGAATGGCAGAGTACTCTTCTGGTAAGCCATAAAGGGCAAGGAGCATGAAGAAGGTGCTACGTTGGTCACGTTCCTTCTCCTGTTCAGTTGTAGTGCTTGCAGCAGGAGGGAGAAGCTCATTAAAATCATGAAGTGCAGAATGAACATTACCAAGATATGTCGACATAGAGCCTTCTATCTTTTTCGAAGTAATGATATTCATCAATTTGTGACAAACTCCATAAAGACGCTGAGTGTCATTAGTGTAAAGTTTCTTAGCCTGATTCCAAACGGATTCACACGTGATATGAGGACGGAAGATCGGTTTGATATCAGGGTGAAGTGTCGATTTGGTAACACTACACAACTGAGCATCAATCTGTTCCCATTTTGGTTTCTCGGCTGTAGCAATCGAATCGGACTTTGTAGTGAGATGGTCCTTGTAACCTTGCCCAGTAACCCATAATTTGATATCGGCGGCCCAACTATCGTAATTTGAACCGTTCAGTTTCTCTGTAGAGAGAGGAGATGTAACGTAGTTGGTAAAAATACTCTTGGAACCATCAGAAGTTTTATCAGCAGCCATTGTAATCCAGAAGTAGTAAACGCCACGCACTTCGGTATAAATATGGGCTGTTTGTGAAGGAACACGTATTTCGATCGATCAAAACTGAAAACTGAGATCGGATATGGAACCAGAACGAAGAGACGAGTCCGGCGATCCAAACGGCGGCCTGAACGGCGGCCGGACGCGCTGTCACGCGCGGTTACGGCGGAGGCGCGTGGGCGAACGCGCCGGTGAGAAAGACGGCGCGTGTGAGCGCGTGACGGCGAGGTTGCTGACGCGGTTTTGGGGACAGGCCGGATCGGGGATTGCGATTCGGATGGTGGGGTTGTTTGCCGGAAAAGTCGTCGGAATGGGCGGCGGCTGTGGTGGCAGTGGCGGGAGGGGATGAAAATTGACTGAAAAATTGCCGGAATAATCACGGCAGCAAATAAGGGACAAACTGTTTTGCCGGAAAAAAAAATTTCAACGGAGGACAGTGGGTCCCCCGGTTAAGCACGGTGTAGGGTTGCCTCTTAATAGGCTCTGATACCATCTTAGAAATGAGTATTGGGCCTAACTCATCCTCACAAAACCGGCTTGTAAGGTGAGGATTGCCTCTAGTTTATAAACACTTAGTCAGGCCATCTCTCAACCGATGTGGGACTTCTTAACACACCCCCTCGCGTCCAGCGCTATTGGGCTTGGTACGCGGATATAAATGGTAGGTGACCCGATATCGGGTGGCCCAACGGATCTTGGAGAGGCTCTGATACCATGTTGAAATAGAAAATAATAGAGAACACAAGAGGCATTGGTGAAAACCGTGTGTATTTGAGCATCACGGACATTCCATTATATAATACTAAGAGCATTAATTACAAGGGAATATTACTATGGAATATGCTATGCTAAGAATACTCTAGAATATATTTACAATAATATTAAATATCAACAGTCTTCAAGCTCAAACATTGCATAAACTTCTTAGAAATTACCAATACCATTATGGATCACATGTCACATGACCTTCTGACCCAGATCTGTCATCGGAAACCTCCTCTTGTGTCATGGGTTCAAAAAGTGTATCAAGACCAAGCTCAAATATAGGAAACAGTGTTGGATCTTTGCACATGTGAACTCTATCAAATCGCTTTTTGTCAATGAAAGACAACTCCAAACCATCACCTAGTTGAATGAAAAGTTTGGATGGCCATCATTCTCTACAGTTTACAGCAGACATAATATACTTTCCTACTACGACACCCTTAATGTATGTAGCACCTGCCATGCTTAATTGGAAGGAAAGAAAAGGAGGGGGGATAAAGTTGAATCCACATGTTCTTGCCTTTCAGGCGAGCTGCGGCGGTTGTCTTGCTGACTACAAAAGCTTCAAACTCGGAGCGAGAGACACCTTTAATGGTTTTGGGATTGTCAGTAACAACGTACTTGCTTATCTTATTCTCTATACACTTCTCTTTCATAGCCTTCCTCGCCGCCTCTTCATTCGATAGTTTCAGCATAGTACTCAATCTTTGCTATTTTCCTGCATTCTCGCTGATTGATCCTTTAGTCACTCCTCAAATCGCTAAGGAAAGATTTGGTTTGAAGATATCTACACAAATGTGTATAGGATAATTCCATCTTCCAACTAATCTTTTTACCTTCCTGGACCTGAAGGTTGAATGCTTGATTTTGCACAAGTTTAGCATTTAGATCCATTGGAGTGTCAAGTGTCAACAACATTTGCAATGTTAGGGATATCCATAAAAGACAACGAAGACAAAGTATGATAATAGGCACAATATACCTTTATGAATGGGAAGATTAGAGTTAGAGGTAGAGCCAAAACAAGTGGAGAAGTAAGAGTCTGCAATAACCTCATGGGCAGGAAGAGCAACATATATGGAATTAAAAGACTAAGGGGGTGTCTGATAAAATTAAGCTAGCTGATAGCTGAAAAGTTAGTAAAATACAATTAAAGTGTTTGGTAAATTTAGCTGTTGTAAGTATAAAATGACATAAAAGTACATGGTTATTTTATGTGATTGGGTAGTTATTTTTGTGAGTGAGTAGTTTTTTTATTAAAAAAAAATAAAGAAATTAAAATAATAAGGTTAAAATTGGAATGAAAGGTAAAAAGCTATAACCTATAAGCTCAAACACTACTTGAAATAACATCTGAAAAAAGGCTATAATCTAGTGAAAAATACTTGTTACCAAACACCTCTAATTTTATGAAAGAAGCTTATAAGCTAATATAATAAGCTAGTTTATTTGTGTTACCAAACATACACTAAATCATTTTTTAGTTTGTGCCCAAATTGTTCCAATAGATCTAAACCTTTGATCATTGGTTGACGTTAACAAGATTCACATGTAGAGTTAATGGTATAATTCAAATACACTGATTAAATTGTATCTAGTGTGTTACTTCCTGTCAAGGAATGATCTCGAAGATGGGGGAAAATCTCAACCCAGGGTTGAGATTTCCGTGTACACATTGTATTATTTGAGAACTGTTTTGACATTAGAGTCTGGAGACACAATTATAGAGGCTCTGGCAGCAGCTTATGAGCAATTACTCTATGAATTACATTGTTATGTGCAATCCTCAGACTGCTAATATACTTTGTGCCTCTGTTGAAAATTATTATATTAATTTACGATACAATTCATAATGCTGGCTTGCCATGTCAGGAGGACCTGAAAAGAACTAGAGAGCACTCGAGGGCTTCCGATACTGCAGTAGTTGAAACAAGCGTGAAGGTGAATTTCATGACATAAAATACAGATGCATAAAAATTAAATGTATCACTACATTTTATTAGAAATGTGGTTGCTGTAACGTTGAAGCATTGAATTTGGTTCTTGCAGGCTTTAGATATTTGTTCTCAGCCAGTTGATGAAGATATTGTGAAAGATGAAGAGAATACTGTGAATGATTTGGCCAGAGAGTGATTGATGAATTGTTTATTTATTCAATGATCTTATTGTGATGTGGCATTTACCAAAATAACTGAGTCGTGACTGTTGCTTGGTTCCATACTTCCATTGTCATCATTGCTTACATGCCTAAGGCTAAATATCACATGACAAGTGGTTTCTTTTACCCTAGATATTACATTTTGTTCCGAAATAGTAAAAGTTATAATTAGGTTATAATGTGCTATTGAATGGGTTATATTTTCTTGCACTGATATTTCTGTGTCCGTTTATGTCTATCAAATAAGTTACATAAATGTGGAAAAATTCATAAAAGAAATTTGAAAAAAATGGAAAAAGAAAAATTTATTTTTTCTTCTTTCAAATCTTAAAGTATCCACGACATGACTTTGCTGATATTAGGAAATCTGTCTAACCATCTTCGGTTTGGGTCGTCTTTTTTAATCACAGTTTTTTTCTTCTCTACAATGCTTGAACTCGAGACCTTGCTTAAGAGATTTAAGTGATGCTTCGCACATATTAATGTAATATTAATGGTAAACAAAAAAAAAACTTTTTACGAATAGGTTTTTGTTCTTTTGTTGAGCAGTTTAAGTGAGAAAACCATTTTTCAATTTATTATTATTTGTCTGCAAGTTATGAATAGAATATTGTTGTTTTTTATTTATCATTTCACTAATGATATATATATAAACAACTTTCAAAATTCAAATACTCTCTGGTTTTTAAGAGGTTAGCATTTGAAATATATACTCCTACATTTGATTCTCTTATGATGATAAAAAATGGAAATTTGGCTACAGTAACAGAATTTTTTAAGGCAAAAAAAAGAAAAACTACGAAGTTCAATTCTTGAGATCGCGGCGGAGTGGAGTAGCCGCGACACGAAGTTCCTTACCTTAGTTGGATCTTGCTGGTGGCACCTAAACGGAAAAGGCAAGCAAGTCGAGGATTCCTTGAGCTGCTATCTCGATACCGATCCTTGAAACTTTATTCTGGACAATTATTGCGGTTATTCGACTGATACACAAACTACGAAAATCCCTCTTTTTCCTATCTCTATCTCACGTGGTGGAGCTAAGGATTTCATACCTTCTTTTTTTCTATCTTTCTTCTCGCCGACCAAGGCGAGGCGCTCTTAAGCCGTTTCAGGATGTCTGGCGAAAACGCCGCAGGCGCGAAGCGTGGTAGGGCCTGTGCCGAGGGAGCATAGCATAAGTAGGAAAGGGAGCCAGGACAGTGGAAGAACCAGGGGGCCGGGCCATTTGACGGAAATGGAAGGGCGCATAAAGCCTTTCTTTCATTCAAAAATAGGGCCCTGGTCGGTAACTTTTTCGGAAGTGAGTTTAAGTTTCTGCAACCGGTGTTGGCCCTTCTTTTATTATTTATTAGAGACTTCAGGTTATAAAAAGATTTCCTTCCTTTAAGGCTAGCTCAAATACCGATTCGAGGATTCTGGATGATTAAAGATCTTACTAGCAGGAGAAAAGCTTACCTTAGCTACGATTAAGTCATCACTATACGAATTTGAACTACGATCCCTTGGAGCAAAACACTTTTGAATTCGAGATGTTAGAAGGTGCAAAATCAATAGGTGCCGGAGCTGCTACAATTGCTTTAGCGGGCGTAGGAATAGAATTTACACACCATGTGTTTGCATAGAGAACTATAAAATACTTAGAGCGGGTCCACAAAATTTCGTAGTATTCTAGCTTGTCAGTGCCATTTTTTTATTGTTTTTACTGGACGATTGCGTTTAACGTCGCAACTAAGTAAAAAAACTGAAACTTAAACTTGGCCACAACGGCGTAGGAATATAACTTACGTGCCATTTTTTGCATAGAGTACTATAAAAATACATAGAGCGGGTCTACAAAATTTTGTAGCATTCGAACTTGTCAGTTCCTTTTTTTTTTATTGTTTTTACTCTATGAACGTGTTCAACGTCGTGACTAGTAAACAAAACTTAAACTTGGCCACAACGGCATAGGAATAAAATTTATGCGCCATTTTTTGCACAGATAACTATAAAAATACATAGAGCGGGTGTACAAAATTTCGTAGCATTCCGACTTGTCAGTTCTGTTTTTTATTGTTTTTACTCGACGAGCACGTTAAACGTTGCAACTAGGTAAAAAAATTGAAACTTAAATTTGGCCACAATGGCGTAGGAATATAATTTACTTCTTTAAGCCAACGGAGGTTCATACCCAAAATCCGCCAAGACGGATCCCACCGAAACAACAAACAAATGACAATTTCTCAACAATGTTAACTTTACTACAACAACAAGCAGAGAGACTCTCATACATAGAGCAAAACCGACAAACCACTCCTCAGATCGATGCCAAACAACCACGTCCAAAACAACATCAACAATACCCTCCAAGATGAAACCTCTTCTCAGTTATGCCAAACCGACCAGCACGACACCCAGGCCAACGCCATCGTAAACACGAATGGTAACAACCGTCATGTCAACAACGGAACTCAACCCATGAGACTAAACGACAATCGAAACGTGAACGGTCAAGGCAACAAGAATAACGGCAACAACGTGAATGACGGACACAAGGGCAAAAAACGAAACTCAAAGGACCCCACTTTTGACGACCACGGAAGCAACGATGACTATCCTTATGAAGACGGACGTGGAGGAAGTGAAGGGATTTAAGAGGAGTTTTTCAAAAATTTAATCCTCTTAGCGGAACAATCCCGATGAACGGATCTTGATTAAACCATTAATCACAAATCAAAAGAACACAAAACCACAAGTTTATGTGTTTACCTCTTGAAGTGCAAAACCTTTGAAGTAGAAACTGTTTCTGATCACGAGAAAAGCAAAGTAGCGATGCATCTACTCAGTCCACACGAACAGAACTTCTCCGATGACCGGTGCTAGCCAATTCAACTAGAGATTCAGAGAGAATATGGTTTAGAGAGCGGCGACTAGGTTTCACTTTATGAATCCCTACAAGAAAAAAGGAATTTAGTGGCGGTCAAATAGCAACAGTTTGCACCCAAACTGTCGCCGCCTACCCACTACAAAAAAAAAGAGGATTAACGACACAATGATAAGGTGGTTTAGAACCGCTGCTGCATGTTCCTAAGTAAAATTTTCATTCTCTCACTTATATATTTTTGTGATTCCCACAAGAAAGAAAGAACACGAGAAAGCGCTGAAATCCTTCTTCTCCAAACTGTTGCCGTCTCAAATCACGATGTCTTCTCCAAAACCCTTTCATCTCCAAATCGTCTTCTGCAAACCATCGTGAGAGTTCCAACTCGTCATATCTCCTGTTCATCTCCGTCGTGACCGAGTTCGAGACACCGATTGATACAAATCCCTTCGATTTCTACACATAGTTGCTTCCAATCTCTTCGATTTCGAAGCTCAAACCTTCAATCTATTTGATTCGCAGCCCAATCCTCCAATCCCTTTGATTGCGCTAATCAGATTGTAAGTACAATTTTTTTTAAAAGTAATTGAGAATTCCAATGTCAAAGAAAGATAAAGAATTTAATGAGTTATTTAGCTTGTGTGGTTTATTTAACACTTAAATCAAATTTGAAGTACGTATTTGAGTAGTCATTTCCTTTCATGTTGTGAGCTGTTATGTCGTATACATGAGATTGAGTTTATTTAACATATTACTGCTCTGAGAATAATATGAATTTGTACTGAGCATCTGCAATGCATGGGTGTTAATTGTAGAACTTATTGCATGTAAATAAGCATAGACTGTGGAGCTGTTTCTTGGTTGGTAACTTGTTTAATCAAATACCCTGTATTGCTACATATAAGGTATAGAATAGAAAGGAAAGTAAGGAGGGAAATAGAGCCATTGTAACTGAAATATATATCTAATTAATCTCGTCTAATTGACTAACTAATTCCTCTAATTGTTCCTAACTGACATCCACTCTTACTAACTACTCTTAAACATTCATTTCCCTTCTAAACCGTAGCATAATCTGGATGATTCATTGCTCAACAGTTCAATCATTGTTAATTTGTTACCCTTATTATTCTGATAAATATTGAATTTAAAGTTTTCAAAACACAAGTAGCTTGCACCTGAGCTTTATTTATGCTTCCACATAAAGTTTCTTGGTGTACCTTAAATTGAAAGTGCGGGCATTAGTGAATAAATATTCACAATTTTGGTAAGCTCAAATAGAACTATACCTGCATTTGTCTAAGGTAACCTCAAATACTCTTTTTTGTCCATTAACTTCTAAAATATAGTTTTTCTTTTATAATAATGTCTATTTTGTGATGAAGTTCCTTAATAAAGTTAGTAATATACAATTTTGTGTTTTAGCGGTTTCTTTATTCTTGCTACTAGAAAGCATTTTTTGTACTGGTGTTTATAATCCTCTTACTGATAGTGTGCATATAAGATATGGAAGATTAGTTCCTTGAATCAACAGTTTTGATTCATGAGGAGAATCATAAACACATGGCTGCATTTAAATTGCAGAAAGTATACAATAGTTTTTGCACGTGAGGAAGGCTGGCCGATTATGCAATTCTTATTGAACAAAGTGGGTACGTTATATTTACTTAATGTTGAGAAGTTTTGCACTCAATTGTACACAAATTTAATTTCATGTGTTTTAATTTCATGTGTTCACATAAGATGATAGAAGCAGTAATGCAAAATGCTGTAAAGGGAAAGGTTGAAAAGAGGGCTAGAATTAGCTGATTGAAATTATAAGTTGTTACTTTTTCTCATTGGTTTATTTTTAATTTTTGTTTATCATTATAGGTCAAGACTATTCGACAAGGTTATCTCTCGAAGCGTTCCTCAAACTTAAGGGGGACTGGAAAAGGAGGTTTTTTCGTTCTTGATAGCCGGGGAAAGTTGTATTACTACCGTAAACAATGCAGCAAACTATTTGTAAGTCTAATGTGAACAATAAGTTGGTTTATGAAGGACTTAAGTTGCCAATTGCCATATATACTTCTTTGTGGCAAATTTCACCATATATATTATCATGGCTAATCATCATTTGTAGGGGTCTAGTAGCCAACATTTTGGTCAGAGGAATAGTTTGGAGCTTGGTTTTGGACTTCTAAGTCGACAAAGAACTACACTTTGTAGGTTATTTTAATATATTTTTGCATAATGTTTTATCCATATAAAGACAGTGATTAAGCTTTATATATCCACTCCTTAATTAATTATGCTTGTTTGTGCAGACAAATAGTGCACTAGACCAAATGGACTGGATTGAAAAAATCACAGGTATTATTGCCTCTTTGCTGAGTTCTCAGATTCCTAAAATAGTAATCACACGTGGTTTGTTTCTAATTTTGTATGCTTGTATATGTCTAGTTTGTTGAATGAAGGATTGTTTCTAAGTGGATAAGAGGCTTGGAGTTCACCAATCTAATGTAGAACGTCTTCTGTGACATGGTTCAGGGGAAGGCACATGGTGCTATAATGTAGTGGAAGTTTCCTATCCGTATTGTTTATCATGGTGAGGTTTAAAAAGTTGTAATTAATTTCTGAGCGTTATGATTATAGTCAAGTTTTTTCTATGATTTTTCTTAATGGTTGTTTCTATTTTATTTAATTGAAGGCCAAATTGTGAAGGTGGTTTATATGACGACGATGTGCACGTACACGCGGTTGCAAGCATTAAAGTTTGCTTTGGAATTGGGGGATGTTTTTTTATAGAATTGGATCTCAAGGTATACCATGAGTAATTCAAGTGTGAAATTAGATGATCTATATAGTTGATTTTCTATATTGCTTTGTTGTCTAAGAGCTTGTAAGCATCTTGTTTGTTTTGCTACACTTTTTAATGTAATAGTTTTATGTTTAGTGTGTTAACTCAAAGCAATTTTGATGTAAACTTGTGATGTGAGTATCTCTTTCTACATGAATTGTGAGAATCAATTACTTGATATGTTTAGTAAAATAATGTGTGGGGATGTTGCGTGTTTTAGATTTTGTTATATTGATATTAATGGGAATCAAGAGTGTTAAATACACCATTTAAAAAAATTGTGGAAAAAACAAAACATTTAATTTTTTGGACAAAACTTACATGCATTTCTATACATGCATTTCTTACTTTTCCTCTCACAAAGAGGTAGTTTCTTTTATTAAAAAATAATTTTCTTTTATTTTTTCAAAATGAAAAAACACAAATAACCACCTCTTTGTGAGTGGAAAAGTAAGAAATGCATGTATGGAAATGCATGTAAGTTTTGTCCTAATTTTTTTTGTGGGAAACCAAAAAAAAAAAAAACGTTTTTTTTATTTAAAAAAATTCAAATAGCGGCGGTTATAACCGACGCTAAGAGCTTAAAAAACTTGAACAAATAATGACAAATAGCGACGGTTGGTAACAGCCGCGAAAATCAATTAAACCGACGCCAACATCCTTGCGGCGGTTATTCCGACGGTTCATGATAAACGCCGCTGTATGACCTAGCGACGCCTCTTGTTGCGGCGGACGCCCAACCGCTGCATTAAGCAATTAGCGACGGATTTAACCGACGCTAATGCTTATTTTGAACTGCCGTCGCTTTCCTTATTTCTTGTAGTGAATTAGGTTAAAGCTTACAAAACTTAATTACAAGGGTTCTATTTATAGAACCACTTGTGTGGTAATCAAGCCAAGCACTACACCGTACCTTACGGTGGACCGTATTTCTCTATTTTTATAAATTAAATAATAAGTCATACTTAATTATTTAATTACTAATAAGTCTTATTATTTCTCTCATCTATCTGTCATTTGTGTGTGACCCTATAGGTTCTCGTAACGTTGACAATAATATTAAATCACATATTTAATATTATAAACAGTGAGCGGTATCTAGCAACACATCACTGCTACCCAAGTGACGAGAATGTCATGTGATCTGACGAAACCTTTCCGTGATAACGATCGTGTGTATAATTACCCATTTGCCCTTATATCTATATTGAACACAAGGCATAGATCGTGTCACCCTTGTATGGTTCAATATTTTATTTCTTGATCCCAGAATATACTGAACAACGAATAAGCTCGATATCTCATATTGACTTAGTTCGGCGTGGCCACGCATTTTATCAGTCATATTCCATCAAGAGGCCTACAAATATTGCTCCTGTTATGTAGGAGGGGCAAATTCCATCTAGGTCACTCATGTCCCTCAACATGATTTGTGGAGTACCCATCAACCGACTTTATAGTCATCCTGTTACGGAAAATGTTTGAACGGCAACTAAGCACTCTACTCCACATCTAGGGTCCATAGTGGTTTCATGTCGAAGGGTAGTATACACCATTATCACTATGAGAATAACTTATGACACTTTTCATAACATACTATGTAGTATTCTCATGTCGGGTCAATCCAATATAAATATTACTCCTAATATTTATATCTATGTGAAGACTTGATATCTCATATTCATGACTCGTGAGATGAGGTCATCGGTCTACTCACATAATAGTCTCTATGTCTTATCGTTATCCCACATCACAGTAAAACTTGACTATGGATACTTTAAGAATAGTGTCCTTATGTTTAATGGAGTCTCACTATTAAGCACACTTAATGTTCCATTAATTAGACTAGCTATTCTAGAGACTTTATTAGTTTCAAATAAACATAATAAAGAAATGCCTTATTATTATATATATATATATATATATATATATATATATATATATATATATATATATATATATATATATATATATATATCAAAGTCATCATACAAAAGACGATTCTATCAAAATAGATTGGCTTTTAGGGCTTACTCCAACAGGAAGAAGAAATAGACATCCAGGAAAAACACCATTCATTATCAGAATCCTAGAGTCCAGGATCCCACGAGCTCTAGAAAAACTTCCCAAACTAGAAACTTATGATGGTACAACCGACCTGGACGACCACATCGAACACATTGACACCGTCCTGGTCTATTACCAAGCACCCAGGCCTATCAAGTGCAAATTCTTTGTACTCACTCTTAAAGGCACAAGCATGACATGGTTCAAAGGACTAGAGGATAATTCCATCAACTCGTGGGAGGAGCTAAACAACGCATTCTCGTCCCACTTTACAGCGCGAAAACGCCAACCCAAAACAACGACTTCCCTCAGTAACATCCTACAAGGAAAAGACGAATCCTTGATGGATTACATAGAACGGTTCACAAGAGAAGCCATCGAAGTTAAGGGAACTAATGACAAGCTCAAATGCTACATCTTCAAGAACGGACTGAGGCATGACACTAAATTCAAAGAGAAACTTGGCCTTAAAGAACCAAAGGACATGCAGGTGCTGCTGTCAAAGAGAAAGGGCGGACAAGAACAAAAATCCGCGCAAGAAAGAAGAAAAGAGCAAGGAGGATAGAGGACGGAAGACTCCAAGAGGAAACTATATCGGCTACACCCCGTAGAACACTTCACGCGAAATAATACTCCAAGAGTGCACTAACGCCACCAATGAAAACACTCACCAAAGAGAGAATCCCCTCCGAAGGAAAGGGCTGAGGCCATCACAGCCAAAGAAAAGGAGGCAGAGGACAGCAAAGGAGAAAGGGACCAGGGAAAGAGGTCATTCGTAGCGTTCATAACCGGGGGTCAAACATTATCTGCCTCTCTTATCCCGTAGTCCAGGAAAAACACAACAAAAGCAAACATATCACGGTCCATAACACCATCTTTATCATGGGAGGACCGTCAAACCCAAGAGGAAGGTCCAAGGGCACAACCAAAAGGAAGATAGCTGAAATGTGCTCCGTAAGAAATTCCAACCCGCCATCCCAACAGAATCAAAGAGCGGTATTAGGCTTCGACGACCACGAATACCCTGGAGGCGTCCCGAACGAGATCTTTCCACTCATTATCATAGCAACCATGACTCACCATGTGTCGCGAATATTGATAGACCAAGGAAGCTCATGCGACGTAATGTATAAAGAACTGTTCCATAATTGGGCTTAAGGAGGGACTGCCTAGGGGCGTTCACAGTGCGGTTTAGTTCGGTTTTGAGCATAAAAGTCATCTTAACCGCGAGATAAAAATGCATGTTGTTCGGTTTGGTTCGGTTGGTTTTTAAAAGCTCATCCAAACCAAACCAATGTGGTTAGGGTTGGTTCGGTTTGTGCGGTTTATCACGATATAAAAAATATGACAATATTTCCAACTTGTCACAATATAAATATAGGAAATTTTAATTTATTTTATTGTTTACACGATACAATATGCACATACAGAAATTGCATATACATAATAACTTATTATTAATACTAATAGTATAGTTCTCGATCGCGTAAAATGATATGTTTTGACAGCCTATTGTTTTATGGACTCAATTTGGGTTGATTGCTAATAGTTGATAGAGCTAAGTTAAGTATTGCGGTTTGGTTTGGTTTTTTGAAATGAAAACCGCAAAACAAACCAAACCGCGCGGTTTGGAAGAAAATGATGTGTAGTTAAAACTAAATGCGGTTTTTTGAGGTTTTAGTTTGGACTGGTTCGATTTGCAGTTTTACTTTTGGATTGGTTCGGATACGATAACCCCTAAGAATGCCTTTGCCCCTACGAAAACACTGACCTGCAGGGCTTCAACGATCAACCATACTTCCATGGGGCCTGGTCAACATCCAAATCACTTTTGAAAACAAGGAGATTAGAAACTCTAAGAAAACAGTTGAGGTACAATTCCTCGTGCTACCCTGTGATTCGGTCTACAACTGCATCTTAGGTAGACCTACTATGGCAGCGCTCGGAGCAGTACCGTCCACGATACACTTGAAGATGAAATACCACAATGATGAAGACGGGGTGGTCATCATAGAGGCGGACATGGTAGGCACTAGGAAATGCCACCAAAGCATTCAAAAGACAGCTAACACCATCGCAGAAGGAAAGAATGACACATCTACTTCAGTAAAGACACCCAACATCATGCGAAGTAGATGTTAAGGAGCCAGACCCCGTTGTTAAGGAGCCAGACTCACTAACACAGTTAGGTACAAATGAAAAATTCTCTCGGCCCTGACCGAATAACAATACCTGTAGAACAACACTATATGAGTCTGAACATGTGTTTGTCAACACCATTGTATAATGCATTCAGCGCTTTTGAGTTTGCAAGAGCAAACTCATCATCTTCTTTGGACCAATCCTCCTCAGGTTTCAATGCAAGCATTGATTTGCCCTCTTTGTCCACAATCACATGGGGATCCCAACCTTTCAAAACAGCTTTCCATGTCTTGCTGTCAATATATTTTAGGAAGGTTGTAATGCGCGACTTCTAGTAGTCATAGTTTGACTCACCAACCAAAAGAGGTGGTCTGTTGACGAGTCCTCCTTCTTTGTCCATATCTGCCAGAAAATTCTCCCTGGAGCTCACACAAAAACCAGAACAAGGTGCCTGCTCTGATGCCAATTGAAATTATGGCACACAGTAGACAAGCATTGTTTACGATGTTCACACACTTGTCGTAACACTTGATTAACAGAAGGAACAATAAAGCAGTAAATAACAATAAAGTAAATAACACAATAAAGTTGTTAACCCAGTTCAGTGCAATGCCACCTACTCTGGGGATACCAATCCAGGAATGAATCCACTATAATAGTTCTAGTTTAAAGCCCTCAACAAACACCCCAGTTTACGACTTATCACCTTGACACTACATGTGTTAATCCTACCTAGGAACTCCTAGATATGAGACTCCGTCTCAATTCCCTCTAACAACACAGAAAACGTTGTTATCAACACAATAAGAACCAATGATGGAGACACCCTCCTATGAAACTAGATTTCACTATCGCTTAAAAGCTCTTGAGTGAATCAAACACAAACTAACTCCGTACTTCAAAGCTTAGGATCACTTCACAATTACAACTCAAGAAACTCAGTCCTAAGCTTGCATCGATGAGACACAAGAAAGGCTCACAATTAACAATAAAACACTCTAAACCCTAAAAACACACGCTTTGTAAGAATGATGGTTTAGATGATTAAAACAGGGTTAGCAGCACCCTTTATATAGCAGAACTTTTGTGGGCCTTGAACCACTAATCTTCTGCTCCAAGAAAACCTTCAGAGGTTATATTATAAAATTAAATCTTTTGATTCATTATAATTTAATAATAGTCTCGAGGACTGAGTAACACAACAAACCGCCTTCTGAAGATTAATAAACCACGCTAGGGTAGAATAATTCTTCAAGCAAATCTTCGAAAGATTGCATACAAAAATATAGCGCTAGATGGCGCGAAATACCTGTTGTAAGACCCGGAAAATTTATTTTAATATATATGCAATTATTTTATTTATGTGTCAGAAAATACTTTAACTTCATCTTTTACAACAAACTGATTTATACTTTGATTTTATTTGACGAAAGGACTTTATGCTAATATTTCAATTTTCTAGTTTCGAGGACGAAACTCTTTTAAGGGGGTTAGTATTGTAAGACCCTCTAATTTTAATTAATTAGGAAACATGATTTTTATTTATTTAATTATTTATTTAGTTCAACTATTTTAATTGATTAAGTGTACCCTTGCCTTCTTATTAAGGGTAGTATACAAATGGGTTACGGGTTTAATATATGTAGTTATCATGAGCCTTGTTTTGTGAGAGAGAGAATTGATATGGATGAGAATTATTAGGATAAAACGGGTACTAACTAAACCTAAAATTCCTATGCTATTTGTTCCTATTCACCGCCGCCTCCTATTTTAACATAACTCTCAAACCTTATAAATACCAACATACATATCCCACGTAAAAACATCCCACTCCCACAAACTCTCTAGTTGACAAACAAGTATACTTTGCAGAAGCCACTTCTCACCACCAATCCTCTCGTCAAACTCCTAGTGTAGCTCTTGGTCTCTAAGGTATCAATCTTCCATTCACTTCCTTATTTCTTCACAGTTCATTCTCTTTCTAATCCTAAAAATAATTATTCTTTCTAGAACCGTTAAGCCCCGATCGTGCGATTAACCGTAGAGAAATCTAGAGTCAAAATCATTATAAGGAAAGCGTCTCAGGTAAGGGCTTTTTCCCCATACATTCATGCTACATAGGGATTTGTTGTGAGATGATGGTAGAACCTTTATCATTTAAAATCAACCAAAGGAATCAATTTTATAAAGAAAACGGGGATATATTAAATTGGCACTATTACTTGTTTTTGATGAAATGATCTCCATCACTATGTACGTATGCTTGTTTTAATTGTGTCAATTTCATATGTATATATGTCATGCTTTGTGTGTATGTTAGTATTTATGGATGCCATTATTTGTTGCAAAATAAAATAAATAAACGTGTTTCAGTTGAGCATGCGCAGTACTATGGGATTTATGGTGGTATGGTAGTATGTTTGGGTTTTAAAAAGAGAAAGTTATTGAGACATGCATCATGTAGGATGTGTATAGCAGAGTCTGTATAGGTAGTCTTTGTGGCTTGGTTTACTTTTAGCCTGTGTGGCTGGTTCATTGTTTTTAGCCTGTGTGGCTGGTCTTACTTTTAGCCTGTGTGGCAGAACTTATTTTTAGCCTGTGTGGCAGGAGCCTGTGTGGCAGAACTTACTGTTTAGCCTGTGTGGCAGAAGCCTGTGTGGCAGATTTTCTTATCCGGATCATTGTCTCATATAGAATTGTCTTAGTTGCATTGCATTGCATATAGAAAGGGAGAAAAAAAAATACAATAGTAAATAATTACTATAGCTATAATAAAAACAAAGAAAAAGTATAGTTAGTCCATGGTAAAGCGGTGATCGTTGCCTTCTCCTCTTTCATTTGATTTTGCCGTGCAATTTGTAATATGTGTAATTATGTTGCTTTGTTTATTTCTGCCGTTTAACAATTATATGCTGCCTATGTTTGTATATGTGTACTCTTATCACCCAAAAGTTTTATAATAAACTAATAATTATATTCTTTATAAGGTGAAGTGTTTTGTTATTGTTTTATGACATTTTCTTGTGGTGAGTATGATTCAATATGGATAAGGAAATTGACCCTTACAACCAACATTTTAGGTACTCAAGGAGAAAGACATGTTTGAATGTGATGCTTGAAGCGCGTACGTACGGGGAAGATTGGGTTTTGTAAATTTGAGAATTTTTATGTAATAAATAATTTGCTGTTGTATTTTCTCCCGCTGGAATTTTCAAACTATTGTTCATTTTAATTAAGTTTATATTTCAATAAATTTGATTTCAATCTCTTTTGTAATTATTTTATTTTATGAAAAGAAAGAAAAATAATTGTACGTTTTATAATTAAGCAAAATTCTAACTAATATCTTGGATGAAAATCCGGGATGTTACATTTGGTATCAGAGCAATAATCCTCGGACAAATATTTTTGGGGTGGGAGCGATGTTTTATTTTTATGACGCATGCTTTGATTGTTGTGTGGTCTATGTTTGACTTGGTTAATATTGATGTCTCTTAGTGTGATTTGTTGGAGATGATTGTGTGAATTCTTTTGTTTAAAGGAATGTCTTTTTTGATTGTTAGAAACACTATTTTTTTCAAACCGTTTGATTTTAAGAAGAAAATTGTTACTCTTATTTTATATAGGTGCTTCAGGTTTATTTTTATTTTTTAACAACAATCCTCAATTCTTATAATGTAATTTTTATAAATTAATTTTTATTGGAATTGTTTAACTTAAATTATTTGTTTATTTAATATCAGAGTGCGCAGCGAACACTTGACATTTTGCTTTATTCTTATAAACTTTCTTATTGATATAAAAAAAAAAAAAAATCCCTATATAAAGAGTTTTTGAAAAATAGTACCTCAACTCTTTTCTATGGTATAGTTTCGGGGACGAAACTAAATATTTGGTGGGTAGAATGTAAGACCCGGAAAATTTATTTTAATATATATGCAATTATTTTATTTATGTGTCAGAAAATACTTTAACTTCATCTTTTACAACAAACTGATTTATACTTTGATTTTATTTGACGAAAGGACTTTATGCTAATATTTCAATTTTCTAGTTTCGAGGACGAAACTCTTTTAAGGGGGTTAGTATTGTAAGACCCTCTAATTTTAATTAATTAGGAAACATGATTTTTATTTATTTAATTATTTATTTAGTTCAACTATTTTAATTGATTAAGTGTACCCTTGCCTTCTTATTAAGGGTAGTATACAAATGGGTTACGGGTTTAATATATGTAGTTATCATGAGCCTTGTTTTGTGAGAGAGAGAATTGATATGGATGAGAATTATTAGGATAAAACGGGTACTAACTAAACCTAAAATTCCTATGCTATTTGTTCCTATTCACCGCCGCCTCCTATTTTAACATAACTCTCAAACCTTATAAATACCAACATACATATCCCACGTAAAAACATCCCACTCCCACAAACTCTCTAGTTGACAAACAAGTATACTTTGCAGAAGCCACTTCTCACCACCAATCCTCTCGTCAAACTCCTAGTGTAGCTCTTGGTCTCTAAGGTATCAATCTTCCATTCACTTCCTTATTTCTTCACAGTTCATTCTCTTTCTAATCCTAAAAATAATTATTCTTTCTAGAACCGTTAAGCCCCGATCGTGCGATTAACCGTAGAGAAATCTAGAGTCAAAATCATTATAAGGAAAGCGTCTCAGGTAAGGGCTTTTTCCCCATACATTCATGCTACATAGGGATTTGTTGTGAGATGATGGTAGAACCTTTATCATTTAAAATCAACCAAAGGAATCAATTTTATAAAGAAAACGGGGATATATTAAATTGGCACTATTACTTGTTTTTGATGAAATGATCTCCATCACTATGTACGTATGCTTGTTTTAATTGTGTCAATTTCATATGTATATATGTCATGCTTTGTGTGTATGTTAGTATTTATGGATGCCATTATTTGTTGCAAAATAAAATAAATAAACGTGTTTCAGTTGAGCATGCGCAGTACTATGGGATTTATGGTGGTATGGTAGTATGTTTGGGTTTTAAAAAGAGAAAGTTATTGAGACATGCATCATGTAGGATGTGTATAGCAGAGTCTGTATAGGTAGTCTTTGTGGCTTGGTTTACTTTTAGCCTGTGTGGCTGGTTCATTGTTTTTAGCCTGTGTGGCTGGTCTTACTTTTAGCCTGTGTGGCAGAACTTATTTTTAGCCTGTGTGGCAGGAGCCTGTGTGGCAGAACTTACTGTTTAGCCTGTGTGGCAGAAGCCTGTGTGGCAGATTTTCTTATCCGGATCATTGTCTCATATAGAATTGTCTTAGTTGCATTGCATTGCATATAGAAAGGGAGAAAAAAAAATACAATAGTAAATAATTACTATAGCTATAATAAAAACAAAGAAAAAGTATAGTTAGTCCATGGTAAAGCGGTGATCGTTGCCTTCTCCTCTTTCATTTGATTTTGCCGTGCAATTTGTAATATGTGTAATTATGTTGCTTTGTTTATTTCTGCCGTTTAACAATTATATGCTGCCTATGTTTGTATATGTGTACTCTTATCACCCAAAAGTTTTATAATAAACTAATAATTATATTCTTTATAAGGTGAAGTGTTTTGTTATTGTTTTATGACATTTTCTTGTGGTGAGTATGATTCAATATGGATAAGGAAATTGACCCTTACAACCAACATTTTAGGTACTCAAGGAGAAAGACATGTTTGAATGTGATGCTTGAAGCGCGTACGTACGGGGAAGATTGGGTTTTGTAAATTTGAGAATTTTTATGTAATAAATAATTTGCTGTTGTATTTTCTCCCGCTGGAATTTTCAAACTATTGTTCATTTTAATTAAGTTTATATTTCAATAAATTTGATTTCAATCTCTTTTGTAATTATTTTATTTTATGAAAAGAAAGAAAAATAATTGTACGTTTTATAATTAAGCAAAATTCTAACTAATATCTTGGATGAAAATCCGGGATGTTACATTTGGTATCAGAGCAATAATCCTCGGACAAATATTTTTGGGGTGGGAGCGATGTTTTATTTTTATGACGCATGCTTTGATTGTTGTGTGGTCTATGTTTGACTTGGTTAATATTGATGTCTCTTAGTGTGATTTGTTGGAGATGATTGTGTGAATTCTTTTGTTTAAAGGAATGTCTTTTTTGATTGTTAGAAACACTATTTTTTTCAAACCGTTTGATTTTAAGAAGAAAATTGTTACTCTTATTTTATATAGGTGCTTCAGGTTTATTTTTATTTTTTAACAACAATCCTCAATTCTTATAATGTAATTTTTATAAATTAATTTTTATTGGAATTGTTTAACTTAAATTATTTGTTTATTTAATATCAGAGTGCGCAGCGAACACTTGACATTTTGCTTTATTCTTATAAACTTTCTTATTGATATAAAAAAAAAAAAAATCCCTATATAAAGAGTTTTTGAAAAATAGTACCTCAACTCTTTTCTATGGTATAGTTTCGGGGACGAAACTAAATATTTGGTGGGTAGAATGTAAGACCCGGAAAATTTATTTTAATATATATGCAATTATTTTATTTATGTGTCAGAAAATACTTTAACTTCATCTTTTACAACAAACTGATTTATACTTTGATTTTATTTGACGAAAGGACTTTATGCTAATATTTCAATTTTCTAGTTTCGAGGACGAAACTCTTTTAAGGGGGTTAGTATTGTAAGACCCTCTAATTTTAATTAATTAGGAAACATGATTTTTATTTATTTAATTATTTATTTAGTTCAACTATTTTAATTGATTAAGTGTACCCTTGCCTTCTTATTAAGGGTAGTATACAAATGGGTTACGGGTTTAATATATGTAGTTATCATGAGCCTTGTTTTGTGAGAGAGAGAATTGATATGGATGAGAATTATTAGGATAAAACGGGTACTAACTAAACCTAAAATTCCTATGCTATTTGTTCCTATTCACCGCCGCCTCCTATTTTAACATAACTCTCAAACCTTATAAATACCAACATACATATCCCACGTAAAAACATCCCACTCCCACAAACTCTCTAGTTGACAAACAAGTATACTTTGCAGAAGCCACTTCTCACCACCAATCCTCTCGTCAAACTCCTAGTGTAGCTCTTGGTCTCTAAGGTATCAATCTTCCATTCACTTCCTTATTTCTTCACAGTTCATTCTCTTTCTAATCCTAAAAATAATTATTCTTTCTAGAACCGTTAAGCCCCGATCGTGCGATTAACCGTAGAGAAATCTAGAGTCAAAATCATTATAAGGAAAGCGTCTCAGGTAAGGGCTTTTTCCCCATACATTCATGCTACATAGGGATTTGTTGTGAGATGATGGTAGAACCTTTATCATTTAAAATCAACCAAAGGAATCAATTTTATAAAGAAAACGGGGATATATTAAATTGGCACTATTACTTGTTTTTGATGAAATGATCTCCATCACTATGTACGTATGCTTGTTTTAATTGTGTCAATTTCATATGTATATATGTCATGCTTTGTGTGTATGTTAGTATTTATGGATGCCATTATTTGTTGCAAAATAAAATAAATAAACGTGTTTCAGTTGAGCATGCGCAGTACTATGGGATTTATGGTGGTATGGTAGTATGTTTGGGTTTTAAAAAGAGAAAGTTATTGAGACATGCATCATGTAGGATGTGTATAGCAGAGTCTGTATAGGTAGTCTTTGTGGCTTGGTTTACTTTTAGCCTGTGTGGCTGGTTCATTGTTTTTAGCCTGTGTGGCTGGTCTTACTTTTAGCCTGTGTGGCAGAACTTATTTTTAGCCTGTGTGGCAGGAGCCTGTGTGGCAGAACTTACTGTTTAGCCTGTGTGGCAGAAGCCTGTGTGGCAGATTTTCTTATCCGGATCATTGTCTCATATAGAATTGTCTTAGTTGCATTGCATTGCATATAGAAAGGGAGAAAAAAAAATACAATAGTAAATAATTACTATAGCTATAATAAAAACAAAGAAAAAGTATAGTTAGTCCATGGTAAAGCGGTGATCGTTGCCTTCTCCTCTTTCATTTGATTTTGCCGTGCAATTTGTAATATGTGTAATTATGTTGCTTTGTTTATTTCTGCCGTTTAACAATTATATGCTGCCTATGTTTGTATATGTGTACTCTTATCACCCAAAAGTTTTATAATAAACTAATAATTATATTCTTTATAAGGTGAAGTGTTTTGTTATTGTTTTATGACATTTTCTTGTGGTGAGTATGATTCAATATGGATAAGGAAATTGACCCTTACAACCAACATTTTAGGTACTCAAGGAGAAAGACATGTTTGAATGTGATGCTTGAAGCGCGTACGTACGGGGAAGATTGGGTTTTGTAAATTTGAGAATTTTTATGTAATAAATAATTTGCTGTTGTATTTTCTCCCGCTGGAATTTTCAAACTATTGTTCATTTTAATTAAGTTTATATTTCAATAAATTTGATTTCAATCTCTTTTGTAATTATTTTATTTTATGAAAAGAAAGAAAAATAATTGTACGTTTTATAATTAAGCAAAATTCTAACTAATATCTTGGATGAAAATCCGGGATGTTACACCTGTCATGGGATGTTGTTCCACATGCGAATGCATCTGTCCCAACACTTGGCTAAAAGATGTTTTTGCAATATGTAGCCAACATACAAAAACCCAACAATCTCCCCCTTTGACAAATTTTGGCTAAAACAATTTTAGACCAGTACTTAGAGAGATACAATTCATACTTTCCTTCAAGTCAACATAAGCACACAACTAGGAAAGAAAGTAACACATAGCAAAACTACTTCCAAGAGAAAGCTTCAGATAAAGATAACTTGTAAGTAGCATCAGACGCATGCAACAGCGAAAGTAAACACATCTAGCCTCAAGGGACAACATACAGGGAAGAATAAACTCCCATAGTGGATTCAAAGATAGAAGAAATAAACTCCTGCAATCAAAGAACATCCACTCAACATAAGATCACCAGGGAAAAATAAATTTCCACACACATAGAACTAGGAAAAATAAATTCCTATATAACTAAGAAAAATAAAGGGTTAAATATCACATTGGTCCCTGTATGTTCCCGCTTTTTTGGTTTTAGTCCCTGTATTGTTTTTTTGTTTAAAAAAGTCCTTGCATTTGCAAATCATGTTGGTTTTCATCCATTCCGTCAACCGCCTTCTCAAAAACGTTGACGTGGCTAACAACTTGACATGTGGCAACTATGATGTGGCAAATGAAGGACCAAAACAAATTTTTTTAGATTAATGAAGGACCAAAACCGAAAACAAAAAAAAAAACAAATTTTTTTGTTAAAAAAAACAGAAAATTTAAAATTCATATATATTTACTTATTCCCTATAGTTTAGGGTTTCAAATAGATCTATACATATATATAAAGAGGATACAAAAAAAATTATTGTGGACTTTTCATAATACCAATAATATCATTGAATTTTTTTTTAGCAACAAAAATATTTAATTAACAAACTCGCCATAACATAAGGCATATCATTTTTGCATGTCTTTTTTTTTTTTTTTTACATAATTTGCATAATATTTTCGAGTCGATATCCCATTACATAATATTTTTAAAAATGAGAAGCTCTTATATATATATATATATATATATATATATACACACACACACACACACACACACACTAGCGGGCCAAACAGACTCGTTCTGCGCCTGACTGTGTCTAACTTATGTCCAAAAAAAAGAGACAAACATTATGTTATGATTATGTTTTGATGAGTTTGTTAATAAAATGTTATTGCTGCTAAAAAAAAATATGTGTCTTATGTTACGGTGAATTTGTTAATAAAAGATTTTTATTGCTAAAAAAAATAAGGGTATTGTTGGTATTATGAAAAGTCGACACCAAAAATATTTGCATCCTCTTTATATATAGTATAGATATATGGATTTTAAATTTTCTGTTTTTTTTGTTTGTTTTTTATTTATTTATTTTAGGTCCTTCATTAATCTATTTTTTTTTTGTTTTGGTCCTTCATTTGCCACATCATAGTTGTCACATGTCAAGCCGTTAGCCACGTCAGCATTTTTTGGAAGACAATTGACGAGAGGGACGAAAACCAACATGATTTGCACATGCAAGGACTTTTTTAAACCAAAAAACAATACAGGGACTAAAACCAAAAAAGCGGAAACATACATGGAGCAATGTGATATTTAAGCCAAAAATAAATTCTCAGCAGCAGAGAATAGTTGATTCTCACAGCCAAGATGTCTCAGCATCTGACACCAAACTTGTAACAGAGATCATCATACATCACACATAGGGGATAATCATTCAAACTACCTCTCCACCTGAATTCATGCATACAACTAACAGATAGAGAAAGAATTTTCTACTCTCCCTCAACACATGCATATGATTCACTCCCCCTCAATACGAGCATAGTAGATCAACATATAAAACAAGCACTCTACTACTACATTCACCAAATGTCATCACATCTGTCTACACACCATGCACACAGATCACTACTCCCCGTTTTTAGCCACAAATTTTGGCAAACATCATGCATTCAGAACAAAACACAGAGTAGCAGACATAAGAAAAGTCACAGAGTGCACATATTACAGACCATAATGCACACACAAGTGCTAGAATATCCAGGGCATAGCCCATAAAAGTAACAAAAAGAAAACCAAAAGTACATCAGATCATAAGAAAATATCAGGCAGAAAGACTTTCATCAGAGTCTTACTCA